>NC_136017.1:7207806-7552306 GCF_048128805.1 Centroberyx gerrardi
TATTCTCAGCTTCCTTTCCTTTCCTGTCTCCTCTCCTCTCCTCCTCTCTCCTCTCCTCCTCTCCCCTCCCTCTCCTCTCCTCTCCTCTCATCTCCTCCTCTCCTCCTCTCCTCCTCTCTCCTCTCCTGTCTATTCTCAGCTTCCTTTCCTTTCCTGTCTCCTCTCCTCCTCTCTCCTCCCCTCCTCTCCCCTCCTCTCCCCTCCTCTCCTATCCTCTCCCCTCCCCTCCCCTCCCTCCCCTCCCTCTCCTCTCCTCTCCCCTCCTCTCCTCTCCTCTCCTCTCCCTTCCTCTCCTCTCCTCTCCTCCCCTCCTCTCCCCTCCCCTCCTCTCCCCTCCTCCTCTCTCCTCTGGTTTGCCCTGACACTTACCCCCTACCTCTTTCCCCAAAAACATCCCCCCCACAAAACCAACATTTTACCCAAATATTACTATAGGAACAAAAGCTGTGTGTTCCCAAAACATCCAAGCGAAAAATCTGCCAAATGCCTCCAAACCAGGCTAAGCCATTTGTGGTGACAATTGGGGGAATAACCGGGATAGCCAGAGTCATGACTCATTCATATTGGTGGTGACAGACGCTGGACAGGAAATGTTTTGAAGGAGGAGGAGTGTGTGTGTGTGTGTGTGTGAGAGAGAGAGAGAGAGGAGAGAGAAGGACGGGGGCGTATTAAAGAGAAAGCGGTGGGAGGGACTGATAAACAACAATATTTGTGAAAGGGGGGAATGATTATGTTGAAAGCAGCAGAATAGTGTCTAGCGGTGCCAAATTGATTCTAATCAGAAAGCTCGGAAAGACGGGAATGTTTTGAATTTGGTGAATTCGGTCAACAACTTACAGCTCTGGCATGACTTCTCTCCATCCTAATTCTGCTAATGCACTAATCCCTGAAGTTGGTTTAGTTGGAACAAAACATTTACGTTAGCTTCATCCAGTGAAGTGACCCTTGATGAAAATAAACAAGGCACAATGTGGCACCGGCACGCTCATTGTTCCGGGCCGTAAAATTGTGGAAAAGTAAAGTCTTTGTGCAAACAGGAGTGTGGGCTTAGGCAGATACCGGCACTTTCTTTAGTTGACTCGACGCTGACCTTGAACAGTAAATTTGTCATGAAACGCAACGAGCTTGTCGCCAGCGGTTTGCAGTATAGCAGACTCTGCTCCCTCTCGAAGAGCGCCGTAACTGCGCCGCGTTGATTTCATTTTATGCGTTTATTATTCCAAGCTGCCACAACTTCCCGTTTTATACTGTAGTAACCAGCACATAAAATGACATCGGTTTGAATGTTTTAATGATAGCGGTGTAAGGTTTTAATGCGATAACTGTGTGTTTCTCTTTGACAGCTATATGGGTCCTAATGATTTGGCGATTTAGGGTTTGATGACGGCAATAGTTTCTAAAATTTTATGAGATAACATATGCATCATTTATGTAATTTAGATTAAGTCTCTGCACCGTGCCACCTGGCAAGAAGTGTGTTAATAGTGTGAAGTTTTAATTATGTTATTTGTGATTCATGTTTTATTTACATTCAGCATAATTTGATCATTATATTGCAGTTTGGAATGAAAAATTCTAACAAACATTCTACTGGAAAGTGGTGAAGCTGTATAATGAGATCAGATAGTGTGATGCAGCTCCTCATAGGCTGCAAAGATTTGTAATTATTTGATGATTTAGGGTTTAACATAGGACATTGTTGTAATAAACTTAATAAACAAGTATCTGTAATTAGGGATGAGGTTGTAGTCCTCATTCTTTACAGAACTGGCAACAGGTATTTTGTGTTTTTCACTTAAAGAGGCATTAAGTAACTTTTACTGACCTCTATTGGCGACTAAGGAATTGCAACAACATTGACAGATCTCTGGCCCAGCTTACGGTGGCCTGTAATTGACACAATTAATAAAGGCACATTTTTACAATAGAAACAAGTATGCTAACTAATTAGAGCAGAGACCCAACAGAAACGTCTAGTGAAGAGGTAATATATCACCTTGCTAAATGCTGTAATAATAATTCTGCTTTGTCATTTGCTTATTGGGTTGAGAATGAAGCTTTTTAGCGTTTGTAGCTGAAATGTCGAGATGTCGAGACGTTCGCTCGTAGCAGTATCCTCCATCATGTAGAGAGGAGGTGGGGTGGGGAGGTTTTGTTTTTGTTTTTGGGTTTTTTGAAAGTGAGTTTTTGAAAGCCAGAAATGTCAGCATCTGGCAAAGTAATCATTGAGTCATTGTTATTGATCAACAAACCTATCAACCCGCCACAGATTTATTATAGTCATTTCACTGGAGCAGTAAAAATGGTACTTGTTGTACCTTTAAACTCCACAAAATATTTTGCTAGTGTCCCTGCAACGCTGTCAGTGAAACCATTATCACTATGGTTCCCTTTCTCAGACTCCTCCTGCAAAACCTTGAAAATCCGCAACCGCATGCGGTTCAATCATTAAGTTTAAAAGCTTATGAAAATGTCTGCACAAAAGATCCAAAAGACAGATGTGCAATAACTTGCCTTGATGAAGAACGGCTAACGGTTTCTGGCTAACCCCCCCTCTCCTGTTTTCCTTTCCGTCCAACCGCAGCCATCTCTCTGTAGATGTGTGTTAGCGGAGGCCGCAGCGAGCCTCGGCCTTACGCTCATCTGTGCTGCGATGGCGACGGGCGCTCTTCTGTCCCGCGGCGTTCGGTAGATGGACTTCGGTGACCTCGGCGTGTTTGTTACGGGTGTCTATGGCGAGATGGACGCGGGTCGGGAGAGCGGTGTTGTGGCTGGGACGCTGCCCAAGATCTAGCCAAATAGCTGGACACCCAAGATGGGGGTTGGAGACAGAGGCTCTCTGTTACAGAGTCTGGTGTGCTGGTCCCACATACCTGACTCAGGGCCTCTGGAACTGTGGTTTTACTGGGGCGTTTTCAGTCTTGGTGACTGGAGGTCTTACAAATCTTCATGGAATCCATCAGATGCACTCGGTTGTGTATTAGCCTAGATGGTTGAAACCAAAAAGACTTTTGACTTTCCCACGGACCCTGCACATGTAGAATTCACATGGCTCCTCCATTTTTAAGGGGCTTAGATTTTCGGTAACTTTACTTTGCGTTGTGCAAATCCCAGTGTATTTACCTATGGTAAAGTTTTGTAAATACATTTATACTCTGTAAGTACTTAATTAAAACCTTCTCAACATACATAATGTGCTTCAAACATGATGATAAGTTAATACACAGGTTAAAACACTGGAATAAGGCCATTGTGAAGTGTTTCCCAACCTAGAAATTCACCTTACATATTAGCTAGAGTTTTATTAAATGCTAACACAGAATTAATATATGTTTATAGTTTTCCTCAGGCCAATACAATACCCTGGAATAAGAGCACTGTAGAGGAAATTGTTACCAGATTTTCCTCAACATACATTTTACCAATATTCCCATCCATATGTACAAGTATATGTACGCTACTGAAAAATTACTGTATCTATCTTCTGGTTTCACCATGTCTGAATTTGAAGATTCTCACCTGCAGTCCCAACAGCAAAGTCTATATCAGACTTATCTTGTCATGTTCAGCACAGCAGTGTGTCCCAGCCAACTGCTGCTGTGTGTGTGTGTGTGTGTGTGTGTGTGTGTGTGTGTGTGTGCATATGTGTGTGATCACCATGGTAATTACCCTATATTTCATGGATATTCCCACTGTTTGGGGGTCATTTTTTAGTTTTAGGGGTCGATTCCCTCTGAGGCCACCCATGCTAAAAGTGTATGCAGTAAGGTCCACCAAATAGCACATGATTAGCATTGTGTGTGTGCAAGCATGTGTGTTTGCACTTACGCATATGCGTGTGTGTGTGTGTGTTTGTTTGCTAGTGTAAACAATGATAACGCTGCGTCTGTAATCTCTCCGCTCCCACTTCCCTCTCTCACACTCCATGGAAACAAGCACTCTCATTATTCCTCATGATTTATCCCTGCCATGTCTTGGAAAAAGCCTCCTGGAATGCCGCTGCAGTGGTTTGCGCCGTTCGATGGGCTGGTGGGTTGGAAGACACAGACGAGGTTTGGCAAGGGAAGGTAGGGGTGGAGAGGAATGAAGGGAAGGGGTTAGAGAGACGAGGGAGAGAGGGAGACGTCTGAACATTTCTCATGTACGCTCCCAGTGCTGGAAAGCGCTGTTGTCTTGCCCCGACTTAATTTCATAAAATGCTGTTTACATGTTTGTGCTTTCTAAAAAATACAGTGTGGTCCGTGCCGATGTCGCCGTAGTATAAGTAACGCTTTTTACATGCCGCGCGTGTTGCTGCTGCACTTCTGCCTCGGCCGCAAGACAAATTGTTTGGAAAATAGTGGAGTACTGATGCAGGATAGATGCAAGATGGGGGAACTTTTACAGTGCAGTTCAAGTATTTTTGTGTTAAACGCTGGCAGACACCACGCAGGACGCAGTTTTTCACTGTTCTAGTAATAATAACATAACGTGACACTTTGTTGATCCCCGTACAGAAGTTGTCTTTTTGATTTCCTCCGCTCCAGAGAGGTCGGAGGTCAGGGTCAGCTGCAGAACAGCGTTCCTGGAGCTGGTAGGGATTCAGTGTCTTGCTCAAGGACACTTCAGCAGAGCACCTGGGTTCTCTGTGTTGAGGGACAGTCTCTCTAACTACTAGGCCAGTGATTCTCAACCTTTTTCATATCAAGGACCCCTAATTTATTCCACATTAGGGCCACGGACCCCCCATTTGATGAGATTTTGTCTCTCGAACCCAAATCTGAGAATATTTTTATTGCTAGATATGATTTTGTCCAGAATTCAATGACTATCTGTTTTGTAGGTAGAGAAACTATGATCAAAATAATCATTCTTCTACATTCTTTAATTGTGTTAACTTCTTGTAAATGAAATAATGCTGAAGTTTAACAATTCATCAGTTTGCTGGGGACCCCCTGGAACCCACTCAAGGACCCCTGGTGGTCCCCGGACCCCACGTTGAGAACCACTGTACTAGGCCACTCTGCCACAATATTCAGTGCTTTCAAAGTTCAACAGCAGCACCTTTGTTTTCGAGCGGTAGCTATTGAGCGTAAAAAAAAAAACCTTGCGACTTGTTTACTTATCACTGTTGTCAGCTGGAGCCGAACAAAGTGTTCTGTTAATCAGGCTTTTCCACTTCCTGGGGTTGTAGATGCTCGCAGATCTTGGACCGGGACCAGGGGTAAAACAGGACAACGAGGAAATGAGTCATGGTCGCAGTCCAAGAATAAAATAACAGAGCGTGTGAGACACCTAAAAACAGCCTCTATCTACCAGAGAAGCTTGCTCTCGTAGACGAATCTATGCTTCACAGTCTGTCAGCAAAAAAACATTTTTTCAGGAAGCAAAAAGTTACACTTTGTTTTGACTAGCCTTTACTTTCTGTGCTGTGCCAGTTATAATTCACTACCAGAGTGGGAGAAAGTTACTTTTAAAAGTAATTAGCTACTGTACTGTGTTACTTACCTTAAAAAGTAACTAGTTACAATACAAACTTACTCTTTATTCTGAGAAACACGTTAGAGTACTTTTGCATTAAACATGCAGTAGCAAAATTACTAAAACAGCAAGCCAGTCTCATTTATATTAAGCATATTATATTGGATCTTTTCAATTAGCAGCATGTTTTCTGCACAAGATACCACCAGATTTTCACTTTTTAACTACTACTACTTTTTCTTTTTTTAACAAATGAAATGAAAAATAAAAGTAACAACATTCTGATTTTAAAAAGTAACTAATAACAGATTACAAGACCGAAAAAAAAGAATGTGTTAAGATACTAGTTACCACGAAAAAGTAATCTGAATTACTGCCAACACTGGCCACTACCTGTAAATTAACAGGTTTTCTTAGAACCTTAAAAAGCCCTGAGTTTGGAAAGTGTGTCCCCGTTCCAAGGCTGTGAAGGGTTTGAAGCAGATTCGGCAATCCAGTCACATGCTGCGCTTCTATTTATAGAAGATCTAAAGGTTCTTTTGTCATGCCAAGAAAATCCAGGGGATATTATTGCTGTGAGACGACTGAGACGGTCCCGAAGAAGTGACTCACCGCTTACCTAACATGAGCACTGATGGGCAAAAACCAGCTAAGCATTTCGAGAAAGGACACTCTGCCGAACTCTGACACTGACGACTGAAGGCTCTGTACCTGTCCCGCCACATGCGCTTGCAGGACATATAGTGTTGTGACTTTACGGGACATTTTTGGCCTCTCCGACCATTAATGCGCATTCCAAACTTGGCTAAGCCTGACCATAACATAGAACTAAGCTGGGCCTCCTCCGGTGCAGAATTTTGAGGTCAAGGGTTTTGAGGTCTAGGTTTTAATCCTGGCATCCTAACATTTTAATCCACATCCTAACATGCGGATGTGTGAAAAGGGGGTGAGGCCTTTTAATTAGACCCCTAGCAAATGACATGGTCTATAAACTGCAACCCAAAAGCTCTAATATCTCCTCAAGAGGCACAGTTGCTGCCCCTTTTACTGCCTATAACCTGCAGCTATGGGTTGGAGAGAGGAACTTTTCATGACTATGTACGTTACTCTGCATGTGGGAAGGAGAAGAGAAGTTAGAAGTGAAGCCAAACCATGAAAAACAAACAAAAGGAGCTTATGAAATGCCAGATGATGGAATTACAATGCATAGATATTGCTACAGCCAAGTATATTCAGTAACTTTCAGGATCTGTACCTGCACCGGCTTCCGCGACTCCTATTTAGTGTCTCAGCGAGTGTTGTAGAAGCTCTTTTTCCTTCTAAGGCTGTCCTTTTTTTATCTGCTTTATCTTCCAATGGGAGAAAGTGGAGCAAGACCAAAAACACAGTACGACGTGCATGCAAGCAGGGATGAAGAGCATTCAAGAATGTTGGCATGGAAAAGAGAGTAACCATCCAAGCATGAAAGTGAAAAAGGTAGAACAAGAGAGAGAGAGAGAAAATGATGAGACACACACACGCGCGCACACACACATGCGCGAGAAGCCAAGCCTCCTCATTCCTCAGCAGCCCTCACAGAGGCGAGTCTGTTTCCCCGGCGCAAACACGTCACATCAAAGAGCCATCACAGCACGTCTCCATAGCGACGCCCTTCACCGGTATAGATGCGGCGCGGTAGCTGGAGATAGCGCTGGCAGACAGACGGTACGGGAGGCCTAATAACCGGGTGCTAGCAGATGACTGATGGTCCAATTTACCCCGGGCCCTCGTCTGGAGGTCAGGAGCTAAGTTCACCCAGAGTGCGCAAAACCCTGCGGGAGAGTGGCAAATATTTTCCTCTCAAGAATTTGACAAAAACCGGGGTCCGGGGGTATCTACTGACTCCCAAGTTGCTCTCGAGTCAAATATCACGATCTTGTGCGATTGTGGAAATGTTGCCATGTACACGGAAATATGCGCATCCTGGGTATAAATGTAGCTGTGTCCCCAAGAGGAAATGTTTGGGAAAAATCCAATTTAGCTGTCTTTTCGTCCATTGGATTTTTACAACGAATGGCCTGGCAGCAAGTCGGTTGAGAGATATTAGAGTTTTATGTTAGAATATACTATTTGGGCTCAACTGTATATGATTCAAAACAGAATTGTGTGCAGGATCGATGCAGGATGAATCCATAAAGGTCTTCTCCTGTGGAATCATATATGATTCTTATACTAATGTACTTTCCCAGGTAAAGCAATATGCTGAATTCTCGCATAATATTGCATTTTTTTTATTTCAAGATCGAAACAGTGACTTGCATAAAGACAGAAAAATCAAGTTCCTCTGTGCCTCTGTCGGTGCAAAGCAGCCTCTCTCTCTCTCTTTCTCTCTCTCTCCTTCCCATTCTCCCTCTCCCTCTCTCCTTCAAGCGTGTGTCAACAGCTACAGAGACGGGAATGAGGAAAAAGAGGGAGGAGGAAAAAAACGAGAGGAAAACAGACAGAGCGGGTTAGCGGAGGGAGGGAGGGATACAGAGGGATATAGTTACTGTCGGCCCCCGGACGGCTTTTGCTCTCTCGTTTTGGGTACCGGAATCGCAAGGAGCCCCAAGCCACTTTCTTGGCCTTATATAGCGTGTTTCAAAACTTCTTGGCAGCTGACAGAGGAACAAAAGCCAGCAGTATAAAAGAGTGTATCCTGGTCAAGTCCAGAGGCGGCACACACACACACACGCACACACACACACACACACACACACACACACACACACACATACACAGAGTCGACTTCAGTGGCTCTCTGGCACGCGTTTGGGATTACTTCTGTTGTTTTGAGCGAGAGGGGCGGAGGAGGAGAGTGTCTCTATTTGGTACTCCCTCTCTCTCTCTCTCTATCGCTCGCTCTCTCTCTCTCTCTCTGGTCTTCTGAGGCCTGGAGGGGGGTGTGAAGGCAGGGAGAATGCAGAGGTAGAAACAAGACAGAGGGGGAGAGAAGAGAGAGCGTGAGAAAATACTGCCACCGGCGTGCAGGTAAGAGATCTAGCTAGATCCATGGACTTGATAGTAATATATTCCACCTGTGGTTTGGGTAGTTGGCGTGTTGAATTAGCACAAAAGAGATAAGATTTACCTCAGAAGCAGTCTACTTTGGAGTTTTAAATTGCTTAATCTTTGCATACTTTCACGGCTTAAAATGAGTCTTCAGTAACTGGACCTCGAATTCAGATCAGCTGTGTTTTGTACGTGCTACTCTGCATGCAGCAGGGGATTTACAAGTGCAGACGGTTGTATATTTGTGTCAAACTTTCGGATATCTGCTCAGCCAGTCTAGTGAAAAACGCTGTGCCCCGCATGTTTTTGGATGTAAGCTATTCTGCCACACACTCATGGGAAAGCTGCTCCCATGGGAACGGGACAGGGTTCATTTGAGTTGCTCGCCAGCCTTTCATGGCCCGACTAGTAGTGATTTGTGGTGAGAGAGAGAGTCGGAGAGAGAGAGAGAGAGAGAGACTGGGAGCAACTGGTCAACGCAGCAGGCAAACACGTGTTTTCTCTCTCAGCGGAACCAGCGTCTTCTTCTGACAGGCAGAATCGGAGACAAAGTAGAGCAATCCGTCAAGCAGAGGATGTTTCTGTGTGTTTCTTTCTTTCTTTCTTTCCCTCTTCTCTCATCCGCCTCGTTGTCTCCGTGCTACCGCTTCTCTTTGCCTTCCCTCCGCTTTTTTCTCCTCACCCTCCTTCTCCCACTTTGACTGGACGTCTTTGAGAGAGAGAGGATGCAGACGGATGATGGCGATCATTCACCTTTGACCCCGAGCCAACACAAGGGTGGCGGTTAAACATGAAACGGTCAAGAGGTCGCGAGGCTTGTACGTCCCGTCTCCCACTAAAGAGTCAAAACAACAGAAAGGAATGCAGTTTTATTATGGCGCTGGAATTAAATGCTTTTTTTTTTTAAAGATATGAACGTACGGCTTCGACAGGCTTTTTCTTTCTGCGTTACCAGAAGAGCCTCTTTGCATTGTGCGATATTGGAGTTTGTGGCATGAAATTGCACGTCAAACTACTGACTCTTCCTTTGAACCAATCCATCCCCTCGAATAATGATTTATCCTTACCTATCTCTCGCTTAAGACCTTGAACCTGACGCTTGCCTCCGGGCATCACACCTCTCAAATGCTTTTCATTGGCCGCGAGCCTCAAGAGAGAATCCTCCACCACTTTTCTTCACCTTGCCCAGAAAACCTCTTAAACTGCCAAAAGGGCCTTAAATCATGTCTCCCCCGTGCCTCATAACATGAAGATGTTTTCTGAGAGTGATGTTTATGGAATGGCTGCTTTCCCAATAGATCTATCCCTCTTGAACTATTTGTCTCTTCCCTCTGTCTCTTCCATGCCTTAATAACATACCTAGTTTCCCTCGGGACAGTTCAGTACAGCCTCATCTTTTGACACATCAGAGCAGTGAAACCTTGGCAACCTTAGAGGACCCTCCTGAGGAGAAATAACATCAATTAAAAAAAGAAAGAAACTTTTGAAAGGCAAACTTGAGTTTAGAGTAAGACGACTGCCTTTGAGGTTAAACAAATTCCAATTCCTGCCACATTTGTTTGTGCAAATAATTTCTGTTTTCTTGTGTCGCACCTCCTGTTCCTTTTTCAGATTTTATTTTAAGACTTTTGGTTCTACTGCAGTCTTTCATGAGTGCAGCACAAACTGAGAGTGTGACCGTTTAACTGTGAAAGCTGCGAGGTCCTCCGGTTAAGTTGGCTCCAAAGTACGTGTTAGGAAGTGTTATAAAAGCAGTAGTGACCGGGGTGGATAGCACTTAACATGCAGCCACACAAGAGGCTGAGTTTAATTTGAGGGGCGGCTCGGCGTGAATTAGAGAGAGACCGGACCTGCCCACCAGCTTATTTCTGAAGCAAAGTGACAAGCTGACAAGGGAAAACAAAGAGCAGAGTTTGGCCATCATTTCGCAGCGTCAAAGAGTGTCAAGTTAACTGGAATTCATTTGACTTAATGAAATCACACAAACACAATCTGTTTTCAGACTTCTAAGAAAAGGAGACGCAAGCGTAATCTGAGGCTTTGACACGAGTAATTGCAGTGAAAAAACGCAACTTGGCACAAGGGCCGCTTCCCTCTGAGCATCTTGCATTCACCCTCCTTACTACTAGTAGACCTACATATTATTGCGTGCGCCTGTATGTGTACCATTGATTTTGGCTTGGCGTGCTCACTGTTTTTTTCTTTATTCTTGCCTAACGGTGCTATTAGTGGTGGAACGAGAGAACGCATCCTGTGGCCACCTCTAATTAAACATGACCTATGACTGATAGCCGAACACGGTCCGGAACAGTCCGAATCGGCACCGTCCAAGTTCAGCTCCGTCCAGTAATGATGAAAACACACTTGTTTTCAAGGCCAAACAGGCGTGGAAGTCCGCCCTTTGAAGTATTACAAAAATGCAGAAGTTGTTATTGCAAAGGCGTAATTGAATCCCGGTTGCGTCCAAGTTCTCGCAGGTCAGGTGAGTGTTTGGTTTTAAAAGTGTGCCAAACATTCGAAGTCTCCCACGTTCGAAACCCCCCATTAAATGACCTAATGTGTACACTGTACGCGGTCGTGCCCCTCTTGCATAAAACTCCAAAGCGGGCTTTCAAATTGGAGGTTTTCAACCTGTGTCCAAAGTGAGCCACAATTGCACATCTGATATTCATCATTTCCTTGTTTAATGGGGTATTTTGTCGTCTGTAGCTTACAGTGATTTGGTCGTAGCCATACAAGGGATGGAGCAGCCGAGCCAGACCCGCTCACCGCTGACTGTGGTTTGACCATGATCAAATAGCTGGTTCCTCCAATGATCCATGGTCCTTGGCCTCTTGCGCTTCCACTTTATGAAGTTCCTTTGGCACTGAGGCGTATAGGAATGTTGGTTTTAAGTTGAAATAATGTCAGTGCCTGAGTTGGGCACAAAACTGAGCTTATTAGTAATCAGAACAGTAGAAATAAGAAGGCAATCTACGTTCATGAATCTCATTGCAAAAAACCTCTCGTATGTAGTGGTATATTTGCATAGTGGTTTGTCTGAACCATTTAGAGTAGAAGCGAGCGCCTGTGCCTGTTGGTCAATTTTTATGCTTATTTATGGTGTGTTAACCATGTGGTAGTGATTTTGTTTCTCATGCGAAAAAAATTACCCCTTCTTGTGTTATCCACAAGATTTAGCTGGTGGATTCTTCACAAGACGACTGGGAACTTGTTGCCTGGTAGATTTCATAATGTCGAGCAAGCGTTCAAAGCGCCTCAGCAGCGAGAATGGCTTCAAAGCGCTTCTTTCGTGGTCTTGTCACCAGCTCCACCATCACAGGACGGTTTTGATGTTGTGGGAAGACCCTGTTTGTGTTTGGCTACTGCCTGTTGATGGATGCCAGTGGAAACAGCTGGCAGGCAGTATCTTCTTCTTTAGAAAAACAATTATTTAGACTTTCTGTATACACACCGCTGTTTCCCCCCCAGGGTTTTATTCTTGGCAGGTTGGGAAAGCCTCTGAAACAGCATTTGGGCCATCGTGGGACACTAAAACTCTCAGGATAATGAAATTCTGTTAGGTGGGTTAAGCAGCTCCCTAAGGCACGGTGACACACCCCAACTATTCAATGGTAGAGGAAACTCTGATACACACACACACACACACACATGCATATGCATATACACAAAAGATATGAATGTCAAAGACTTCTGTTCCAAAATGGGATATCCAAAAAAGTGGGACCTACTTTTACACAATTGATAGCACAAAATCTAAACAAATTATGGACGTTTTTGAAAGATATTACATAACTTAGGTCCTTGGCTGACAAACTGATGACACCTTTACAGACTGAATCTTCTATTTTTAGGGATATTGAATGATGAATCTCAAGGAATGAGTGTTTTTTAAATGGATATATAGCGTTTTGGACATGAAATCTTCCCATGCACAGAGCTTTCTTTCACATTTTGTTGGCAGCATTCAGCGTGAGTCATTTGATTTGCCATTATTTTACTGCTACTTGATTTAACTCTCCTTGTATGTTCTACAGATATTATTTTAACTATTGACGGCATCACGGGACGCTGCCAGCGCGCTTTGCCAGCAACACACTGCCACCCAGTCGAATACAGTGCGCTACACACTTGACATCATGTCGAAATGTCAGAGCGGGAAGGAACACGCTTTCCCCCCATCGCAGCGCTGCGCGGATTTATTGGCTGTCCAAGTAAAATAGAAACCCAGCCGATGTATAAATCCCTCCAAAGCGCTGTTCGAGCTGCAGTCCTTATTTGGCCCCCATTTTGAAAGTGAAGAATTTACTTTCTCAGGCAAGCTGCCATTAGCGCTGCAGTGGCTCTTGTGTGGGCAGGAGGAGTGCTTCAGGAATTTTGAGTGTGGTCGAACCAATGGCAGCCTTTTTTATTGGAGCCAATGAGATGATTTATGCACAGTGGCAAACGCATGCTTTTTCCCATCAGTTAGGCGAAGCAGATGAACAAAGATCAGAGTTGGTTATTGCTCGCTTAGAGGGGTAAAAAGGACAGAAATCGGTGGAAATCTTGCAGCTCGTCCAAGGTGGGCGAATCAACAAGAACCAAAGGAATGAAAAAAATTCAGCTGCTCTTGGAGAACAACTGACAGAGCTTTAATATTAAAGACCAACTTTTCTCTTAGAGGGGTAAACCATGCAAAAGGCAAACACTTTTCCAGCACTCTGTGTATCTCAAAAGAAGTTATATCTCACCTGCACAAAGAAGTAATTTGCATCCCTCCTTTCTGTGTTTTTATCATTGTACTTTTGCACTAAAACTTAAACACTAGAAAATGCAATTCCTCCTCATCTCTTGAACAAAGTGAAAACAAAGAGGGGGCTGAGCAAGCGAAACTTATTTCTTTCTTGGCTATCAGGCGAGAGAGGATGAAACTTGTCCCGGCCTGTTTGAAGTGTGTGAGAGTGAAGGGGAAAGTAGTTCATTACTATCCCGCTTGAACTGCAGTGCTTTAACTCATTATACAATGATTCAACTCAGTGGAGCGGGCTTGACAGTCATGCTTTGATATTCTCCCCTCTCGATTTCCATATAAACCCACTTGAGTACTCGAGCAGCACTTTTGGTGAAATCGTTAAAGCTCTCGCTGATCCTGCGCTTCTCGATGCGAGGAGGAAAGAAAAAAGATCAAGCGGACTGAGAGGGGAAGCTCGTTGAAACGGTTGAGACTCACCTGAGACATTTGACCTTTTGCCGCGGGTAATTCAACAGCGTCCCGCCTCCGCTCACCTCCGCTTGCCCCCTAATGAGGCCTCTCGGCCGGGTCAAGGTTGCGGAGGGGGCCCCCGGTGGCTCGCTGGACTCCTTGTTCTGGCTCAGTGGCTTCCCAGACGCCCCTCGTGACTCCGTGAGATTATAAGCCCCCTGTTTTACTCGCTTAAACCCACTCTCTCTCTCTCTCTCTCTCTCTCTGCTGGAGAGTTTTCTTTGTGGTCTGCTGGTCATTTTACTGGGAAGTCATTGGGAAGATTCACTGAAGCTCACCCAGAAGTCAGAGAAAAAGGTCAACATTCTTCACTTATTTGAACTGGAATTGCAGGCAAAAATCAGAGAGAGGTGAAAAAGAGCAAAAACATCAAGCTATTGTTTGTGAGCATGAACACAGCAGTGGGTACTGAGTTGCAGTATCCGTCAGATGAAGTCAAGCCTAAATTATCAGACGAGTGATGTTCTCAAATTGGTCTAAAACGTTTGCATTTGAGCTTGAAGACAGTAGAGATTATGTACATTTGGGCGAGGTATAACATTCAAACTCTGAATGATTTAGAGCGACAAAACATGAAACATGAAACATGAAAAACATTCAAGATAGCATGATTCTTCATTTGAAGTCTTCAGATGTAAGTAGTTTCACTGCTATAGAAGATAGATGCAGGCAGATATAGACTGGAAGACACACAAGCAGGCAGGTAGACAAGGAGGCGCAGATCTCTGACTTTTTTTGCATTAATCCTCTACTTCTCTTTGTTTTCCTCCGCCGCTCTCGCTATCTAGCATAATCAGGCCTAGAAAGTAGCTGAACTGGATCATCTTACAGATTTTGAGATTGGGAGAGATGGAAGGGGGCAAAAACAAAGATGGCTGAAGCGCAGGTGTGAGTCTGGCTCGATGCAGGAGTGTGCGCCAGGGCCTCTCGGAGATTTTCACCCTTTTATCTGAGCTGGTTAAAACCACGTGAAGCCTGTCTTAGTCTGGTTTCCAGCTCCGCCAGCCATATATGGATGGAGCCGGGATGGCTGTTGTTCGCTCGCTTTGTTGCACTGCGATGTGGTTGGGATGTTCAGACCGAGACACGGTGTATGAAGGAATGTAAGATCGTGTGACTGCGGAGTCGGTGCCTGTGTTTTCTCTCTGTCTGCTGCTCTGTCTGTCTATTCTCTGCCTGTGGCTGCCTTGGTATCTTTGACCTGTGTGTCTGCCTGTCTGTCTCACTAATACTGTAATATGATGATAACCATATTTGCACACCGTGTTAGTGTCTGATTCCTCAATGGCTGTGTTTATATACACAGAGAAATCCGTTCTTAAAGTAATAATCTGCAACATTTTCATATAAAACGACGTCTGTTTTGCTACTCTCTATCAAGGATTGATATAACACAATAGTGATTCAACCTATATCCAGTTCATGAAAGCTTTTACATTTGATATATTTGTTCTAAACACCCACAAGCAGTTTGTTTGGAATAAATAGAGGAAGAACTGGGTAGTTAGCATGAGCAGCGAGAGCCACCGTGACTGAACAGACAAAGAAAAGAGAAACTTCAGCAACAGAAAATCCAACAAGAAAGACGTCACAGGACTGGACACACTGCTTGATTGACAGGTGATCTCTGGGAAGTGCAGTGCAGAAACACCGCAGCAAAGAGCGCTCGGCACCAAAGATCTCGCCAAAATAAAAAAGAATGGAGGGACTCAAGCAATTTTTGGGTTGATACATGTAAATGTCATAACTTGGCTAGAATAACCCATGCAAGCTTGTATTCTGATTCTGAGAAACATAGTTAAGATGCCTGGTTTGCATCGATTACTGTGGCATGTAAACAACTTACTCTTTTCACTTGTATTTGGGTCATGGCTACATTTCGATGTTGACAAAAAACATGGCAGTGAGATCACAATCTTGTGATCTCCCTGTATTATTAGTAACCAATATTGCGCAGTCAAAGAGGCCAGGATATAACCAGGATATGGCCAATAGACTGGTTACTCCATGCATGTAAACGTAGCCACAGTCTGTTTTATCCCACTCAAACTCAAAGTCTGCTCTGCAGCCTTTTGACCTTTAGATCAATACTAGAGGGAGCCATCAGTAGGACATTTCCAGTCATATGCTGCAGTACAGTGCGCTGAACAGTGCCTCCTGTCAGCCGTAAATAAAGGTAGATGTTCTTGCTATGAGGCCCCGGGGCCGCGGGGACCTCCAGCGCTGATATATGAGTGTCAGTCGCCGCCCCGGGTGGCGTCGGCGTTGTAAAGAGCACACATGAGCCGACTCGCTCCCAGCCCCGCGTGACTCCAGATACAGCCGCTCTGTTACCATACAGAACGTCGCAGGCTGCCTCGATCTTCTGCTGTTGTTCCGCTGAACAGCTCCACTGGAGGAGTTGAGGATTAATTGCCTTGCTAAAAAGCACATCGATAGTGTTGAGGGACAGAAGAGTATTACTCATTCACTTTCCCCACCTAGAGAGTTGAAATGATGACAGTGATTGGATATTGTCAGTCATCTTGTCCATTGCTGATATTATGGAGGTTCCTCTCTGACCACCAGCTGCATAAAAACAGTCTGTAAAACCTGCAGTGAAATTTTATGTTCTTTGCATTTGTTTCTGTAATTGTTCAATTATGTTTTTGTACACCAATTCTTCATTTAAAGGCCTAATGCATCCCTGAGTTTGCCCTATAGGTGCAGTGGGTCACCCTGCCTTTAAAAGCTGCTAACCCACTCATTAGTCAATGGAGAGTTTTATTGTCCCATAAAGTCCCATAAAATGTTGTTTCAGAGGATTTTTCACCCACCCGACAATAACATAATATTTGCAATTTTGTTGGCGTAAAAATAGCCTATCAAATTTAAAAACATTGAACATAGGCACAAAATAACTGCTATCAGTCAATAATAAGATGCAGCAAAATATAACCCAGTGTGCATGTGCATGTCAGCAACAGGACAATGCATCAGTACCTGATAACATATTAGCATGGTGCAATTTATGCATCATAACTTGCAGATTAAAGAGCATGTAAGTGTAACTCATGTATCTCTAATTAAAACATCTCAGTCCTCCTTTGGTCAGCCGTTTGTTCAACAATATCACCCCGTGCTTCATGTTTTCTGTGCAGCACATGGCAATATCAGTGCTGCCTCGATGCAGTTATGCAATCACCTGACATATCAGAATGCAGCGGGTGGAATCTGTTCTGCTGCGATGTTATCCAGCCGGTGCATTCTGATACGGGCGATGATAGCATTACAAAGTCAATGAGTCTTTTGTTTTCCCAGAGCAAACTAATTACAGCGGCTTCCTTCCTCCCCGCGCCTGTTGTCGACTGATAGTGCGCTCTCATCTCACCGCTCGTAAACATCCGTCCACTCACAACACACCGCACACACCTATTTAAGTATGTATGCGCATGTATGCATCCCTTAACCCCCCCTCCTCCCCATGCACGTACATGTTTACGCAAACCCACGCAAACATTATGTACAAGCAAAAACAATAACATTCAGGTTTAAATGATGAAAGTCACTCAGCTTGTCAGAGAGCCCGACAAACATCCTGTTTATGCACGGTGAAAACTCTGAAAAAACGTATTTGTGATACACAGATTCTATTAGGAGCTACAACTGCCATCATGAAGATTATGCTAATTGTTATGACATCACAGGTCAACCTTGTACTCATAACTGCTATTTAAAGGAGCTACGTGTAGCATTTTAATATCAATAAATCATTACCACATTAATTTTGAGACATTGGTATAATTACTGTAAATAAACCAGATGCAGAGAAGATTGGCAGCCTCTACCAGCCTACGCATTGCATTTTACATTGTGAGTCACCCAGCTAGATTTGGCGGGAAATCTGCTGTATTGCTTTATGGCACAAAACAGGAAGAGGGCGCTGTTCTTCCAGAGCAAACAGAGTTTCTCACAATTGCAGTTTGAGATTGCGAAGAGAAAGGCCAATATAAAAATCACTTCCAACATGTTTATCCTCTTCCGTAAAGCCAAAGTCACCAGGGAAGAGGAGAGGGAACAAGTGCCGCTGCAACATTCTCTTTGTGACAGGAAGCAATGGGATTTATGGGAAATGTAGTCTTTAATTTTGAGAAGCACTGGCACTAGCAATGCTACTGGCATGAAACCTGCCAATCCTCTTGATGTTGGTCTCATTTGTTTACGGTAATCATACCAAGATATCAAAATGTATCTGACAACAATATGTTTACTTAAAAATGCTACACGTTGCACCTTTATTATTCATAACATTTTTTCATGTTTAGAATCAGAATTTCTTCATTTGCCAACACAGTACAATAAATGAACAGGAATTTGTCTTGGTGCCATTGGTGCAGAAACATGTCAAAAACACATGGTAAAGTGACGACAGGACCTCATACTCATACATACAGAGCAGAGCATAATAGACAGCAGACTCTCCATACTGAGTATACATCCAGCATCTTATCAGTGTGTGCAGTCAGGCAGTGAGGCCGGCAGTACGGTTGCAGCTGCAGAGAGGAACAGGGAGAGTTGAGCTGTCTGAGGAATGAATAACGAGCGGTAATTAAGCACCAGTAACTGGACTTCCTCATTATCAACTGCATTTTAAGTGTTATTATAAACAAAATAGCAAACAGGATATATGAATCAGAATGTAATCAGTTCTTACATGATATTAGACCTGAGCTGTTATGGAACGTTAATGAAATTGCGTTAGACTTGCTTGAAAAGCCATATTGTTTTGAATGTGTCTGATTAGCAAAAGCATCATTTTTCTGTGAGGCGGAGGACGACTTGCCGGATACTCAGCCATTCAGGAGGAAACATTCAGAGACGCCTCTCCCTCTCTGTCTCTACAAAAATAAACGTTATTCATATAGTAGCTTTTTTTAAAAAAACCTAGCTCCAAAGTGCTTTACAGAGTAGTAGAAGCAGTATACCTCTCAATAGTTTGGTTGATTTCTTCTTCTTCTTTCTGCACTTCTGACTCGTCTTTACCCTCCTGTCTTTATCCCTTCATATACACTCGCTCTTTGTCTTTGTATTTAACATATTCTAGTTAAAGGTCAACTATTATATCGGTCGTCAGCAGGTTTTATAGCGTCTTTATTCTAATCATCTCTCTCTGTTTCTCCATTAACAGGTCACCACAGCATGTCAAGCACCTACCAACTATGAGCTGGTGAGTATGTGTCTGAGTGTAAATGTGTGTGTGTGTGTGTGTGTGTGTGTGCCTGTGTGTAAAAATGCTGAGAGTTTGAGAATCAAGGAAATGTTCAAAGATGTCTTGACCTGTGAAATGCCCTTCCTAATGCAATGACACTTCCTGGAATTGTGCTCGAAACACACAAGGAGCATAGGTCGTACATAGCTCAGTGCTGGAGGTCAAAAGTCAGAGGCTATAACCATAAGAGCTTCCTCTCGTTCCTCAAAGCAAAACCTTTCCTAAGCAACTCACAGATGAAACAGGTGACATTGGACTCTGCTATTTTCAGCTGTAGAGGTGTGTCAGTATTACTGAACCCCCAACTGTTATCATGAAGATCCTCAGTGGCCAACAGTGGAAGACTGGTTGTATTCTCAGGTGGGAAAGTGTGAAATGGTATGAATGTGAAGGAAGGTTTTGCTGGTAAATAACAAGCATGCTCAGTAGACTTTCCCTGGATAAATAAAGGCTAATAAAATGATGATGACGATGATTAAGATCAAGAGAAAGAGAGAGAGCGAAAGAGAGAAAGACAGAGATAGATGGATCGAGAAACAGAGACCAATATCCAGAGATGGAGTGGAGGAACAGTGACATTATCCTAAATCAGTTAATCAAAGTCAATCAAAACATTGATTCATTTTGAGACTTTGGGTTGCTAATTGAGTGATACGCTCAGTGGAAGAGAACAGATTTTGGTTCAGTTTGACTGTCTTTTGTGGGCGAAGTGAGCTTTCCTCATGATCTTGGGTTGTTAACTAGCAGCTGTGTAGTCAAAGTGCGATTATTCTCCCGTCCTCTAGAGGTTGCTCCTTCACCAACGTGTAAATAGACAAAATGCTGTCATGCTCTGCAGTACTGAGGTTCAAGGCACATTCAGTTCAGTCAAATCAGGGTGTGAATGTTCATCCGCTTCCAAAACGTTTGACATTAAAAACATACTCAGCATATGATGGGATATGACTAGAATAAAGGTAGGAATAGGAATTGGACTAAGAGTCAGATATGAAGTGGCATGTCATTGCACCCAGACCGCTTTTGCTTGCAAGATCAGACAGCAATGAAATGATGGAAAATAGTGACATTACAAGTCCTGAAACTATTTTTCACTTATTTACTTTGGATCCTGTCCTTTTTAAACGGCCGCTGCAGCTTGTTAAACAGTCCCTGACTTTGTTTATAAAGCTCACATCAGCCTAAGATGCTGCACTCAACTCATTTAAGAGATTTTCCCTAACACATGGATCACTGTCATGCTGTTTGTGTGTGTGTGTGTGTGTGTGTGTGTGTGTGTGTGTGTGTCGCACCCACAAACACGTTCTCTCTACCTCTCTGTCTCTCTCATACACACACACACTCTTTCTCTCTTTCTCACATCCTCTCTCTCCATCTCTGCCTCTCTGTCTGTAACACGCACACAATTTGTGAGAGAGAAAGAGAAGAGACAGAGTGTGTGTGTGTGTGTGCGTGTGTGTATGTGTGACAGAGAGAGTGTGTATATAAGAGAGAGAGAAAGAAAGAGAGACACAGCTTTTTTTCTTAGGGTTAATAGAATGACTCTGTGTCTGGTGGATCAATGACAGACAGAGAAAAAAAAGCGTCTCTCTCTCTCTCTCTCTCTCTCATTCTTTCGCTCACCATGTTGTTTCTTACTCGGTGTGAAAGAAATAATGACTAACCTCTTGACTCTGTCTCCCTTTTCCCTGCAGCCTCCCACTCCTCAGCTCCCATTAAAGCATGTAGATACACCGGTAAGTAACGCCTCTTCATTTTTAACATCGGTGCCAACCAGACGAGCCTGAACAGTTGTTACTCATAAAGGCTGTTACTCCTATAGCAGCAAGGTTTTGGAGTAGAAATGCCTAAAAAAACACAACTGTCACCTTTACTGTTGAAGCGCCACCTACAGAAACTCAAACTGCATCAACAGAAAATCCAAGGAAAAGATGTTTGATTGACAAGTGATCTTCTGCAAGTACATACCTTATACGGGAAAAGCTGCTGTTACATATTTTCCTGCCTGTACACTGCAAATTGTGTCTCATTCATGCCAAAAGCCGCTACCAAGCCCTGGCCTGAGCCTAAGCATGCACTTGATGCATGTTTATCTTGATATTAGTAAACCGAGAAGGGTGTGGAGAAGGGCAAAAGGTTCCCAAGGAGGGAAAATTACAGAAAAAATAAGAGGGGAACCACTTTTACTGCAAAAAGCAAACTATTTATTCTAGCTAGCAGTCACAAAGACGAAAACAGTGCCGTCAGCTGCCCAAGAAGTGAATCCATTATTTTCCTAGCTTGTTATTGAGATTCTTTTTTTTTTTGTGAGACAAAGAAACAACAAAAATGACTGCAAACGACAAAAGCTGCCCTGACGTCCTGCACCCCTTCCTCTCCTCTCGCTCCCCTCTTCCTTCGTGACTCACGGTAATGAGTCAGCGCTTGCGTCGGACGTCGCCCCGGACGTTTAGACCATCAGCAGAGGTTTACCACGCTGACTCAGAGCCAGGTTATAAACACAGAGATCGCTCTGTGTACACTGGTTTGTGTAGACATAATTCACATTCTAGGCGTTCAGACAGGGGAGGAGAGGAGAGACAGATCCGCAGGGTGGTGGTGGGAGGAGGAGGAGGAGGTGGAGGAGGTGGGTTTGGGTGGGGTGGACGGAGCAAACGAGAGGGTGCTGAGGGAGAGACAAGAGGAGGATGATGGGACCGGATGATGAGTTCCTTAATGCAGCATAGAAGGGATTTAAAGATGGCTGAGAGGGAGCTGGGAAAAGGAGCAATGCTGAAAAAAAATTACACCCCAATTAAAGGTGCTATGTGTAGCATTTTAACATCAATAAATCATCACCACATTCATTTTGATATATTAGTCTAATTACCATAAGCAAATAAGACCATTACATTGTGTTTCACCAGGTCGGATTTGGAGGGAAAATCTGCTGGATTGCTTTACGGCACAAAACAAGAAGAGGGCGCTGTTCTTCTAACTAACGCTTTCAGAGCTTCTTGCAACGGCAGATTGTGGAAAGAGTGAAAGGCCGATGGAAAGATCGCTTCCAGCATGTTTATCCTCGGCAGTAAAGCGAAAGAGAAAGCAAGCGCACATGGAGCAACACAAGGGAGGGGGGAGGGGGGGGGGAGCAGCAGCATTGTTTTTGCGACAGGAAGCATTGGGGTCGATGGGAAACATGGTCTAACAACACCACCGGCGTAACACGGAGACTTCCAGTTGTCTCCTTTGTTTACAGTAATTATACCACGATATCACAGTTATATATTGATGTTTAAAATGCTACACAGCTCCTTTAACCAGGCAGTTGTGTCTTTAACTCAGGTTCTGCTCCTCATTTAATATCCAAATGATTTTTTTTTTTTTTTTTTTAACCAAAGAAGCTTTGTGATGGCAGTCTTCCCTCTTATCAAAGCATTCCTCTTCTATGATCCCATCACATTAGGTTCCTTCCATTTCTTGTTTCAATGAAATGGTTTGATGTTCATTGGTCAGATCCATGCAGACTGGCTGAACTTCAAAGGAAAATCGTTCACTTGTGATTGTGTTATCCTGGCATCCTCTGCTTTCTGACTTCATGCTTAAATCCAGGAATCATTATATGGGGTTTTCCGTGTATACGTGTGTGTGTGTGTGTGTGTGTGTGTGTGTGTGTGCGTGCATGGATAGAGAGGGGAAGTGGTGATGGAATGTTTATTTGGTTAGTCCATAGGATACATCCATGGTGGTTTTGAGTCAAAACGCCCCATCGTGACCATAATTGAGTCAGTGTGGGGCCTGGCGGGGTCATCCAAGTGTATTATGGGAACTGTTTTACACACAGTTCCTGGCTCAGGAGAGGATAGAGTGAGGG
Source organism: Centroberyx gerrardi (assembly GCF_048128805.1). Lineage (NCBI taxonomy): Eukaryota > Metazoa > Chordata > Actinopteri > Beryciformes > Berycidae > Centroberyx > Centroberyx gerrardi. The sequence continues at coordinate 7,230,640 of NC_136017.1, forward strand.
GGAGAAGAGCAGACACACACACGCACACCCTGGACACCGATGTGGGAGAGAGAGATGAACTCGCTGAGGTGTTGTAAATTTGTCTTGCTTAAACTGTCAGAGAGAAGAATGGAGAGAAAGGAGGAAAATGCAGATGAGAGGAGATATAATGCATTTCAGTCCATATTTTATACATTGGTAACTGATTACAGCATGTAGCTGACTATTATAAGGTTGTTAAAGGCATGTAAGGTCAAATCTAACACACACACACCCACAGCAGACAAGCAGATACATACATGCAGACAGGAAACACACAAACGGGAGAGAGAGGGAGGTGGGACAAGAGAGGTGGAGGGGGGCCGAGTCTGAAATAATGAGAGATAACGAGATTGAGGGAGGAGTAGTTCCAGAGGACAGAGTGGGCGGGAGAGAGAGAGGGAAAGAGTAAGCAAGAGAAAGTACACAGAGGGGGGAAAAGACAATCGAGAAGGAAGGGAGAGAGAGAGCATGCATCATGATTCGTTGCATCATCTCTGATTACCCGCGACTTTGGCCCGCATCTACTGGAAGTGCGGACTGGAACATCTTTTCCATCACAAGGACTGAACTGGAGCTGCTCTGTATGGCGCTTGAAGATCTATTTAGCGATCAGCTGGCTGATAAATAAAATGGCAGTGGACATACAGCGGAAGGGACGTTCTTATCTAATTTCAGAAGAAAAAGCCTGGAATTTTTAGGTCTCATTTAGTAACAAACCGTCGCCATAGGGGCTTTTTTTAGTTATCCAAAAATAGAGAAGGGGTTCCTGATCTGAGCCATGCCGATGGGCAGGTCCATCCGGAGGCGCTTTGCCTCTCTGCGTTCATCCTGGAGGCGGAGCACTGGGTACCTGTTCAGCAAGGTAGGCCACGCCCACTCAGGAAGTCCTCAAAAGGTTTAAACGGTGTGATGGCACTTGTCGTATTTCCCTTTCACTGAATAGCTTCTACTTGCTTCGTTTGTCCTGCTACATCCATGGTCCTGCTGTTGTATATGTGTGTGTGTGTATTGATATGAATCATAGGGTGGGTAATTAATGATTAGCTGTATAAACACACACACACACACACACAGGTTCATCTTCAATTCAAAGTGAACTGTGGGTGTACATGGATAGATAGTGCTCTCCTGATGCGCCCGTTTTTTCCACTTCACACGCTGCATCGAATTCTGTGTGGCGTTCACGCACCCGTACTCCCGCGACACGACAGACTGTCCCGTAACACCCCCGACGCCCCCCATGTGAACAGACTGTTTCGTTTTGCAAACACCAGCGTCCGTGGTCCTGCTAGCATCTGGTTCCTGTCAAATCACTGTGAATTATGTTTCCCATTCTGGCTCTTTGAGGAGGGGGGGAGGGGGGTGGGGATGGGGATGGGGGTGGGGTGGGGTGGGGGGGGGGGGTTAGCTTCATCTCTTGTGAAACAGTTCTACGGCAACATGGAGAGCTTCGGGTTGTGTGTTTAACCTCACGCCATGTTTGGAGACCCCTCTCGCCGGTTGACGCAGCATCGCCGGGTAATCGCTTGACCAGTTAGTTCCCTCTGCATGGCATTGTGGGAAAGATGGAGAGTGTCACATCTTTTCAACATCAGCTGATGCAAGTTCTATCCAGCAGGGCACGGTTTTTCCTCCGGGCCAACAAACAGCCGACTCTCTACCGTCTATTAGGCGGTGATTATATATTTAGTAACGTTTCTCCCTCTGCAGCGCTGTCACAGTGAAACAGCCTCACTTTCACTCTTCCCCAGTAAATAGCTAGAGAGGGGACAGGCTAATTGAGGCGTGTGTTGGAGTCCTGACAGCATCTATACAGATCTGGAACATACTGATATATAGTCTTGTGCTTCTGTCTTCCTTTCTTTCTCTCCCTCTCTCTCTCTGTCTCTCTCTTTCTTTTTGTCCCCCCCCTCACACACTCTTATTCTTTATTTCCCCTAATTACAGGCCAACAGTTACATTGGTCTTCACACCTTCTGTCTCTCTCACTCGCTCTCTTTCTTCTGTCTCTCCCTTGTCCTCACTCTTTCTCTCCTCTCTCTTCTCCTCATCCTTTCTTTCTCTCTCTTTCCCTCTGTCGCTCTCTTGCATCCACTCTTTCTCTCCTCTTTCTTCTCATCCTCTCTCTCTCCCACTCTCTCTTGCTCCCTTTCTCTCCTCTCTCTTCTCCTCATCCTCTCTTCTCCCCCCCCCCTCTCTCTCTCTCTGTCTCTCTCTTTCTTTTTGTCCCCCCCTCACACACTCTTATTCTTTATTTCCCCTAATTACAGGCCAACAATTACACTGGTCTTCACACCTTCTGTCTCTCTCACTCGCTCTCTTTCTTCTGTCTCTCCCTTGTCCTCACTCTTTCTCTCCTCTCTCTTCTCCTCATCCCCCCCTCTCTCTTTCTCTCTGTCTCTCTTTTGCCCCCACTCTTTCTCTCCTCTCTCTTCTCCTCATCCTTTCTTTCTCTCTCTCTCTATCTATCTCTCTCTCTTTCTTTCCCTCTGTCGCTCTCTTGCATCCATTCTTTCTCTTCTCTTTCTTCTCATCCTCTCTCTCTCTCTCCCACTCTCTCTCTTGCTCCCTTTCTCTCCTCTCTCTTCTCCTCATCCTCTCCCCCCCCCTCTCTCTCTCTCTTTTTATCCCTCCTCACACACTCTTATTCTTTATTTCCCCCTGATCACAGAACTGTTACATTGGTCTTCACACCTTCTCTCTCTCTCACTCTCTCTCTCTCTTTCTTTCCCTCTGTCTCTCTTTTTCCCCACTCCCCTCTCTCTTCTCATCCCCTCTTTCTCTCTCTCTCTCTCTCTCTCTCTCTCCCTCAAAAACATTTTCAGTTTCAGTTCTGTGATCTGACTTTTCTGTTATAGCTTATGTCAGATTGTAATTCAATAACCTATGGAGGCCTCATCATCATTACCAGATGGAGTTTCCTTATGAATCGCTTTCTCTCTCTCTCTTCCTCTGTGTGTGTGGTGTGTGTGTGTGTGTGTGTGTGTGTGTGTGTGTGTGTGTGCTGTCCAGGGATCAACGAGGTCCTGCAAGAGCGTGGAGACGAGACGAAGGCAGTCGCAGTAAGACACAACACTGTCACACCGCAGCGTTGTACACACACTTAACTTCATCACACAAACAGCAGAGTCTCTGTTCATCTGGTTCAAAACAATACAGTGGCCAGCTGGTCAGAAAAATATGCTGTTTGTGTGAAGTCTCTTTCACATGGAAATCAGTGGGATAAAACTACAAAACAGAATTACAATAGATTAAGCGATCAAATATTTTTTGTAGGATCATTTCATACAAAAAGGATCTTTTTTTTTTTTTGCCCAAATTCAAAGCTCACAGTTGAAAACTATTCAGCTTCCTTTGTTCCTCAACTTATGAGGTTTGTTCAAAAGGGAAACTGAAAAAAATTGAAAAAGCAACTCCTTGTATTACAAAATGATTGGTGGGACAAACATAAAATGAGTTCTGGTACTTTTTTATGAATAGGAAATACCATAAATCAATTGTTGATACTCTTACAAACTGGATCCTCTATTGTTCCACATATTGAATGATGAACATCAAGTAATGATTGTTTTCTGAACTCGACATATGGCCTTTTGGAATATAACCCTTCATTTCACTCTTTGCCCCCTGCTCTCTGTTGTGTGTTATTCTTCAAGCATGGCTGTTTCTCATGCACGGCTCTACTGTATACACACCGGCCAATAGGGCCGATCGCTGTTTGGCCGACGCGATGGATTGCGCAACATCAGCAGAGATCATGTCAACAGTCAGTGGAGGATTGTAAATCTTTTCTTTTCCGAGAAATATGAGCTCGAGCCGAGGGAGTTTACATTTGATCGTGAATGTAGATATTTGCGACGGAGTATGTTGTTGCCCCAGAGAGGAACTGGATGAAAAGTTCTCACAGCAATTGTAAATCAAGATTGACAACAATCCTTGCAAAGATGTAAGATAAGTGAGTATCGCTGAGAATTTAAATTCATCATCCAAACACCCAGAGAACAACCTGGCGATCCTGCCTCCTATGTGGCTGCGCACACTCATGATAAGTCACGGTATAATGTAAATGCCTAAAATGTCTAACGTCCCTCTCCCTCCCTCCCTCCCTCCCTCTGCTGCTGCAGGAGTCAGAGTGTGGTTCAGGCCATGGAGGAGAGCTATGAGGTGGATCTGGTCTACATCACAGAGAGGATCATCTCCGTCTCCTTCCCCGCCGCGGCCGAGGAGCGCAGCTACACCACCAACCTGAAGGAGGTGGCGTCCATGCTGCGCTCCAAACATGGCGAGCACTATCTGGTGAGGAACGCCATGTGATTCAGGGTCACACTCACTCCTTGTGTTTCATGTTAAGATTTGATTTGTTACCTGGCTTTAGATGACAGAAACTTGACTTCTGCTGAGTTGAGATCCACCAATTGAAAACTGACACTCTTAAAGAATGCTTGATTATACATACAAATAAATTCTGGTGCTTTGTAAAGGATAGTAAGTAAGTCCTTAGTTCAAATATTGTAACACTTGCATAGACTGTGTCTTTTATGTTTTGGAGGAATTGAAAAATTTTCTTTTTCTAACATGAATAATGGTTTAAAATGATTTTGAAGTAGATCTCTTCAATTGTTGTTTTGGTCAGTACAGAATCAGCAGTTTTTTTCAACACACACAGAAAGTTTGTGCTTCTGTTGATGTTGAGTATGTAGGGAAATTTCTTAGTGTTTCAGGTAAAATAATTTACTGATATTTAAGTGGATCACATGTCCGGTGGTGCTCTGATGTATTAATATTTGGTCTCTCTCTCTGATTTCAGATGCTCAACCTGAGCGAGCGGAGGAGCGACTTAGTCAAGTTAAACCATAAGGTACAAACTCCTTGCCGACTAAAACATTTTTCATTTTGAATTACTAAACAATAAATAACCCCATAGACATATTAAACTGTTCAGGAACACACACGCACACACACAAATGCACATACAGGTAGCAGGGTGGCAATTTCCGTATGGGGAACAATAAAAGTGTTTCTCATCATACACACCCACATCTTTTAACGAGTGCTGATATTGTCCTGGTCTGCGTAACCCTCTTCAGATTCTGGACTTTGGCTGGCCAGACCACCATGCACCGGCACTGGATAAGATCTGCAGCATGTGCAAGGCCATGGACACATGGCTCAACGGAGACCCGCGCAACGTGGTGGTGCTACACAACAAGGTGAGGCAGCAGGGGACCAATACAGTTATAAGACTGTTTAAACACAAAAATAGGAGGGGGGGAAACATCTGTTGTAGCTTTGTCAAGGACTTACTGTGTGTTCATACGGAGATCTTCTCCCCCGTGTCCACCGAGACCAGCTATTGTTCAGAGTTTAAAGGGATAGTTATTCTTAAATGTGAAAAATGTGGTTGTTTTTTATCGTAATCCCTACCGTGACACACTTTGGGAGTCTGCCGACCTCATAAAATTGATAGAAATTCTCTCTTTGGATCCCTTTTTGTGGAAAGTAATTTGTTGGGCTTTAGTCTACAGCGCTCTCCCCGTTCATCATTCGGTCGGCAAGAGAAAGCATCGCATTATCTCCCCTCTTCGTTGGAGTTATTTTCTATTCAACAGGCCTCAGGAACCTGTAAGAGTGTGCAATTTGTTCGCGTCTTTGTTTTGTTGCTGCGGTGTTTTGACTAAGGTCCGCCGATGCACTTTTGTCTACTCTCTTGTGCAAACGTACATTATTTGCACTTGTCGTCCTGATGATTGTACAAGGCAAATCAGGATCAATAAATCATCGCTCTTCATCATTTATTCATTCAAGCAGCAGAGGACTGCATTTCCCTGGTCAGGAATTGTACTTTTCTTTCTCTTATTCTGGAGCGGTTTCTTCTGTTTTTAGGGAAGAAAAAGACTGTACCCTCATGCAGTAAATCTTACTGGATCAATTTTATTTTATTGAGCCTAACACTAAAAAAAATAACCTTTAGAAGCAAATGTTTTTTAGTGTCTCCACTTTTGTCTTCAGATATGTTGCTTTCCAGAATCTGTGGTCATTTTAAAGAGGCAGAGTGATCAAACTTTATTTATGGTATTGTGGCACATGCCAGTTGGTGGACTCTTTCATCAGAGTCCTAGACTTTCAAATTCATGTAACTTGCTGAGCAATCAGTCACTTTTAAGGATTTATTTATTCTTCTGTTTCAACATGTTTATGACATAAACCTTTGAACTTGATTAAATGATCTATCATGCATATTTAAAAGCCTTGTGCTCTCTCTGTCTCTCTCTCTCTCTCTCTCTCTCTCTGTCTCCCTCTCTCTCTCTCACTCTCTCTCCCTCTCTCCCTCTCTCTCTCTCTCTCTGTCTCCCTCTCCCTCTCTCTCTCTCTGTGTGTGTGTGTCTCTCTCTCTCTCTCTATGTCTCTCTCTCACTCTCTCTCCTCTCTCTCTCTTTCTCTCTCCCTCTCTTTTTCTCTCGCTCTCTCACTCTCCCCCCCCCCCCCCCCCCCCTCTCTCTCTCTCTCTCCCTCTCTATCTCTCTCTCCCTCTCTCACTCTCTCTCACAGGGGAATCGAGGTCGAACCGGGGTGGTGGTGGCTGCGTACATGCACTACAGCAACATATCCGCCAGGTATAAAACATTTAAAACCACATTATCTAAAACCCAAATCCAGTTTATAATCAGTAAAAACACATTGTAGGACCTCCTGAAGCTCAACACAATAGAATATATTGTTGGCTGTCCTGAATTTAAAGGGAAAGATTGATCAAGAGAGGTGAAGAGTTGAGGCTGTCAATATTGAAAAAGCAGCATTACAGTATTTTGATCCCGCAGCTTCACCTAATCACTTCAGATCTCCTCATCGCGGGGTTTTGTGAGGACAGACGCACCAATCCATAACAGTTAGGCCCCGAGGTCTGGGACTTGAGCAGCCTTGAAAATTAAACACCGATGTGATTATTATGGCAAAACACTCCGTCCTGGCAGGCTTATTTTTCTGGCTCTGCGAGAAGGCGCTCTACAAATGTCATCATTCTTTAATGCAACCAGATGTTAATAGGTGGGACGGTGCCATGAAGGGCTTAAAACTGCTTTGTAAATGATGAAAGCCAGAGGATATTTCTAAAACACTCTAAAACTGGGGGAAAAATCTTCAGGTCGCAGTTTTCCAAAACACAGACAGTTGTTCATACTCTGTAATATACACTATAGGATGAAAGTGCAGGGAACGCTAGATCGTAACGCAACAAACAAGGAACGAAGACCAGAAGAAAGAGTGGTGTTTGGAAGATGGAGGCGTGTGTGTGTGTGTGTGTGTGTGTGTGTGGTTGGAGGCCACACTATGAAGAAAGATGGTTCATTATGTTCATTAATATCTCATTTTGTGTCATGCAGCGCTGACCAGGCGCTGGACAGGTTTGCCATGAGACGCTTCTACGAGGACAAAGCTCTTCCTGTGGGTCAGCCGTCCCAGAGAAGGTCAGTTATTACATCACTTCCTGTTTGCTGACGTCCTTTTACTCCGTGAGAGAGTGACCGGTGGAATCTGTTTCAATGGAGATTAGAGCTGAACAATTAATCGGAAAAAAATTGAAATCACAATATGAACTTCTGCAATTTCCAAATCGCAGAGGCTGCAATTAATTGCTTAAGAGAGAGATGTGTTCAAAATGGTGTTTTAGAGCTGCAGGTAATCTTTGTAGTACAATATTGGTGAAAACCTTTCATCATATGCAAACTCAGCTAATCCTGCTCAGTGACATCTATTTTTCTTTTAACAATATCACTTTTCTTTAAACTATTTTAAAGTTCTGAAAAAATTCTGACACAACTGATATGAATCGCAGTTTAAATCGCAATAGCAATATTCTATCAAATAATCGCAATTCGATTTTTTTTCAATTTCTTTCAGCACTAACAGAGATGAAAATTGTTGAATGAACATGAATGGAACAGAAACAGTAAGAAACATCAATGCCACAGTGAATGAAAACGAATAAGAGTTCACATAAAATCTAAAGTTCATCTGATCACATACTGTACATATATAAGTCTCAGGACATGATATGTGAGAATAGAAGAGTATATTGCAATAGGGAGGAATAGTAAGATTTAAGGACTTGTATAGCTTGATGGAAGATGAAGAAGAACTTTGTTGACATTGATGGAAGAAGAAGAAGAAGAAGAAGAAGAAGAAGAAGAAGAAGAAGAAGAAGAACTTTATTGATGTTGATGGAAGAAGAAGAAGAAGAAGAAGAAGAAGAAGAAGAACTTTGCTGACCCTGTGCCAATGAATAACCGGACAAAATTGAGTTATAGAAAATGTGACTATTCCCATCCTCTCAACTCCAATCTGTCCCATTTTGTTTTTGGAACATTTCACAGAGGAAATTCTTTCGTTTTTTTGTTCTGTTTATCTCCAATTTAGGTTTAATTGAGATAATTGCGAGAAAATGTCACGGAAGAGAGAGAGGCATCTATCTTTTCCTTCTGAGGGATTCCTCTGCCGTCTCCGGGGAGGCGGCGGGGCCTTGGTGGCAGCTCATTCCTGTCTCCTTAGCGTCTCGCAGAACAGTCGGAGGCATATTTCCCCTAATATGATTTCTTCTGGGTAATGAAATCGGCAACAAGAAGACGAAAACTCAAACCGCTTTTAGCGCTCTGTCTACTTTGTGTTTTGGCGTCGTCCCGTCCCCGTGAACAGAGAGCAATACGGCGGAGCAAATTCCAAACCAGAGTGGGTTAAACCAATCAAGAGTGGTTCATAGGTATTTTAGCAATCTCTCTTTTTGACTGCAGCTCACTCAAGGGGGCGGTAGCGAGTGTTTTATCTTCCAACACATCCCAGACCACCCTTCAGTTATAAATCTGCTCCAACTGTATATATTATAAACCTCTGAAGCCTCGTCTGCGTTATTGCACGGTCAAAGTTAACTGCTTAAATGCTCGTTGGATCCTTGACTCCTCGCCTTCTCTCCTCAGTCTTGATCCTAGTTCATCTTGTGAAGGCTGAGTATAGGAAAAAGGGTGCAGGCAGTTAAGTGGAGAGACACTGAAACACAGGGAACTCCAGCAGGATTTACTCCACTCCACTTCAGCAGCCAGCTCATTCTCTAGCAGGTCTATAGGCTCTTGCCCTCTCTGCCCTGCTGCTATTTCCTGCTTCGGATATAATTATCTCTGCCCCGGAGTCTGCGAAGTATTATGGTCTGGAATGTGTGACATTAACATCGAGAGCGGGAGAGGAGCTAGATCTGCCGCTGCCATGGTAACAGACCAAGCTGAAACATGATTGAAAGCACAGATATAGGCTTCTGGAAGTTTGGATTAAAGGTGCTACGTGTTGCAGTTTAACATCAGTAAAACACAATGAGACATTAGTATGATTACTATAAACTAACAAAACCAGGAAGAAGATTGGCAGCCTCTACACTGCATTTTACATTACACAATCTGCTGGATTGCTTTATGGCATAAAAGAGGAAGAGGGCGCTGTTCAGTGCAAATGGAGATAAAAGTTTTCAGAGTTTCTCACAGTGGCAGATTGAAAATGACAAGTGAGAGGCAGATGGAAAAATAATGTTATCCTCCTTCTTGCTCTCATTTGTTTACGGCAATTATGTCAAGGTATCGCAAATAATTTGGTAATGATATGTTGATGTTTAAACATGCTGGGATATGAATATGTCTTAGATGCTGTGGAGATTTTGCTATGTATTCAGTTTGATGTCACACACACACACACACACACACGTTCTGTTACGCGGCCCCTTCCTCAACCCAGCTGTGCTTTCGTGGCTTCCTGGCACAGTCTAATTGAATTTCAGAGAGGCTAAACCATCTGGCCACTGACAGCAGAGCAGGGGGGGTGGGGGGGGGGGGGCCGCACGGGCCGACCCGGCGGTCAAGGTCACACTCGGTATCATCATCATTATCATCATTAACAACCAGACCGCACTAACTCAACAGACCCCCGCCTGGCCTCTGTACACGCCGATTCGCTCTGACATTTCCCGTAGTGTGTAAAGGCTGTTTTACAGTCAAAGTGGAATTTGGGTCTGGCTGCGTTGTTGGAGGTAAAGGTGAACCGCACAGGATGAGGTTTAGTCCAGTGTGGATTTTGTATACAATCCTTCCTGTGGGTCCTGACGCGCTCAGAGGCAGTAAGGTGGTAGAAGTACACAAATTCCTTACTCAAGTCAAAGAGCAATATACTCACCTAAAGATATACTCTGGTAACAGTTGAAGTACCATTTCAAATCCTTCACTCAAGTCAAAGTATAAAAGTACATGGTCTTAAATTGACTTAAAGTATAAAAGTAAAATTTCAAATGTACTAAACTGGTTCTCTGTTGAGCGTTCCTCTGAATCCCAGATGAGAAAGAGTCAGCAGCTCAAATCACTAACGTTAATTCTCTGCTCTCTTGTTGCTTCTCTCTCTGTCCCTTTCCCTCCTTTTTGGTGTCTGATGTGTGAAAAAAAAAAAAAGATGATGATGAAAAAAGTTGATGATTTCCAGAGTAACGAGTCTGTTTTGAAAATGTAGTAGTAGGAGTAGAAAGTATAGATTCTAGGAGGAGTAGAAAGTCTCGATTTTTCTTTTGAAATGTAGTGAGTAAAAGTAAAAAGTCTTAAGTGAAAGATAAACTCGAGAGATACTTGAAAATCTTACTTAAATACAGTAACAAAGTATTTTTACTTTGTTACTTCCCAGCTCTGCTTAGAGGCAGTGTAGTGGCTTAAAATCCCTGACTTTGCAAGTTAACTGCAGCTTAATGATTCATATCTGACCCTTTATTTACCCTTTTACCATTTTTTACCCTTTTTTTTTCGTTCTTGACTTAGTTTGGGATTTGAACCAGTGACCTGATGCAACGCTGCTTTTCTTTTGTCTGCAGGTATGTGCGATACTTCAATGGCCTGCTCTCTGGACACATAAAGATCAACAACAAGCCTCTGTTCCTGCATCATGTCATCATGCACGGCATACCCAACTTTGAGTCCAAAGGTGGTGAGCATCCAAAAAAACATACTTAAGTGTTTTCTGCATACTGTCCTTCAGTTGGATTCATTTTATTGCTGGCATTGTCAAAAAGGTTTCAATTTCTGTTTATTTCTCTTCACAGGCTGCCGTCCTTTCCTGAAGATCTACCAGGCAATGCAGCCAGTCTATACGTCAGGAATATAGTAAGGACACTTTTTTTTCCCCCAGTTCAGTGTTTGTGTTTCATGTCTGTTTCATGTCTGCAAGATCGATCCTATTTGGAATCTAGTAATTAAATGTTAACAGATTATTATTCCATTTATTCCCGCAGCAATGTGCAAGGAGACAGCCATACCAGTATCTGCATCACCATTGAACCCGGCCTGCTTCTAAAGGGAGACATCCTGGTAAGATTTCAACTTATATACTGGTTGAACTTTGACATACAGTTGGTCTTTGGGACAGAATCACATAAATGATGCTTTGTCTGAAATAATGTTCTCCTCCTCCTTTGACTCTTTTGCTTTATTTGTGTCCGCTTTTGTGTCTTTTCTATTGCCCTATCCTCCCCATCCCTCCGTCTCTCCCCTTTGCTGTTGTGTCTTTTCCTACCACTTTGCTCTTGCTTGATTGTTTTATGGTCACAGAAATATTGTCAGGGCACTAAGGCCTTTACACTCTTGAATTTTGGTTGCTTGTAATTTTGCTGAATTGAAGATTATTCTACTGCTGCACTCATTGTTTCTCGTTCTGCATAAGAGCTAAATATCAAAATGTAAAATGTCAAGTAGATGCTTTTCCCAAAATGCACTGACTTGACTGACTGACTGACTGATTGACTGACACATTGATTTGTCGATTGATCTTGCCACCCTGACTCTCCCCCCTAGTTGAAGTGTTACCACAAGAGGTTCAGAAACCCCACCAGGGACGTGGTGTTCAGGGTGCAGTTCCACACCTGCGCCATCCACGACCTGGGAGTGGTGTTCGGGAAGAACGAGCTGGACGAGACCTTCAAAGGTACCTGCTCTCTTGGTGTGTGTGTGTGTTTTCGTGTGTATCGTGTGTGTGTTTGTGTGTTTGTCGATCCTTTGTATCATTTTGAAATTAGAGGGGGGAAAAAACAGCGTGTGTGTATGAGGCAGAGACCGGAAAAGTCAATTCTAATTCAAGACTAATTTCCAGAGGGAAGGACACCGGAGGCATCATATTCACATTCTTTTTTTTACAATTATTTAGATTTCTCCATAGAAATACATACACAGAAGAGCATAGAGGTATTAAAGACAGAACTAGGACCAAGACCAATTAGTGATCTAGATACCAAACCAAAAAACAATATTGGACTCAAGAACTATAGCCTTGTTGTGTTTGTGTGTATTTGTGTGTGTAAACATGCATATTAGTGTGTGTGTATAGCAGATCTGAGTCAAGTATTTATTTTAACCTGCTTGGAGTACCAGATATGTAGGATTCAGTGTATCAGGACAACTCAGATAGTGTCAGGTAAGTTGTCAGTCACAGAACAGTATGCTAAACCGAGGTTCAGATACTTTCCTGTGATTGTCTGTATTTTGTGGCACTCGTTGGTCCGATGTGATGCTCCAAGCAGGTTTGTACTGTTTGTACTATTTGACCCAGGTCTACATGTGTACAAGTTTGTGTGCTTGCATGTTTTCCATGGTTAATAAAAATAAAAAAAGTCATTTGTATACTGTGTGTGTCTCTGTGCAGATGAGAGATTCCCAGAGTATGGGAAGGTGGAGTTTGTTTTCTCATTTGGACCAGAAAAAATCAAAGGTAATCCATTTTTTCCAAACCGAAGGGGAAAAAAAGGTCTAAAGAAATATTGAAGTTCAATATATCTTAAGGGATAAATGAACAGATCTGGAGTATTGGTCGTCATGACGATATGAAGAGTTCTATTCCAAAATATATTCATTTCAGAAAAAAAACAAAAGAAGAAAATCCTTACCTGCCATTAATCAGTTAATCTCTCAAACATCTACAGGATTAAGTCTGTAAAATTGTTGTTGTTTTGTCAACTAAGAACTACAGTTACCTGCTATCTTTAAAAGACTACTATCATTTTATTTCTAATTTTATGCAATCAGTCATTTTGTAAGAGCAGGTGTCACTTTTTCCAAATTGTGGATATCTCCTTTTGGAATGACACTTCATATGCATAATACTCTTCCATCTGATTTGATACCCTCCATTTGAGGACTTCATTACCCATCATGCAATGTGTTCCTCAGGCCTAAGCCACCTGGAGAACGGGCCGAGTGTGTCTGTGGACTACAATACCCAAGACCCCCTGATCCGCTGGGACTCCTACGACAACTTCAACCACCGCTGTGAGGACACTGCGGAGGGTGAGTGGGATACACACACACACACACACACACACACACAGATATGTAAGCACACAAACCCACGTGCACTCCCAGGCACACAGATGGACTCGTGCACTCCCAGGCACACAGATGGACTCGTGCACACACACACACGCACAGACACACACACTTTGATGGATTGCTTGTCTCCACTCATCCACAGCTACTAATAGAGACTTCCAGACTCACATGCTGTCACATGTCTGGTAGTGCTGCTTTCGGTAATTTGGTAAGGTGGGATGATGTGTTTCCTACCAAATTCTCAGAGGCCGAGCTCATGCAAGAAAAATACATATAGGGAACGGTTCATAAGAGGCTTTGTTTGTGCACTTTGCGTTGTTTTGCTTTTAGCTTGCAGCGTGCGAGAAGGGAATTCAGGTGAGGAGCGATCGAGAGCGTTCAGTCCATCGCTCTATTCTTTAACATTAGCAGACACTCTATATCTTTCTCCTGCTCGCCCTCCACCTCTCCTCTCTTCTCAGCTGCCAGTGACAGCAACTTCCCCAGCCCCCCCCCCCTTTCCCACCCCCAGCCCCCCCAAGCCTGTCAATTAGGCCTTTAAATAGCCGCTGCAGAAATAGGTGGGCGTCAGTCGCCCTGCTACTGGCTGCCCCCTCCCCAGGGGGTTGTAACCTGAAACAACCACCATCCCCAAGTCCCACAAGTGCACCATACACCCCCCCTCCCCTCCACCCAACAAACCCACCTATCTCCATCCACTCCTTGCTCTAGTGCCAGGAATTAAGGAATTTGAAATTTGGGTATCTTGTGCCTCCTTCCTATCCAGCCTTCCATCGCTTTAGAACAGCACTGTTCTCTTGCACAGGGAAGTAGAGGGCATGTGTGGGTATTTGTGCTTATTGTGCATTGTTTATATGTAAGGTAGACAAATTGTCCCATAACTGAAAGGCACACAGGCTTGATCCCCAGAACAGCCAGTGTGTGTTTATCTGTCCTGTCAAAGTGTCATTGAGTAAGACACTGAACCTACTTGTTCAATCATTGTAAATCACTCTGGATGAGTGTCACTGCCAAATACCCAAAATATAAAATGTGATTGAATTGCCTTGCTTTCATCTACTTGCTTTCATCTTTTACTACTGTAAAACCTCACAAAACCTAATTTTATGTCCAGCCCCCTGTACAGTAAAGACAAGTGATACAGCAGTGATCCAGGGCCAGGATTAAAGGAAGAATCCACAGCTATTGGCGATGCACCTTGCTTTTCTTGTGTGGTGGTGTATTTTTCTTATTCCCGTAGATAACTGGCCATACATAGATGACATGATGTCATGTGAGGTATTCGCTGAACGTCAGGTTTTGGTGTCAGTCCCTAAGAATCAAAGAGCGAGGGGCTTCTTCCTAGAGCCGCCATTTTGCACCAAGAGACGTTCAACAATCACACAGGGAGAAATCCATCGTAGAAGAGGAAGAGAGACCTATTTCTCCACCTACAGAAGCCTCAATAGACCAGAATGCAATGCAGCCACAGCTTGCATCCTTGTGGATCTGTCGTCAGTAGTGTGTGAAATACAACACCCCCTTCAACAGCTTTTTTGTCAGTTGAGCAACCGGACACAACACAACATGGTATTGTTGTCTCTCCACCAAACGTATTATGCCATTGCTATCACTCTGTCTCCTACATGTATAACCCACAGCTAAATGCAACAAGAATTTTTCTCATTCCCCGCGAAAATCACTAACTACGTAGACGTAGGTGAAGCAGGTTGAGGTAAAGTGGGTACATCAAAAACGTAAATTACAACACTTCAGAATAACTCCTGGAATGCATTGAACATCATAAATTGATTATATCAAACAGTGTAAGAGTATCCAATGATGATTTTTTTCTTTCAGAGAGGCTGTCAGCCATTGGTTTAGGATGCCTGACAGTCTTACAGAAAGTCCCTTACACCCCCTCATTCATTGTGACTTACAAGGAAAATAACAGATTTGCGATCAGAAGCGTTAATCTGAGAACCTAAATGAGCACAGGCCCGATGCATAAACAGGAGGATCTACTCCCCCTCAGTTGAGTCAGGGCTTGGCAGCCATTGTGGTGCTGCAATCATTTTATATATGGGATTTTTTATGGCTTTGCAAAGACCGTTTCATTTTTATGAACTTCCCCGGAGAACCGTTGTAGTAATTGCTGTGTTGCAAAAAGGTCATCGGGAATCGCCAGGATTGCAATTTTGATCCTAATTGAATGGGCGGCACTGTTCTCAGCACTCAGCAGAAAATCGCTTGGCCAGTTTACTCGCTTTCATTTCTCTAATTGCAGGCTTCGTGCTCGTACTTGGATGTGAGAACTCGCATATGCAGAGGAACTTAATGGAAGAACGCAATGTCTATTTCTGCAGAGGTTGAACACACCAGGAATGAACCAGGTCTTGGTTGTTTTGGAGGCCATGGGGTAGATTTGTGTGTTTGGCAAATGTGGGTTTCGGTTTGGACAAGTTTTATTCATAAAAGATGCAGCCCTGTGAGATCAACTGTATCCAAAAATAGGTTCCAACAAATTTCAGGAAAATTATATAACTCTTATATCATCAAAATTGAAATGAAGAGAATAAAAGTACGTTGGAGATTTGCTTTGTTGGCATGAAAAGTCATTTACAGATATAGGGGAAAAGATTATAAAAGACTGTTAATAGGTACTGAGACAGAGTTAATAAGATGTAAAATACTTACACTTTTGAGTTGGCATGTAAACCCAGGTGAACACACACACACACACACACACACAGCGGTGCTACATGGCTAACATTGATTAGCTTCATGACAGAATGGGCTATTTTTACACGTTGCAGCACAGTGGTCACTAATCGCTCAACAAGTATCAGTTGAAGAATTCAGACTTGTTTATTTGTCTGGGTGTTAAATGAGCGTTTCATCCTCAGGCGTTGATGTCCGGGCGCATCCAGACCGCGGCTAGCTTTCGCCGACGCCATTTTTAACATAGTCCAGCGACCTTGGAAATCCGCTTGAAAGGGCTCAACGAAAGATAGGTGTCTTTAAAAGGGTTTGTAGGCTTAGCGAGCTTAGAGTTGTGTGTGTGTTTCATACGGACGCACGCGCTCGCAGAGAATGTGAGGAGAGGCGTCGTTAGCTTACTTTAACAGTAGGTATTTGTGAACGCCTGTGCTGTGTCAAGAGGGTTTGCACTTAAACAGTCGTCGAGTGCGGCTGTGTGCAGTGTGTGTGCATCAGTTTGGCAAAGAATGGCTGTAAATGCGTGCGTCCATCTGTGTGTGTGTGTTTGTGTCCATGTGTGTACAGTATGTGCATGCAGATCCACCTATGTTTGCCTGTGAATGCGCGTGTGTGTTGGGTTTTTGGAGTGTGTGCTTTTATATGTGTGTGTGTGTGTGTGTGTGCAGTGCACCTTGTGTTTGTCGGCTTGTCTTTGCTCCACTAATAGCCCTGTGGTCCGGCAGCTGTCGACCCGGAGGTCAAAGCAGTCAGAGGGCCACTGTTTGGGCCACGGAGCAGCCGTACAGCTCCACTGCACAGCTATGAGCAGATCTGTTAAATACTGTAGATGGTTTGACTTCACATGGGGAAATGTACTTGATTAACAATCCACTGTAGTGATATGAAATTTGCCTTCCTATGCTAAAAAGTCAAAGACATTTTTAAGAACAACTTTATTTTCAGATTGACGACCAAGAGTTCTTTAAAAGATGCTACGTTTAAAGAGCTCATTTTAACATTAATGAATCATTACCACATTTGATACATTAGCATAATTACCGTAAACAAATGAGACCATTGCAGAGAAGATTGGCAGCCTCTACCGGCCTCTACACTGCATTTTACATTGTGTGCCAACGCATCTGATTTTTGGGCGCTGTTCTTCCAGTGCAAGCGAAGCTGAAGCTTTCAGATTTCTCTTACAATGGCAGATGGTGTGAAAGGCCGATGGAAAAATCACTTCCAATGTGTTCATCCTCTTCAGTCAGGCAAAATAGAAAACAAACACAATGGAACAACGGCAGGGAGGGGGAGAGGGGACAAGAGGAGGACAAGAAGGAAGAAGAAAATTTAGACTTGTGACATTTTCCGGCAACAGCAGTGTGGTACAGAAAGTACAATAGTCTGATGAATATGTTGAATATTACATTACTGAATGTGTAATATTGAAAGGCCCAGAACGAACATTTCTGAATTAAATGTTGTGTTAGTGAAAGCAGCAAAGACTATAATGAGTTATCGAAATTATTCTCTCATATATTCTCCGCCTACAGTGTCTTGCCACAGCAAATCAAATGGATGAGAATGAGTCAAGTGTGTGTGTGTGTGTGTGCGTGTGTGTGTGGTGTGCAGAGCAGCAGGCCCAGTGACAGCTCAGGCTGTCTTCCTTGTTTACTGCCCTCATCCCATATTTGGCTGGGGCAGAGCGCTGAAACATGTCTGGAATAGCTGGATAGAGACAGAGAGAGAGACAGAGACAGAGACAGAGAGAAAGACAGAGTGAGAAAGAGGGAGAGGGGGAAAAAAGACCAAACTTTTGCAAAACTTTTTTCTCTTTTTTGCCAAAAGTCAAGAGTGAATCCCTTTTTGGTAGCTGGTTGTCGCTGGAGTTTGAGTGAGGGAACGATAGAGAGAAGTAGAGAAAGAGAGGGCAAAATGAAGCCAAATGGAGGAGGGAAGGAGAGCTGGTGAATGGTAAGACCTTCAGATTACAACCAGCAACTTTCTTTAGAAATGAGAAAACCCTGTAGACTCGATATGATCATGTGTAGCTGGCTGTGTGAATGTGGCTGCAGGACTTTTTCAAATTCAAACATCGTCAAACCTTTTCAGACGTTGCTGCTTGTGTGGTTTTGTGCAGATCAAATGGTTCCTTATATGGATTTTTTCCCTTTAAAATGCCACATTCCTTATTGTCATTGTTGGCAAAGACAAAATGACAAGAATACAAGTTTCTGTCCATTTGGTCCGCAGACATGAGTCTATTTGCCTGTTTATTATGTTTCCATGTCAACATTGTTGTTTCCTGTGTGTTTGGCATCTATATGGTATAAAATGAATCATGGAGCGAGCAGTCTGTGTGTGGAACATTTTATGAGCGGGCTGCAATTAGGGTGTACCAAAACTATTAAGGACCTTGGTTGGTAACTTCATGTGAGCTGCAGAGCTTGGATAGGAATACAGAGAGCGCAGGGTTTGGTTTATAAAGTGCTCTTCTTACTTTTTGTGCAGTGGGTGACAGCGGGCATGGCCTTGCTGCAGTGGAATTAGTATTTGACGAGTTTTGTTACAAAATGTGATAGGCAGCGCTCGGAAAAAGTGGCACCTTCTCTTACAAAATGACTGATAGCACAAATTTAAAACAAATTATGGTACTTTTTAGGTCATAGACTGGCGAAATAACTCTTTTACAGATAGGATCATCTGTTTTCTAGAGATATTGAACTTAGGGAAAGGATTTGTTCGAGAATGGATTTAGAACATTTTGGAAATCTTTGTTAGCTAGCTATTTTATTGGTTGATTGATTGATTTTATTTCAGTGTCATGTATTCTCGGTGCCCAGCCCACATGGGTTTACAAGACACATCCATACATAACTTTGCAATATGCGTATAACAAACATGTTCCTCATGCAGCCAACCAAGCTATCATACAGACTACCAGTCAGAAGTTTGGACACACGCATTTTTCTTTATTTTTACTATTTTCCACATTTTAGAATAATAGTAAAGACATCAAAACTATGAAATAACAGAAAGGGAATTATGCAGTGACCAAAAAAGTGTTAAATCAAAACTATCTTCTATTTTAGATTCTTTAAAGGCTTTGGAAAGAAATTCATACATAGGATCAACTTCACTATTTATATTTGTCTAAGAAACAAATTTCAAGCATTTAAGCAGAAGCCTTTAGATCAAAATGGCTTTAAGAGAATGGAAAACATTCAATCAGGTGTGTCCAAACATTTGACTGGTAGTGTACATGTTATTTTTACGAAGGGAGATTAACCGATTAAGTATGCCCTATCAATTCCACTTATTTCGGAAGCGGAGATCTCAAGTCCTTCATGGTCATCTAACCAAAGAAAATGAGCAGAAATGGAGAGCGGTCAGGTGTTTTCAAAGGACTCTGTGTGTGTGTTGTGTGAACCAGCCTCCATGAGCGCCTGATGCCTCTAGTTAGACGTCTTGCTGACAGCACAGTGAGCTGTAGCAGCAGGTTCAAATCCCAGCCGTGGAAACCCTGCTGAGCCCCATCCTCATCTCTTAATGCCTGCTTTCTCCTACTGTCTGTCTGTCTGTCTTTCTCTGTCTGCCTCGCTGTCCTCTCTCTCTTTCTGTCTCCCATTCTTTCTCTTGCTCTGTTTTTCCGTCTTTGCCCTTTCACCCTTTCTCTATGTGAATGTTATTATTGTTTCTCTCATTTATCTAAAAAAATGTGTTTATATTAAAATGTAGTGGGAAATAAATGGAAGAATCATTGAAATTGAAATGCTTTAGTTTAAGACCTCTTACCTCTTTTGTACAGTAAGGAAGTACAGTACTGAAGTGAGAGTAACTGATTCTCCCCGAGTTACACATGGCGCCTCTAAGCACGCAAAGAGACAGAAGTGACAGACGGACATGTAGGTAGACAGGCAGGCAGATGCATTTTTATGACAGCTACTGATCCTCATGAGGGAAAGACAGATGGATGGACAGATGCACAGAAAACCAAGCAGCCAGGCAGCAGACAGACAGACAGACAGACAAGCAGGAGGGAACATCACGTTACACTGGCAGGCGGTTTAATGTTGTCCTTGTTCATATGCAAAGATGCAAACCTCCTAAAAATTGACCTAAGATTTATCTGTTATCCAATATGCTGCGCCAATATTCAATATCTTTAAATTTGACAATTCTAATGCCAAAAACGACAGGTATTCAGTGTTCCCCCTATAATTGTATTCTTG
Organism: Centroberyx gerrardi; assembly: GCF_048128805.1. NCBI lineage: Eukaryota > Metazoa > Chordata > Actinopteri > Beryciformes > Berycidae > Centroberyx > Centroberyx gerrardi. Next base: position 7,250,957 of record NC_136017.1, read on the forward strand.
GCAGGGTGGAAAAGCCTCTGAAACAGCATTTAGAATATGGGACAATAAAACTCCATTGGATCCCAGACTAATTAAGTTCTCTGAGGTGGTTGGCACAAGTTCTTTAAGGCAGAGTGAGGCAGGTTTCATTGCAGGTTTTATAGATTGCCACCCCAGAAGAGTAAAAACAGGAGGAAACTCCATCATGTAGGAGGTGTCCGACACTGACTGGCCGAGGTTTAAGATCTCATAATTTTTAGGGGGGTCCACTCCTCATTTCGGCATCCATCCACTCAGCCGGGCAGCACTTATTTCAGTAATTAGAAACTTTTAAAGGTGGGAGTGGGCAGAGTGTGTTTTGGTGTGCCGAAAACACAGGAATATCTGGCTAACCAAGTTTGAAAGATTAAATTGCATTTTGGCATGCAGTTTGGCAGATTGGAGTTTAAGTTATGCAGACATTTCGAAACAGTTTTGCGGAGCGCATGTTAGCTAACTGGCAAACTTGAAGAGAAAGGAAGAAACTCTGGTCAAAATCTACATCAAAATATAAATGGCATTGACTTCTTCCATTCATTCATGAATATGGCATTCATGATGTTGAAAGGTCAGCAGCTAGCTAACTAGCTTGCCTAGCTAGCTGTAGGCTAGTATGGCTAGTTTGAACTTGGAATGTCAGCTAAGCTAACTAGCTAAACTAGATAGCTATATGGCTAGATTGCATTTTTCAGCTATTAGCACAAGTGCCAGGTTTTATATTGGCTACCTCCTCTCTTACCTCTCGTCTTTTTTACTGGGCTTCAGTCTAACGTTACTTAGCCAGAGAAATTTTGGCTCCAGCCACTGAGGTTTAATCAACCAATGAGGTTATTTCTCCCTCCAGAGCAGCTCTGCCTGGAGGAAATGTTTGGAGAGCTAAAAGTCCAATCTGCTGCAGTTTGACGTGACGTTTTCTCTTACTGAAAGAGAGGAAGGGAGCGGCGTGAATCGGAGGCTGACAGTCAGTCAGACAGTCAGACGGATAACTTTTTATGACAGTCACTCATATGACAGACAGACAGACAGACAGACAGACAGACAGACAGGCGGATGGATGACATCACCCTGAAAGCAATCTTCGGGACAGATACTGATACAGTCACGTCACGTTAGCTCAGCTGTGACAGCTGGACACTGAGTGATAGATGGACTGAAAGGCAGACAGGCAAATATAACCGCCACAGTTTTCCTTGTGCCAGTCACTGATATACCAGCCACAACACCTCTTTCACTGATGGACTGTCACATCATCTCTAATGCCTCTCTCTCTCTCTCTCTCTCTCTCTCTCTCTAGCTCTCTCTCTCTCTGTCTCTCTCTCTCTCTCTGTCTCTCTAGCTCTCTCTCTCTAGCTCTCTCTCTCTGTCTCTCTCTCTAGCTCTCTCTCTGTGTCTCTCTCTAGCTCTCTCTCTCTGTCTCTCTCTCTAGCTCTCTCTCTGTCTCTCTCTCTCTCTAGCTCTCTCTCTCTGTCTCTCTCTCTCTAGCTCTCTCTCTCTCTCTCTTTCTCTCTACAGTATAAATCTGCCAAACTATCTCTCCCTCCCCATCTACCTGTCTCTCTCTCTCTGCATTGTAAAAAAAAAAATAATTACACCTTAACAAGTCATTTGCAGCCTTAAACTTTCATTTTTTTTGTAAGACAAGTGAAAAACTTAAAAAAAACTAATTGAGAAAAACTTGAAAAATGAATTCCTTCACTCATTAAAAATTCACAGAGAAAGAAATTGATTTGCACGTGAAACAAGTGAAATTATTTTAGCCTATTGGCAGATTATTTCACTTAAGGAAAACAAGATTTGAAAAAAGAAAAAAAAAGAAAAAAAAAAAAAGAAAAGAAGACTTAGTGCTGGATTAAATAGCTTGTTAAGATGGATATTTTTTGCAGTGTCTCTCTCTCTCTCTCTCTCTGGCACTCACACACACACACACACACACACACAGACACAGACACACACCGACAGACAAGTCAGTCAGTCGTCAGTCAGGCCAGCCACCCACTGCTGGCATGCAGACTAGCCGTCGTCACGGCGATATGAAAGCTGTGAAGGTGAGTGTCAGATCCTGCTGAGAGATACCCTATGGCTCGATGACATCACCGTGCGTGTGTATGCGCGCGTGTGTGTGTGTGTGTGTGCGTGGAGACGCCTGCCGCTGTGTGTGTGTGTGTATAGATGTGCGTGTGGAAAGCGACCGACTGACTCAAAGGTTTCCTGTCACTTGATGAAAGGATGAGTCAAAACGAGCCAACTGTTTACTTCTTCAAACACAAAGCCACAGCAGGACAAAGCTACTGTGATAGACATGGCCACACTGCAGAAATATCCATCCTAACAAGTCGTTTGGTCTAGTGCCGAGTCTTCAGACCTTGTTTTTCCTTGGGAAGTTCTGCCTGTGGGGTCAGATAATTCCACTTGTTTCCAAAGCAGTTTCACTTGTTTTGAAAGTTTTCTTGAAGCAAGTGACAATGTGTTGAAATGAGGCAGATCACTCCTGTCGTATCAAGATAATATCACTCGATTCAACAAAACTCTTGAAACTAGTTTATTTGCATTGGAAACAAGTGGAGTTATCTCTCCACACTGGCAGCTTTTTCCACTTGTTTCAAGGAAATGAAGCACTATGGATATTTTTTTGCTCAACAAGTCAGAGTGGCACTCAAACAACAACCGGCTTAAGAATGTAAGACCGGGACTTTAACAGTTTAGCTGGGAATTTCACCAGCAGTGGTGACCTACTGCCTCTAAAAAGTACACAGCAAAAATATCTATCTTACAAGCCTATCTTAACATATCACAATCTAGACCTTATTTTTCTTTTAATAAACAACTGAAAAAAATCTGCAAATGGCGTCAGATCATCTATCTTGTTGCCCACTGGAGCCTACACCATTAGGCAAGTTAGGCAGATGCCCCTCCACTTGGAAATTAGGAGGGGCAAAATTGTGTTTTTGCCCCTCCACTTTTCACCCCTTTTAAAAGTCAACATTTTGTAAAAATCTAATATTTAATCTTCAATCTCTCAATCTTTTCAATCTAATATTTAATTAAAGACTAAGTAAAATATCTGCTCTGTCTGCATTTACATACCGGTAGTAGTATTTGGATTGCTGCACCCCCTTTCCAACCCAAGTGGAAAAGTCCAACCTGCGCTAAAAATAGGTCAAAAAATGGGACGATGCGATCATGAATGGAGTGACAGCAGCATAATTGTTTGAACCATGAAACAACAGCTAACATTGCACAATTTTTGGGCAAAGAAAAGTAAAAAAAAAAAAAAAAAGAAGCTAAGTTTAGGTTGGCTAACGTTCCATGTCGTGTTCTGTGTGCCGAAGGTCTCTGTCTTTCTCTCTGAAACTGTTTAACATTTGGCAAACTATCTAGCAAAGCTAAAAGTGAAATGATTTCAACAGATTACTGAAGATGATAGCCTACTGTTAGCAGTGTCAGCACAGCAGGTAGGATGCCAAAGCAAAAGGATAGTGTTAGAGAATATAAAAGAACTATGATATTCAAAATGAATTAATAATGTTTTCATGTAACTGGCTTATTTGTCATTTTGTGCAGTATAGCCTATGGAATATGTTAGTTTCCAAAAAAATAAATGAAGCCTTTGCAGACAGCTCTCCTGTGTTTATAGCATCTCTTTAAATTAATTTGGTTCTTTAATGTAGTATTGAGAATCAAGCATCACAGTATACAAACAAAATGCAGAAAAATATATGTAAAATTGCAGGAAATGGCGTATTTCCCCTGTTTAGATTTGGCCCCCCCTTTACACAAATTTAGGTGCCCATGTTGTTGCCAATACAAATCTGCTTGTTTCAAGGATTTTCTTCAACCAAATATCATTTTCTGCCTCATTCTGCCTTGTTTCAAGATACTGACGCTTGTTTCTGGAAGATTCCTGAAACAAATGAGTTTGCATTGGACACAAGTGGAAATATTTTTCTCCATTAGCAGAATTTTTCACTAATTTTAAGCAAAATAAGATTTCACGGCTGACTTTTTTTTTTTCAATAGACATTTTTTCCAGTGCACAACTTCTAGCCTGCTCCTTTAAGTTCAAGTTTATCATTGTTTGTGTTTGACTTTAACTAGCTTTGGAGAACAAATGGTTCTTTTCATTCGCTCCTGGTCCTCCCTCAAGTGGCGTGCTTCACTTTGCCCACACTCCCAGTTTTACTGCCCACCCCCAACACACACACACACACACGGTTTCCTCTTAACCTTTAGACCTACCCCCCCTGCAAAGAGACCCTCCTAGCACAGGTCAGCTATCCCACTTTAAATAGCTCTTAGAGGTGTGTGTGTGTGTGTGTGTGTGTGTGTGTGTATGTATGTATGCATTGGCTCGGGGTATGGTAGATGTACATGAAATCATACACCATATCCTGTAAAACTTGTCATTGCAGACCTCTTGCCCAAGTGGGTGATGGTCGCACCACATGTGTCCGTTTAATCATGTATGTAAATGCATAGTGTGTGTCTGTATTTACGTATGTGTGTTTTGTTAAGAAGGGTTCTGTCGTTTATAAGGTCAAAGTGTCGCCTGTAAGAGTCTCAAGTCAAGTTTCCACCACCAATGGAAACTTTTAGAGCTGACCAAAGGAGACTTTAAAGGAAAAATCCACCTTAAAAACACTGTTAGAACTGTTTGCCATGTACCAAGCTCTGGGTCTATTTTGCTGTTTGATGGTGTATTTTTCTTCTTTCTGGACAAATCTCGATGATATGACGTCATGTCGAGATATTTCCAGCAGTTACAATGGAGTTTGACAGCAGAAAATGTTTCAGCAATCTAAAACATCAACGGTAAACGTCAGGTTTTGGTGTCAGTCCCTCAGAATCAAAGATCAACAATCACACAGGGAGAAATCCATCGTAGAAGAGGCAGAGAGACCACTGACAGCAGCCTCAATAGACCAGAATGCAATGCAGCCACAGCTTGCGTCCAGTAGTGTGTGAAATACAACACTCTCTTTGATGGCTTTTTTTTGTAATTATTTGTAATTTGAGCAACTGGACACACGACACACCACATCATTGTTCTCTCTCCACTCTTGACATTTTCTCGACTGGAAAAACTTACTTCACTGTCGCTCTCTCCACCTACACATACACAACACAGAGACCCCCGTTCTCCCTGGGGTGTCAAGCGTCATTCTGGCAAGCGAAGGAAATCCCTAACTGAAGTAGATGAGACATGTTGAGTCCCAAAGATTCACTCTATTTGTTCAACTCAAAAGTGTCTTGCTTGAGAAGAAGTGTGTGTACTAATTGGGTAATGTGAACCACATCCCATCTAGTACATTTGATCCAGCACTAACAGAGGCTGTAGCACATTGTCTATTTATAATAAACCGTTGGCCACAGGTGTTCTTCGCCAGCGTGTTTAAATGGCTTTTTAATGGCTTCCAAGGCTGCGATGTGGCAATGAGACGCACTCCAAACACATAAGAGAATACAGCCAAGAGGCAGGTGCTGTGTGTGTGTGTGTGTGTGTGTGTGTGTGTGTGTGTGTGTGTGTGTGTACGTGGCACTGTATGAGCAATGCCTCTGGCACTTTCACAAGAGATTGGAAAGCACCTGTCACACAAGAGAATATAGAGAATGGACAGGTGTGGGTCTGTGTGTGTGCGAGTGTGTTTGTTGTGTCTATCTATCTATCATCTACCTATCTATCTATCTATCTATCTATCTATCTATCTATCTATCTATCTATCTATCTATCATCTACCTATCTATCTATCTATCATCTACCTATCTATCTATCTATCTATCTATCTATCTATCTATCTATCTATCATCTACCTATCTATCTATCTATCATCTACCTATCTATCTATCTATCATCTACCTATCTATCTATCTATCATCTACCTATCTATCTATCTATCTATCTATCTATCTATCATCTACCTATCTATCTATCTATCTATCTATCTATCTATCTATCTTCATTGTGGATCGTTATTGATGAAAACAATATAGCTGTTAAAACAATAAAGTGGTGATCCAGCTGTCTAAATCTGTCCTTTATGACAGATTTAGGTAAAGGCCTTGTCACCATGACGATGAAGCTGTACTGTATGTCTGCACTCCAAACTACATCTTTCAAAGGATCCTCAATGAACTGCAAAGGAGTGATTGATGATAGGAATGATTTTTTGGTATTTATATTACATGCCTGGGTAATAGTTTTTGCAAATCATTCTTCACATTTGGTTTGAACGGCTTGAAGTAGGAGGATGGAGAGGATGGAGTCTGCCATCAGATATTAAATGATCATGGGAAAGTATTTGAAAGTCCACAAATTTGGCATGTTCTTCTGACTTGATTGGAAACTCACTGTACATAACACCATCTATAATTGTCCTGATGTTGTCATTCAACTGGTAGTCCAAGCAGGACCGATTAAATTATTATGATTAATTTTATTTAAAATAAGATCACGTTAGACAATCTAAATGAGCATCGGCCAGCATGGCTTTTCACTTTGAAGGGCCTGAGGGAATGGCATGTTACAGTAGTTTACCACAGTAGGAAACAAATTGTTAGCAATTTGTGTTAGGCAGGCCTTGGTGACTCAACCGGCCAATCTAATTTGAGGCTTGCTGTAGCTATTTATTGACGCCAGAAGCAAGCTATTTATTCTATTCAGATGGCTAGCTGGGTATTTGTGCTAGCCAGAGTCATGGTAACTGTATTTTTTTGCCCACTATTTTAAGCTATGCTATTCAGAAGCTCTACTGTACAGTAGCCTGTGCTCCAGACTACTAGATATGTTTTGAATGGATGATACCTGGGTCACTGTGTGTATATTTCAAATCCAAAATCCAAATGGAGGCTATAGAGCAATATCTCAAAATAGCATCTTGAATGGCAATGAATCTTCACCTAAATAAGCCTTGAAACTATAGATGTCATATTGAGTTGTTCTTACTCAGTTCTTACTTAATCCAAAGACATGCAGGTCATGGGAATTAGAGACTTTAGAGACTTTAAATTGCCCATAGGCATGAATATGAGTGTGTGTGTGTGTGTGTGTGTGTGTGTGTGTGTGTGTTTGATGTAGTATGCTATATGACATGTATATGATATACTGTAGTATGTAAAGCTCTTTGAGACGTGCTTGTGAAGAAGGGCTATATAAATAAATGTGACTTGACACTAAATATTAACCAGCATTAAACTATGGAGATCATCTTTCCATTTAAAGAGTGCAAGATTACTCTTGCACTGTATTTATTTTTATGGTGTAAATCAGGTGGCTCTCAAACTAAAGCAGCAGTGTAAGTGAAATTGTGAAAAAGAATGAAATTATCCCCTTTTGACACCTTGATTTTTTTTTATTTTAATAGTCAGGCAGGCCGGATGTTTGCCGACATGCCGCTTGAACCTGGGTTGTCCGGTTGAAGGGCGGATTCTGTAACCACTAGGCCACCCGTGCCATCCTATGTGTGTGTGCCTGTCTGTGTGTGTGTGTGCGCACTCACTGCCCTGTATACAAGTGTGTGTGTGTGTGTGTTTGTCCCAACGGCCAAGCTTATGCACATGCCATGCGTGTGAGGCAAATGTGAAGGTCGGGACCTTGTGACGCTCGTTTAGTAAGTTCCTGTCATGCCCGGCGTTGTTTAGCACTTTACTTCCTTTCTAAGTCCGGAGAATTATGTCAAACTCCTGGGCCTCTGCTCCCCTGTTGGCGGGCGAGAGAAAATAGAGAGGAAGGTGTTTAAGGAGGTGAGACTCACTCCGGAGACGTTCACACCGGGTCTGCGAGTCAGTCGTTCCTTTGACTTTCTGTCTGAGTCCGGTTGATCCCACTGCCATGTGTTTTACAGAGGCTCCGCTCAGTATCAGCGTTTTAAGATACTTTGGGATTGAGCAAAAAGTCAAAAACACCAAAGAGGAGAGGGGGCGATGTGGAAAAAGAGAGCTGTGCTGGATTTTCAAACTAGAAACTACACTGAATCTACATTGAATCAGCCGTGCTTTATTTTATTTTATCACTTGCTGCTGTGGAGCCTTTTAAAATAAACTTAAATTAACTAATTGGTTTTGCGTTAACATGGAAGTGTGGCTGTTCTGTTGAACCGATATCTCTTTTGCTAAGCAGCTTATATTTGTAATTAACTTAAGATGTATCTTTGCACCACTCTTTTTTTTGTGCAGAACACAACAGATGGATGTTTATTGTATGTATACATCTATGAATTTGCAAATCACTTTTATCTACAGTATATAGGTCAATTTGAATGCTTTATTTCCAAAATGTTATACAGTGTTTCAAAAGAAAAAAATTCTAAAAATCCTCAGTTTTACATGGATTTCCTCATCCTCAATTTGTAAGCAAAGGTCTTAGGTTGGCAAATAACATCAGTAGTATTCAGTAGTTTATTTATTTTTGAAGCATTATTTTCTATGAGAAGGTGATTTTTCAAAGGTTGGATATCTCATTTTGGAATGAAACACCGATATTCAAATGGTCACATACCTGTGTATCTGTGTATGAGGAGGTGGAGTTCATGTTTACCTGACAAAGATGCATGTTTCCCGTGAGTTTTTGTCACAATAAATGGTGAAAAGGCAGCTAATAGTGTGTGAGTCTTACCAACTTTCAGCTGTTTCCAGTTCATTACCTTCGCTAAGCCTTTAGGAATATATAGCTTCTAGATTCAAGCTTGGTTAAAGTTGGTGGTTGTGTGTCATCTTCTATGTATATTTTTTAGGCAATGTTCCCAGCACTTTGGGCAACAAAGTGACACATAAGATCAAAAATACATTAAAATATTCAAATGTTTCCTGGCAACACGATTATAATAGCAATATTGAGTGAACCTCTTAGGCACTGTTAACCGTCAGAGTTGCCTGAACCCATTGCTCTGTGTTTCACTGCCTTTACATTTTTAGTATGTCTGTCCCTCACTTTCCTTTATGAGTCATGACTTGTCAGCTCACAGTTTGAGCTTACCAGATTTGACCCTGCTGTGGGGTTAACCAGCAGCTGGAAACAGTGTCACCCTGACAAAGTTGAGTCGTTTTTGCCATGGAACGCCGAAAGATCATCTTTTATGAACAAGAACAAGGGCTTTTCTTATTCTGTTAAAGGTCAGCATGTGTGTGTGTGTGTGTGTGTGTGTGTGAGAGAGAGAGAGAGAGAGAGAGAGAGAGAGAGAGAGGGAGAGAGAAAGAGAGAGAGAGATATCTCAGCTGGTAGAAAGGCTATGCATCGGTCCTTAAAAAGTCTGGAAAAGTGTTGAAATAAATCTAAATTTAAGACCTTAAAAAGCATTAAAATATCTTGAATACAGTTGATAGAGGTCTTATTTTTCTTCAACATGCAGTGACAGGTTTATTTGTGTTGCATGTCCACATTTAGATGAATACAGAACAGGGTTAGTACAATATTCATTGTGTCTGCTTTACTCAGGTCTTCAGGACTTCAGGTAAACTTTCATAAGCCATGTTCAATCACAAACAGGCTTTTTTTTCCCAGCTATTACTTTATTTTGTGTTTTGAATTGGTTTCATATTCATTTCCAGGTAGCTTTAAAAAGATCTTAAAAAGTCTTATAAACTTGGCTTTCTGAAAGCTGCAGATACCCAGGGTGGGGGGGGGGGGGTGGGAGGGTGGGAGAGAGGGTGACACCGAGCTAGGGGATCCCCTTATGATGTCACCGCCAGGCAGGGGTGCTGCGCTCTGGGGCAGGCAGACAGACGGCGTGGGAGTTGTAGTTTATTTGAAGCGACGTCGTTCCCCAGGCAGCGGGGCGGTATAGTGGCGTGTGTGTGTGTCCCCCCCCCCTCCCCCCGCCCCGCTCGCTGCCGGGAACAGCCAGAGATTCCAGTGTGCCAGCTCACCCCTTCAGCGGCTACAGTGGTACGGCCCCACCTCGCTCCAGCCCAGCACATGTTGGGTGATGGGAGGACATGAATCGGGAGGGAGAAGGAAAAGGAGAGAGGAGAGAAAGCCCCGCAGCAGAAACTTCACTTCAGAGTCACTGACTTGCCCAGTGGAGGACTCTTGATGCATGGATTGAAATGTGGACACCTCTAAGGCTTTTTGTCTGACCTTTTGATGTCTCTTTGATTTCAAACTGGCGGAAAAAGAGGGAATATAGTGGTTTTTATCTCTCTTTTTGGGGAAGAGTGAAGTGAAAAATCAGAAGGTTGATCTACAGGTAAGGAGGATGTTTTCTTTGAGCTTGTGATGGATGACGAAGAAATATCATTATAGAGATTATTTGGAGTATTTTAGGGATTTATCTGAAACACCCTAGTTCAGTCCACCTTACATTATACATTTGAAGAGGATCATTTAAAAATCAGATATCCAGAATTTGGAACAAGTGACTCCTGCTCTGGCAAAACGATTGCTTGCATGAAAGTAAATCATAATGGAAAACACATTTAAATTTTTACTTTTCAAGACCTTTGCCTAGAAAATATCAACATTTTGAGGATGGAGTCATTTATAATTTTGAAATATTGATTGCTGAATTATGGATAGCACTTGGAAAGCCCTTTCATTTCACACATGGGCTCCGCAGATTAAACCCAATTCCACATTAGAGGCAACACTAAACTTAATATTGTTAATCCCTGTGTCATCATTAAATACAACCACAGGGACAAATTGTGTTTACAGCTTCATCGCCTAGCCTCTCTCTCTTTCTCGTTGCTGCTGCGACTGAGTTGTTGTTGACATGGGCTCTGAAATAGCTGTGGTTGGAGTGATCCACCATCTGTCCCGAGGGGTCGCTGAATTTGGAACATCCCACATATGAGCCGGCGGCGATCATGAATATGTCATGTATCACTTTCCGAATGTACACTCGATATGGGAAACCGATATTGTCCTATTGCTTTCTTCATGTGTGCATAAACATTGCCACCGAATGAGCTGCACGTGTGATTGTTGTGTTTCATGAAAGCGTGTATAGTGTATTACAGAGTTGAAAAAGTGTCTCCAGCCTAACATTGCAGAATATATTGTATCTCCCATCGGTTTGTATGAATTACCTGTCGCTAGTGTGTGCATAGAGAGTTTTGTTATTGCTTTCTTTTTTGGTAATTGTGATGATTCTTTAACTTAAAAGTCAGTTTTTCTCACTTGGCTCATATCAATCACAGCCCATTGAGGGGTCATTTTATCATTCCTATCTTTACCCTTCACTCCACTATTTTTGTGCACTGCCTCCATAAAGAATATATATAAAAGGTCTCATCCAGGGCTTTTGAATACATTCAAAAATACATTCAAAAGCAGAATATAGGTGTGTACAGTATGTGTGCATGCACACACACTCATACACACACATGCACATAGGTTTGCAGGCATGCAATCACAGTAAAAGCATAAGAACAAATAATACTGGTGGTGCAACACTGTGCTGAACCCCAGGTTCAAACTGTTTTTATTCAATTAAATGTAATTGCAAATAAATTAATTTACCTCATAACTTTTTTTCAGGGGGGGAAGGGGGGTTGTTTTTGTTTTGTTTGTAATACATTTCTGTTTTAGTACTTACTAGAGTAGGAAATCAATTGATGTGGCCATGAAATAGCAGCCCATCTGCGGTCGGAACAGAGGTGTTTATTATTGGAAATTCTGGTCTTAAATCAAGTGTGATGAAATGGACTCTGCTGAGCTATGTGTCTCCAAGAACTGTCAGAGAACAGTTTCTACGCACTTACAAGATTATAAACAGACGTGATTCTTTTAAACTATTTTGAGTTTTCCCCCATGTCCATTTTTTTTTTTATCTGCTTTTGCCATAACTGTTATCTCAGCTCAAAATGTTGGATCCTCACTCTGGATTTCAATACAAGGCCTTCTCAAGAGTTAACTGCATGGCATCAAGTGTTTTTCTGGAGGTTTACAGACTATTTTGGAAGTTGTCATAGCTTAAGATACGTTCCTTTTTCTGACCCATAGCCAGGCCAATGGAATTTGTTTCAGAACAGATTAGTAAACACTGATATTTTCAAGAAACTAAACACACCAGAAAATAAACTATAAATATGTGCCCATGCCATACACATATTACTGAAGTTACTCATAAATGCTCATTCAATGGATAAGATAACTTTTTTAAGTTAACTGAAAACTTTGTGGTACATGTACGCAATCAGTGTGGCATGGCCACCATGAGTCAGCAACCAGCAATCAACATGAGGAAGACAAGCCGTCCCATCCCAGACCAGTTCTGGGTTGGCAAACTGGCACTGCTCTTTCCTTTGGCTCAGAAAGACCAGCTGTTTCAGTGTGTTGGTCAGGACCCGCCCTGATTCACGTCAGGCCATGTGGGCCTGCACTGACGCAACGTGACAGGGGCTCGCAGCCCTGCAAATAGGCTATTAATAGAGCCGGGGGGGCTGTGTTGCTGGTGACTGGGCTACATGGTGAACCATGGGGTCAGAAGAGAGAGGGGGCGGGTCACTATGTTTGTGGTGTGAGTGGTTTGGTCCTGTGCATGAGTAAGACTTGATGGTTTGAGCCAATGAATCTAATGAAACCACTTCTCGTTGTATGTGATTTAATATAGGACGGTTTAAATTAGACAAAAGCATATCAAGTTTTACTCAATATATATGACAAACTTTTTTGAATGTGATGATGATGTCTGCATTGAATATACAGTGCATGCATTTTATGTAGGACGTAATAGAATAGAATAGAATAGAATGCATACTGAAGTACAGGACACACAAAAACAGTGCTTCTTTTCTATGTAGGACCAAAAAGTAATATAATATCACAGCTTTGTGTTGGCATTGTGTATGATTTAATGTCTGTCCCTTTCTTTTTTCCATGTTGCAGTTCTATCTATGCTTGCACCTGCATGAAAACACAGAAGTGGTTTTGGTAAATGTCTTTACATGTTTCTTTACTCTCTCTCTTTCAGATGTTGTTCACACCCAAGGTCCACTTGACGGAAGTCTGTATGCCCGGGTCCGCAAGAAAGACTCCCTGGAGGGAGTGGTCACCATCAACGGCCTCCCAGTCCACGAAAACCCCTTGACCAACGCTGAGCACCCGTTGCAGCACCCTAACCACCCCCTCCAAACCTCTGACCAGACCCTTCCTGTCACAGGCCACGCCCCCCTCCCTGCCGTCGACCACACCCTGTCGGTGAGCAGCGACTCGGGGAACTCGACCGCATCCATCAAGACCGACCGCACCGATGAGCACAGCCAGTCCCTGCAGGGCGCCGTGAACCACAGCAACCCGACAGCGGGCCACCCGCCACTCAGCCCCCAGGAGAAGAGGGAGCTCGACCAGCTTCTGAGTGGCCTTGAGGCGCCTAGTCACCAGCGGCAAGCCTACCTGGCCACATCCACCAGCCCAGGAGGAGGTGTCCGCCACCTGGTCCCGGCACAGGTGCACGTCAACGGGGGCCACACCCGGCTCATCGCGGCCCCCTCGACGGAGGAGCGCGAGACAGATATTCTCGACGACGAGCTGCCCAATAGCCAAGAGGGAAACAGTGTGGACAGCTTGGGTACGCTCTCTTCCCTCGAGGGCCAGGCTACACCGGCTGAGCTCTACTACCAATCAGAGGCACCCGTCAGCAGGCAGAACGACGGGCCCTACCTTGAGAGAGGCGTTCTAGGCGAGAAGCTGACCGAGATGCCCGTGCACGGCGTACGAACTCCCACGGCGACGCAAGAGCGGACGGTGGACTCCGCTTCGCCACAGGGGGGATACAACAACTACCAGAACGGAGGAGGGATGTACCGCTCACAGTCCTTCGGGAACCAGCCAGCCAGCAGCCCCGAGACCAACCCTAAACTGATGCCCAGGGCGCCCGAGAGGAGCACCAGTAGCCGGGATGCGGTTCAAAGAGGTCTCAACGCCTGGCACCAGTACAGTCTCCCAGACGATCCCTTCGGTCCTCCTCTCCAGTCCACCCACAGCCTGCCCCACTTCCCCACCACGGCCTCGCAGCGGGATATTGAGCAGTCCATTGAGGCTCTCAACATGCTCATGCTGGACCTTGACCCGATCCACTCCCACATGTCCAAGTCCCACAGCGCCCCGCCTGGAGAGAACAACGATTCGTCCCAGGTGCCCTTCTCCCAGACCCTGGCTAGGCCCTCGTACCAAGCGGACTCTGCCATCCACGGCTACCACAACTCCGGGTCGGTCAACAGCACTAATGCCTTCAATCAGCCACTTCGGTCGGCTGGGAGAGTGTCAACATCGCCCGCCCAGAGCCCCGTTATGGAGTCCCCAATGTATGTTCCCCAGAGGCCCAACGCCGGTTACCAACCCCACAACACCACCAGCACCACCCCAACACACACTCCTGAGCCCTACCTCCACACACGCCCGGCCTCTGGCCAGGCCGCCCCTCACTACTCCACCGATCCCTCCCCTAATATCAGCCAGCAGGCCCCCCTGAAGCCTCTGAACTCATACCCAGGTGGGGGGGTTTGTTACTCCCCGGACCTGCAGGGTTCATCTCCTTACCCGGGCTACAGTGCCTCCTCTTCCCCTCTCCCCGCACTTACCCCCCAGCCCAAGGATACATCCTCTTCCCCCGTGCCCAGAGAGCAAGATGCCGAGGAGGAGAACCTAAACCTGGAAGGCCTGGTGGCTCACCGCATCGCTGGTAAGGCTGTTATTGTACAGAAAGAACAAGAGTGAGTGACCAACTGAAAGTGAATTTCCAATGAGTCATACTGTATTCTATCAACAAGGACATTTATATTTGTGACCTATGACTGATCTATGTCAATATGCTACAGATTTACTATTCACTGAGTGGGCAAAAACATTAGGGTGACCTGTCCGTTCCATGAAATAGGCTGAGCAGGCGAATTCAGGTGAAAACTGTGATCCATTATTGATTTCACTGATTAAATACACTTGGATGGAGATGGAGATGAAGGTGAAGAGATGGGAGATTTTAGTCGTCTTGGCAACTGAGACATGGGTTGTACACAATAGGGTGCACCTCAGCAGTAGGAAGAAGTTCCTAATATTTTGTACACTGAATGCACGGTCAAACATAGCACCTAGGTAATTATGCATTAGGTCAGAAATGCTGCAGCTTATGGGCAGCAGTAAAACATAGATCAGCTACAGCTCATAGTTAATATGTTTAAGGTAAATTTAATCAACAAGGAGGTAGTGTATGCACTTCCAAAATACTGACAAAGTGCTTGATACAACAGGCAAGACAGTGAAAAAGCAAAGAAGCTATCTGCACACTGGATTTATGTGCCTCTAGCAATTTATTCAGCAAAGTTTCAACCTCAACTAGGAGCATCAATCCAGTGTTTGAGCGTCTATTTTCAATCTCAGACGTCAAACATAGCATGTGAGCAGCACGCTTTTCAGCCGTTTGTGTTATGAAATCATCACTGGGTGTCATGCCAGAGAAATGACCCATGATTGTACGATTAGCTGTGCAACTAAAATAAGGCAGAGTTGGTGAGAGTGGAGATGGGATGAGAATAAGAATAGCCCCCCGCTTTTGGAGGCATGCATTGTCTGCATTCATATCCACCTTGGTATGAAAACCAGTGGAATTCAAGCTCCCAGGCGCCTCCCAGTGGAAGAAGTTTGTCATTTCCTTTTTTTTTTGGGGGGGGGGGGAGGGGGGGTAGTGGTTGACATTGTTTTGCTATGTACTCATGTAGTTTGAAATATTATATAATTCTATAATTTACTGACCCAAAAGCAGACAGTATTTGAATTTGACAGCAGCATATCGTTTATTTTGATGAATTTGTTTTCAAATGTGCCATGTCTGTTTTAGAATATTTCTGGAATAAATTAGAAGAATAAATTCTCTCATATAATAAATTCTCTCAATACACAAAATCATTGGACCTTGACTGGCCGAAAACCCGCCTGATTGGAAAGACTGAAGACTAGAAATCTAGCCCCTCAAACATATTCAAAGCTTGGCCATGTTTTCTCTAAACAGACATGATCAAATATCTTTATTGATACACAAGGATTTTAAATTCCTATATTATTGGCCCTTTACATATAGCCAACTCAAACTCACACAACCCTATATTGCACAAAAAATGTGTTGCACATTGCAACTATACTAAAAACGTGTTGGCTCTTTTATTTTGTCATGCTTCAATTTGGTTGTCATCTCATCTGACAGGTTTCTTTTCACTTTTATTTGACTCATTTCTGTTTTTTTCTTCTGTTTTCTGTTTCTGTTTCCCTTGCTGTCTATCCATCACTCTGCTGTATGGACTACCCCTCCCACCATTGCTTCTTCCTCTGCACCGCTCTCACCTTCCTCCTCCACCTTCTCCTCCTCCTCCTCCTCCTCCTCCTCCTCCACCTCCTGCCCTCCATCTTCCACCCTGAACCCAACCCCGGGAACAGAGTACAACGCTCGTATTCGGGGCATCAGCGAAAGCATGACCACGCAACAATCTGACCGCCATCGCTCCTATTCCTTCTCTGGTTTGTCCACTGTCCCTCGCTTTTAATTTCTACCTTTGTTTCATTGTTTTGCTTTCTTTCAACTTTATCTTTGCTTCTCAACCATCTCTCCAATCTTCTTACTATCTCAGTTGACTCAGCTTTTCACTTTTACTTTCTTCACGACTATCCACCAATTCCTCTTTCTCCTTTTCTTCTGCTCCCCCACTGCTTTTTTCTTTATTCCCTTCACTACAGTCTGGCTTCCTTACACCTTACCTTATCTCTCTCTCGCTCTCTCACTCTCTCTCTCTCCCTCTCTCTACCTCTGATTATCTTGACTAAGGCACTAATGATTACATTGGATGCGTTAGCTCAAAAGCATACTTCAAAACACCATCAAAAGGGGAGGAAGAGCCTGCACACGTCACACATCTCAAAAAGAACTTCAAGAAGATGAGATAGTAAAAAAAAAAAAGTTCTTTCAATTGGACATGCTGCGCTACTGAAACATTTGCTCAAACTTTCTCTGTCTTCACTTTTCATTTTTTGCACTCTTTGAGCACTTGTTGCAGGATGTCAAATTGAATGAACTTTTTCTATCTTGTCCTTTTTTGAGGCTTTTTTGAGGCTTGATGCCCTGACTAGCTGTTGTGGTGCAGGCTGCTTTTCCACTTTTGATGGTCTTTTGATAATTTCTCTATCTTCCCACAACATTCCTCCGACAACAACAAAAGTTCCCCCTGGCGTTGTGCAGGCGATTTTAGAAAATGCTATTTATAAAAACTCCTAGTTTATACATGTTCTTCAGTTATTTTGCAGCACAATCTATAGTTACAGTTCACCAAATACAGTTCTCAGTTGGGAATTCCACATGAAGGTTATTATGGGATGTTTCAGGGATGCGCTCCAGGGGAATGACCCCAGAAGTGACTCAGGAGACGGGCCGGCGTCGGACCACCAGCGAGGGCCAGTACCAGAGCAGCCACGAAGACGCTTCGGCCCACAACAGGTCGGCGGTGCACTCACCGGACTTCGCCAACACCCTGGCCCTCAACCCAGGAGGAAGACCCAGAGAGGTACAGCATTTGATTTGATGACGTGAAATGATGTGTGCATTGCAGACGTGCATTAAAGGAATAGTTCACCCAAAAATTTAAATTCGGTCATTATCTACTCATTCTCATGCCAGTGCAAACTCGGGTGTTTTTTCTTCATACAACTTACCTGGAGCTCTCCAGGCTCGCTGCTGGAGGAGCTTCTTCCAGTGAATGGGGAGTGAATGGGGAGCTGCACGTTCTGCTTCAAAAAGATCAATAAATGTCCATAAAATTACTCCATAAAGCTTGTGTAGTATAATCAAAGTCTTCTGACGCCTGACGAGCGCTCTATGAGTCGAAAAAAACGTAATTTGATCCATTATTTCATGAAAATCCGAGTCGATCGCCATTGCATGTACTTCCGCATTACCAAACCTCACGAGATGGAGGTCGCGCACTATCGCACACATAAACCTTGCGTGGCCACGGTGGCCTCGTGAGGTTTGGTAATTCACTACTTACTTAATTTACTTTGGTAATTTGGTAATTCACCCCATTCACTGGAAGAAGCTCCTCCAGCAGCGAGCCTGGAGAACTCCAGGTAAGTTGTATGAAGAAAAAACACTCACCCGAGTTTGTACTGGCATGAGAATGAGTAGATAATGACCGAATTTTAATTTTTGGGTGAACTATTCCTTTAAGCAAAAGTCATAAGCAAAAGTCATAAAACTCATCTGCAACATAAAGCACTGTACATAGCAGTAGTAGGTATGAATCACCTTGCTGCATAAATTTACATATTAATGAGGGGAAACTGCTTTTTTTTTTTTTTTTTTTTAAAGCTGCTATAACTCCTTAATGCTTTAAGATAGAGTTTTATGGGTGGATTTTTTACAAATATTGCCGAGTGCAGCTTTAAGAAGCTCATTTTCCAATAGTACATTATTCAAATAGATCAGTGGTGAGAGTAACTTGTTTTGGTTATGTGAACTGTCTCTTATGTGAGCATGTTTTTATGTCAAATTTATGTCCAAGTAGGATGTTTGATTTAATGTTGTGTTCCTGTTTGTTCCCTTCCCTGTGTGTTTTCTCATGTTTTTCCTCATGTGTGTGTATGTCCATGTGTGTGTCCCTGTGTGCATGTGTGTGTGTGTCTCTGTGGGCGTGTCTGTCCCCTCCCCCTCTTCCCACAGGGTCCCATGCACAGCTACCGGGAGGCGTTTGAGGACGATGAGGTGGACGGGCTCGCCGCCAGTCCCACCTTCGGCAGCGGTGGTGAGAATTACCCCCAGACCCCCGCCTTCCCCGTCTCGCCACAGACCCCTTACTTCAACATGTGTAAGTTCACCCTGCCTGCAGACAGAGGGCGCTCTCACACCTCTGAACACTGACAGTGGATTGGTACTGTACTGTGACCTGCATTACACTCCAAAATGCCTTTTTAATTTTGACTTAGGTAGTGAAAATGGAGGGATAAGACAGTGAGTTAGGGAGCATGCATAACATTGAAGTCTCACATTTATTGCTCTTTCGTTTTGTTTGTGGTGATATTTCAGTTTTTAGTACATAACAAATTACAAGAAAGTTGAGGCAAGGTCTTTATTTCTTTTTTTCGCTTTTACTGGCCTGCACCATAAATTAAAGCAAGGAAACTCTCTTTACTCACTTTTACAAGCTAGGCAGACATAACATGCATTATGAAAAAATTTAAAATAGAAATAAAAACATACTGTATGTTCTTTGATTTCTTTCATTTTAATTTCACTGGCCACAACTTGAAATGACATCAAATAATGAAAGACGCACTAAATATGACAAAAACAAAATAATAAATACACAATTTTAGTTTTGCAGTTTATTCCCAGTTTAATTGTACAGTGTTTAACACAGAAACAAAATGGTGAGATAAAACTAGGTGAGGTAAATGTAAAACATGCGTTAAAAACCACATCACTTCACAAAAAAAGAGACAAACCAATAAAAAACAAGCAAAACCAGTACCTGCAGATAAATAAACCGATAAATACCAAGTAAAAACAGTAACTACAGTAACTAGTAACCTTTCAAAAGAGTTTGCCAAGGTAAACTATCTCAGTTGCAAATAAAATGCAGTCTCTCCTCACAGTTACGAGCTTCCCACACCCACACTTTTGGTTCTACATGCACCGGCTCAAAATCCTCCTCATTACTCTCCTCAATAGGCGCCATGCTTCTCACCCCTGCATCATGAGCCTCAACCCCCGCTGTTTTCACTGTGCCATTACTGAACTGTACATGTCCCGCACCGTTACTCTGCAACGCTCCCCTCTCCTGCAAGGCCCCGCATCGGAGCTCGGTTACAGGACAGCGAGGCCTCCCCTCCTGCCCCCAGGCCTCGTACACCAGCGGTTCCCCGTCCACCCACAGCCAGCGCCCGCCCAGGAAACGCAAACCGGTCCAGACGCGGTTCGCAGTCGGAGCTTTGCCCATCTCCTTCCGCACCAGCAGCGTCTCTGTCTCCGACGCCAGGCTGGCCAGATCGCGGTGATGCTCCCTGCAGTGCTGCAAAGCCTCCTCCCAAGTCTTCCTCTCCCTCACCACAGTCACCCGGAAGCAGAAGAAAGGGTTTAAGTAGAGGTCGTAGGAATCGTGCCACTTGTTTCCGCGTATCACGCCGTAGTCCTCCAGCAGCCTGTTACTGGGCTGCCCGTACGCCCAGAAGAAGCGGGACACGTTGCCCCCTCCGGACCACTTCCATGTCATGTCGTCCGTACATTTGTACAGTCCTATCCACGAGTAATCGATCCATTCGACGAGCCGGCGAAGTCGCGCAATGTCGCGTTTAGTACCGATGGGGGCCAGATCCGTGTGATGCAGTCGACAGTAGATCTGAGCTTGGTGCCAGTCCAGCCTCTCCTCCACGTACACATACTTGCCAAACGTCCCGGATACACTCAGGAGGAGCAGGACGCGGATGAGGGTTTGATCCATCGCTGTCTTCTGCCTCTTCTGAGGAGGCAAAGGAGTCTTCACCATATATATACGCTATAAGTATAAGTCTGTGACGATTTCTGTTTGGTCTAGGCCCACTAGGTATTTGCATAGGGTGGCTCTTTTCTCTTTCTGATCCATCCATCCTTCTGAACCATCCCAGTGTTGTGGGGTCAACAAGACACACAGCTGCTGACTTTCAGTTCCAGCAGTTCTCAACATTTTCAGGTTGCGACCCCCCCAAAAACAAAGCGATACCTAGTTACTTGCTCCCTTGTTGCAGGCATAAACGCACAGAATAATGAATTATGACACCTAAATTTTTTTATTTTCCCCTTTTGAGGCTTCTTTACCAGACTGATTATCGGAAGAAACCTTGAAATATGGATTATTTCAGAAGCAAACGTTATTATATACAGAATTTGCATATCAGGAAAATATTTTCATCAGATTCTATACATCAACCCCCCCCCCACACACACACACACACACACACACACACCACCACACACACATACACACATTCACACACACAAAATGTGAGTTGAGAACAACTGTACCAGATCAGCCTGTGAGATAAGCACTAAAATGCATCATTAATTTAACTGTATTATCATATCGTTTATGGATTCTGATTCCTATCACTGGTACCCTGCTTGTCTGTGTACATCTCAGTTTTATCTCTGCCCACATAAAGAGTCTTTATCGTTGGCACAGAGTCAGAAACACGGCGGTTCCCAAAGTGGGGTCCTGGAACCCCCATGGGTCCTTGAGAGAGTTAAAGGGGATCCGCAGCAACATGAGAAATACTTTAATTTCACCAATACTTTTGAAATATGCACAATGACAGAATGCATGAATTTGGCTGTATTTTGTAAAACTGTACTGAGGACGTGTACAATTCGATACAAAATCCCCTCATATGGGGGTCAATAGGACAACATCATATGGTGGTCTGTCAGCTAACATGTATCTATATGGGGTCCTTGGCATGTAAAAGTTTGGGAACCCCTGTGTATACATATGCTGTCAAGACTCAGGGACAAGCAGAGCCCACCTTCAAGAGGCATTGCAAAGTGTCTTGCTCAAGCAAATTCAAAATTTGAAAATATTCAAATATGTTTTCAAATTTTTGCATTTGCATGAGCAAGACACTCGGAAGAACATGAGTTTTACATGACAGCAAACAACAATACCTGAGCAGGTGTGTGCAAATGATGCTTGTGAATAACAAGGGGAAATAGTTTGTCACATCCTTGTATTTTTTCCTCCAAAACAAATTTAGGAAGGGCAAATGTAAATAGGAGTGGAGGTGAACACATGGGATGTTAGACTGGGTACCTTTTTTCTCATTAGCTCCAAAATCATACAAGGGAATTAGATTTGTTCCTGTAATTTTTACAATTTCTATAATTTGTACATTAAGGAAACACCATATATACACAGCAGTTGTACATGCAGTACAACTACACAAAATAATGTAATTTTTAATTTTAATGTAATGTAATTTTAGATGTTTGATGTAATGCAGCTACACATCACTGCTGTAACTTGAACACAAAATTATTGTTATTTAGATCAATAATTCAATTAAGTCAATATTTTAGTGGTCAGCTCCAAAATCAACTACATGAAAGTTATTCACTTGCTACAATCACTTATACACAATCTAACACAGAAGCATGGACTATTTACTGTAGCTGAATATTGGTAGTGGTAACATTGGTGTCACTGTGGTTAACTTGCAATAACAATGTAAGGCATTGGTGGGATTTTAAACAGTCAAACAGCCCCCTCCTCTCCTGCAGTCAGTCCTGAACTCACAGCTGTTGCAGTAACAATCTGTTCTGTGGCTCAAACCTTCATATTACCCCTATCACCCCTCCTAGTACCCCTCTCCATGCCACCTTAAATGGGCACTTAGCCTGATTCCCTGTCATGCTATTTGGATTCTTTGGTAAGTGGAGGACGCATGGAACTGAAGAGTTCATTTCCAAAATGCTAGATGTCCATTTTGGACAAGAGTCATTACCTGAAGTTCATTTATCAGTATAAGATGTAGAGGATCTAATCGGTAAAAAGTGTTTTGTAAAGCAAGGACTTAAAGGATAACACCGGTGTAATTTTAGTGTTTTTTCCTATCACCATTATTGCCCATGAACAGTGTAAACCCAGCAATGTATTTGCCACAGCCTGAAGCTACTACTGTTTGTATTTTTGGTACTGTTTGTTCCAAAAATACATTAAAAACAGCTCAGAGACATACTGCTGCCTTGGCTAACATAATACATCATGTTGAACAGCACACGTATTGCAGTTTTTCCTAACATACCTTTACCACACAGCTAATTATCAAGTTTAATGGGGATTGTATTCACTTTTTCCATTACTGCACACTGTTACTGACTTCTGGTGGTGGAAACAAAACAAAAGTTAAAACAGTAGTAGCCTCTGACTGGCAAATACATCAGTAGGTTTAGACTTTGGCGATCGGAAAAAACTAAAATTACACCGGTGTTATCCTTAAAGTTAGCTGCTATCATTTAAAAAGTACTATAGTTAGGGTTAGGGTTAGGGTTAGGGCATCTCATTTTGGAAAAAGCTCTTCGCTCTTCACACACAGCAAAACTAATACGACCCATCATCCACTTTAATCCAGTGTTGTTGACTCATCCAACCATAATCTAACCTGGACGCAGCCATTGTTTGGGTCGTAGCGTGCTGTAAATCTCCTTACATTCCCATGAATACATACATCTGTTTTTGCATGGATGGCCCCCGGCTACAGCTGCAGCAGCATAACAGGGTTACGGTCCAATTCCATTTCAATTTTGCAAGTAAATCCCTTTTCCACTTTATGGAAACAAACAAGAAAAAGAAAAATGTAGTAGAGTCAAATGATTTTGTTTTATTTCTAGATGAGGATATTCAGCAGTAGAAACATGAAAAACCTGGGGAAAAAACACTCTACCTTTACTCCTTGGGTCTTATGTTATAAATAATCAATAATCAATTAAACAAGATTATTCTAGGTACATTTGGTACATCTGTTGTCTGGCTTGCACTTGTAAATCTCTCTGGATAAGAGCATCAGCTGAATGCCTAAAATGGCAATGGAAATAATACTTGAATATCTAATATCATGAGTGGTATGTCTTTTTAAAACGTTTTGTTCAAAGATGAAAATCACCAATCTAATGTATTTTTGCACAAGTCTGTTCTGGGATTTAAATTAAACAGATTCTAAGCCCTGGATTCTTTATTTTTCCTCTTCTGTATCATTCATTATCTCTGGATGTAGCAGTATTTCATACAGTATCATGTTGATGTTAATGTGAAGAACTGTGTTGCATGGTTATTCCAAATTGTTGCATGGTTTCTCATCTCCACTGTCATCATTAAGTGTCTGAGTTTGGTAGATTTCTGACATACAAATTACATTTTTATCTTCCTGTCCCTCTATTTCTGTCTTTTTCTCTCTGTTTCTCATTCTATCTGTGTGTATCTCTCCCTCTCTCTCTCTGTCTCTCTCGCTCTCTCTCTCTCTCTCTAGCTCGCTCTCCTCCAGGCTTGGCCAAGACTCCTCTTTCAGCACTGGGCCTGAAGCCACACCAACAGGGTGGATCAGGTCAGTTTATACACACACACACACACGCACGCACGCACGCACGCACACACATGCACACACACACACACACACACACACACACCATGTATACTGTTTATGTTATGGTATAGAGCTGAAATGTTGGGTTCGGGAAGTAAATTTCCTGTTTCCGGTTTCCCGTTTTTTTGTTATTATTATTCCCAAGTTTCTTGCGAAGTACTACACTAGCTAAACTCGCTTTAACAAGTTCCCACCAATCGACGAAGTTACCATAGAAACAACAAATAACAACATCACACATAATGTTGATGTTTTTTTTGTAGAGATGAGGAGAAGACTGTGCACAGTGGCAACAATCGTCACAAATCAGTAATCACTATTATACTATTATAGTATTTAGTATCACTGTGTAAAATGAGGTAAAAGGAATCGATGACATCACTCGCACTGCTGTATGGGATAAGCGGTTCATTCCCTCTTAAAAAATGTTATGTACCCTTGGCTTGTTTTTCGTTTTTCATGTATATTTTTTTCTTAATCTATTGTTACAAGATTCAAAACTTAAAACTGTTTTTAGCATGATTTTCTGTAATGTCTATGGAGAAAATGAATGGGAAATTTACCTCCAGAGCCCAAGCCACTTAAAACACACAGCTTCACTGCATAGCACAGTATCTTGGCTCTCTGTAGCTCAATGGGTAGAGAATGGCATTAACAGTGTGTTGGTTAGGGGTTCGACGCCCTCTGCTCCTCATGCTCAACACTGTATTCACTCATGGTACTTTCAGCATTAAAGCTTCCCACCAAATATTAATTGCTAAGTTTGATCTCGCCCCTTTCGTAAGCGTTCACACCCTCCAGTTCTTGCTTTGCGCTCAAGTGTGTCTTCCCTGTCTTCTCCTCTTCCACACATCCTATCTCCTCCTCCACTTTCTTCTTCTCTTGCTTTCTGTCTTTTTCCGCTGTCAGACTCTGATTCTAGTGATGGAGAACAAGGTAAGGGCATTTAAATGGCAATATGCAGCACGCTCCCCCCCTTCCCCACCAGAGTCACAGTGTTTGGCCCAATTAAGGATATTGCAACTCTTCTTTGTTTTTGATTTGTTTTTTGTTTTTTTACCTTTTTTTGTTTTTCACTGCAACCAACTGTACTCCCTTTCAATTCTGCATCCCACCTGAAGAGTGTCTAGCTTTCCACAGAATGTTTTTGTTGTTTTTGGGAATGACTTTCACTGACTTTCTGTCGCTCCAACTCTTTCTTTGGGTCCAACACCCTGTAATTGCATCCCATTTGGTTCTGGGCAAAAATGTCAACAGCCTAATGTCTGACTGAGCTGGTGCTGACTGTATGTGTGTATCTGTGTGTGTGTGTGTGTGTGTGTGTTTTCTCCTTCATTCCCCTCAGATACCCGTGGTTTTGGGGACTCAAGAACACAGCCGTTCAACGCTCCCCTCTCCTCCAGTAGCCCCATCCACAGTCCTGATGGGTGAGTAGCACCAGACCTCCAAAGAAGATCAGTAGTTTGTTGTGCTAGGAAGCTCAGTTAGTACAGCCTTTAACATCAGGAAATGTATCCTCTATAGTGCCACTCAGTCTTAAGGCATCTTTTGAGCCCTTTTTTTGAAAGAATGTGTCCTTTAACATCATAATCACTCCAATTAAAAGTAAAATTGGATAAAAACATGCGGCAGGAGAAAGCAAGTTATATAACATGACATGCAGTCAGAGAATGACAAAAGGGCCTTGTCATTTAAAGTGTAAAAATTCATAAGTCACTGGCCAGGCACTGATGTGTATAGCAAGTGTATTGATCTGTGGATTCCCTTGTTAAAGAGCAATTGCACATAGGGGAGAATTTAATTTCATTTATGGCAATGTTGGAAAAGCATAATTAAAAGTTTTTGTCCCTCTATCCCAGAGTGTTTTAGTGTTGAACATTCAAACAAATAGCTTCCTGAGTAATTTGTTGACCAGCATAAGTAATAGTAATGTACTCATTTTAATGATCTGAATTTATTGCTGAAAATTCAAAAAACAAGTCTTCCCACAATCTGCACTTCCTCATCCAGCTGCAAATGTATGATGCAAAGAGCATAAACAGATTGAGATGAAACAAACCCTTCAGTCTGATGTTTCTCATGTGTCTGCAGGAGGAGGATTGGTTCCTCAGACAGCGCCCAGCACAGCCCCGCCCCCCCCTACCCCCACAGACCCCCGTCCCCCGAGGGTTCCCAGGTCAACATCATGGGGGTGCACACCGTCCCCGGCAGCCCCAACACCCTGCACCGCACGGTGGCCACCAACACGCCGCCGAGCCCCGCCCTCCAGCGCCGCCTGGCCAGCCAAACCAGCCCGGCGCTGGCCAGACACCCTCCCCCCGCCAACGTCCCCTCCAGCCCTTTGATCGGCCGAAACCCCAAAACGGCGGGCGCAGCCGTGCCTCCCAGCCCTCTGATGGGGCGCCGCCCGATGGCGAGCGGGCACAGCACGCCCGACGACCTGGGGCCCGCGTCTCGTCAGGGGAGCGCCCAGCCGCCCGCCACGCCCGCCTTCCCTGTCTCCCCGCAGCTACCAGAGAAGAGGCACTTCACGCCCGGCGGAGACCCGGAGAGGCCCAACGGGGGGGTCGCGTACGGGACGATGGACAGCAAGAACCCCACGCCGACTCCGGCCGGCGGTGGCAGCCCTCCAAGCGTGACTGGCGCACACACGCTGCCAGACCTCTCCAAGTTCTCCATATATGGTGAGAGCCAGAACGAGACAAAGAGAAAGGGGGGAGACAGAGACCGAAAGATTGATTTCAAGTTAAAAGTGTGTGTTCATCTGCGTCAACCAGAGCTGAGAGATGATTTTTAGCTCATCTAACGTCTGTGTCCTCAACAGTGGAGGGAAAAAGTACTTAAATCCTTTACTTAAGTAAAAGTAGCAATACCATAATGGAAAAATACTTCAATAAAAGTAAAAGTATTTGCAGTAAAATGTACTTAAGTATCAAAAGTACTCATTTAAATGTTAAATTAGTGTTAAATTATTGATGCATTAACCTGTCAGAAGCATTTTAATGTTGTCGGTCTAACTGCTCCATATACTGTTGGGGAGTTTAAACTCTAACAATGCAACATATTTTATGAGCTTATTGTATGTTTTGCATGTAAAACCTTATTCTGCAAAGTAACTAGTAACTCCAGCCGTCAGATAAATGTAGTGGAGGAAAAAGTACAATATTTCCCTCTGAAACGTAGTGGAAGAAAAGTAGAAAGTCTCACAAAATGGAAAAATTCCTACTTACTTGTCCTTGAGTACTTGAGTAAATGTACTTAGTTGCTGGTCTTCAACAGTAATCATATTCCTTGTCTCTTCCCTCCATACAGATGGCTATCCAGACATTAAAATGAATGTCAAGTTTGTCCAGGACACCTCCAAGTACTGGTACAAGCCGGACATCTCCAGAGAGCAAGGTGAGCGCAGCAGCCCCCCCCCCCCCCTCCCTATGAATTTATTGATCTCAAAGTTAGAGTGTAAAATAACAACAGCACAGCCATTTGCCAGCTGATTCTGTATTCTCCCGCTGTCTTTTCTCCTCATCGTCTTTGCCATTGTGTTTATCCCATTTTCTCCTCTTCCTCCCCTTCCTCTCATCGATCAATGTCGCATCTCTTCTATGTTCATTTTTCTTGCTTCTGCTTTCTTCTTCCGTCTCCGTTAAATTCCCTTGCAATGCTTCTACTCTTCTTCTTCCCCTCCTGCTGCTGCTTCTCCTCCTCGTCCTCCTCTTTCTCCTCCTTCCAGCCATCAACGTGTTGAAGGACAGGGAGCCCGGGGCGTTTGTCATAAGGGACAGCCATTCCTTCCGCGGGGCCTACGGTCTGGCCATGAAGGTGGCCTGCCCTCCACCCACCGTCCAGCAGAACAAGAAAGGTAAAAAATATTGAAATAAAAACTGACACACATGTTTGCTGGCGTGAAAGTAAGAAGTTTCAGTCATTTCAACATGTTTCTGCTTACAGCGTAGCTATGTTTTTGTGGATAGAATTATCTGTGTATTCAAAATTACCAAAGCCAATGGTTTGAGGGGGGGGGGGGGGGGGTCTAAAAGAAAGCTATCAATTGAAGGGGGTAAACATATTTACTGTTGAAATTATGCATCTCAACACTGTGTTCTGGCATTTTCTAAATTACACAGACTGGCCCAAGGGGGGCGCTAGAATTAAAAGAACACAACAAGGTGACATATTTGTTACTGATTGACCCAGAGGGGGACTGCATCTTTCAGGGGGGGGAAAACATGTTTACTGTTGAAGATGAAGATGATGATGATGATTATGATTATTATTTGTATTATTATTGTTATTAGTTGTAGTAGATGTAGTAGTTGTAGTAGAATTAGTATGATATATGACGGCTAAGATCAGGTGAATATTTGTGATCAAAATAGTTTCTCATGACACTGTTGCTTCCTCTGCTAGTTGGTGACATCACTAACGAGCTGGTGAGGCACTTCCTGATTGAGACGAGTCCCAAAGGCGTGCGTCTGAAGGGCTGCCCCAACGAACCCTACTTTGGTCAGTTTACAGCGCCTCTTTTGTTCTGCCACAAACCGTCTAGTTTGTAGATCAGCTTTTCGTTTGATATCAAAGTAATCCAATTTAACAGCGGTATAACTTTGTGTGTGTGTGTGTGTGTGCGTGTGTGTGCAGGTTGTCTGTCTGCCCTGGTGTACCAACACTCCATGACTCCACTGGCTCTGCCCTGTAAGCTGATGATCCCCACCAAAGGTCAGCGTTACCCTCCTCTTCATTCCTTTATCTTCTTTTCAGTCAAATCTCCCTGTTCACCGCTCACTGACACAATCCCTGTTTTATAACTGAGGGCTTTCACTTTCTGAAGCACGTAATGCACATGCACATCATACGCTGTGTTACGCCACTGGAACCCAAAACACATTTTTAGGCCAATATTTACAAACCAGGTGGTCACAAGCAAACTATAGTGGCCTGTGCACACAGTTAGATGAATCATTCCCCCCAGGATTGTAGATTTTCTCTGTGAGTATTATTATTATTACACTTGACGTGTTTTTCTAGAAATTGCAGGGCAATTTGTGGCGTATTTACTGTTTATGTACCATAAAAGTTTGATGTTTCATGTAGTGTCAGAGCAAAATTCTGACGTTTCCATGGTATAATTGCTGATAATGCTGTTTTCAGACTTGAGGCAATTACAATTCTGATATTTTTTTAAAGGATATAAGTTGTTTATAGGTGAATTTTGTCTTAATAAAAACAAATCTTCTAATTGCAATTGAAATTCTATAGTGGCACTGATATTTGAGTATCAACATTGGACTATCCAAATAAAGTGTTTTTTTCCATCCTGGTTGGACAGTAAAGTGCTAATCTATTATATTCTATTCTGTCACTCACAGACCCAAATGAGGAGGCCCTGGAACTGGCCACACCCACTGATCCAGTTGTTGAACTTCTGAAGCAAGGAGCAGGTGAGGATGAGGAACTGCAATCCCATATCCAGCATCCATAATATTTTTTCCAGGGAATTGACTTGCCCAGCGATGTGATGTCAAATCACATCAAACAGTTTCACAACACGGTGAAAATCAAACAAATTCATGGATTCTCACAGCGGATCCAATTCATGCTTTTGATCAAGCATTTACAATCAAATCAGTTGTGCACCTCGTTCCACATCTTTAATTTTAACCTTCATTCAACCAGAGATTCATGATAATCATTATTTTTATAGAATCTCTTTTTCAGGTGAATTTATTTGGGGTCCGCATTTGTCAGGTTTCTCTGAGTCGCGGAGCTGAATTTGAATCAGTGACCAAGTCTTTGCTTTACAATGAAGTAAAAGTCAAACAAGATTCAACCTCAGCATCCGTAAACTGCCCAGATTTACTGTTTATAATGAGGCAAAAGACAAAATTAAGAAATTCTTACTCTAATATGCTTATTAGTAACCTGCTCTGATCCAGAGTGGCATCAGTTGATTTAAGGTGCAGGTTGTCAGTGGTGTTGAGGATTGTCAATCCAAAATAGTTCAATCAGCTACAGTCATTGCCATTGCATTTATCCTGCATCGGTCCCACTAAATACAGTTCTTCCCTACATGTCATACAGTACAGTTGAACCACAAAGCATATTTAATACAAAACAATTGCAATTAGCTATCTATGAAAACCGCAGTATAAGTAATTGTAATTTTACAAATATATATGGAGGTTTCTGGTACTTATTGAAACCAGTTCCCAGTGTATCTGCTCACACACTGTCACCTTACATTGCAGTAGGTCAGAAGGTTCCTGAGGAAGCCCATGGTAAATACTGGTTTGCACTGTTCTGCTGCATCTTGTCTGCCATTTCTTAAAGCCTTTACTTTGACAGAATGTGAATGTTTTGATGCCTGCTCTAACAGAAACAATGCTTTCCAATTTTTTTTTTTTTTTTTTTTATGAGTTGCAGTTACGCCTCCTTTTTTCCACTTGCAGCTCAAAGCCATTTAGATTTTGTCTTGAAGGAAAAACAGCTTCAAGTGTTCTGTGCTCTTTAGGAAAACAAATGCATGTGTATTGAGAGTGATGTACTCACGTATTCAAGCCTTTTATAATGTATTCTTGAAGTATTACCAACTGTTTGACTTCATTTCCACACTGTGTTTTGCACGCTAGCTACAGTGCAGCGCATGGGAATATCATAACTGTACAACATCATTGTAGGCTTGTGAAACCCTCCTCACTGCAACTCCCCTCACCACATGTTGAGCTGCATGCACATCACCTCTGATCCAACAGCTGGCTTCTAACAGTGACTCTCTCTTATTTCCTTCTAGCGTGCAATGTTCTGTACATCAACTCTGTGGACATGGAGTCTCTCACGGGGCCTCAGGCCATCGCCAAGGCCATCAGCCAGACGTTGGGAACCAACCCTTTGCCTGCCGCAACCACCGTCCACTTCAAGGTGTCCACACAGGGCATCACCCTCACTGACAGTCAGAGGAAGTGAGTAGACACGTGCTTTAATGTCCAAGACTGACAAAAGTCTAGAGAGAACCAGTACCTGGCTGTGACCAAGACCTGCAAGATCTGACCAAACCTCTAAGATCACGCCATAAATGGAGACACAGGCATTAGACACACATAGCGCAGGTGTAACTCTGGTGTAATGTCTTTCATTTAGGTGTAATGTAACATTCACATGGCTTAGAGTGTAAATGATGCGTGCGCTACACCTGCACTACACTAGATTTATTTTGTACACATTCATGCATTTACATGTTAGAGGATGTCTGCATCACCTGCCTTGGAAAGACAGCCAAACCCCAGGATAAATAACAGAATTGTCAAATACACTCAAGAGTGGTTCACCAAGCTTGCCAAGACGCTAAAGAAAGTTTTGATGTCCTAGTGTGTAATTTATCCTTATTTACAAATCTAGATATCAGCCAATTGTAATGC
The DNA here is from genome assembly GCF_048128805.1 of Centroberyx gerrardi. NCBI lineage: Eukaryota > Metazoa > Chordata > Actinopteri > Beryciformes > Berycidae > Centroberyx > Centroberyx gerrardi. The sequence continues at coordinate 7,282,463 of NC_136017.1, forward strand.
TATGGAATGCATTGTGTGGTGAACAGATCCCTCAAGTGGACAAAAGTGGGTACTGCAAACTGAATGCTCTGAATCAAAAGATAGGGCATTCATTGCAAAGACAAATAATCATTTGAAGCATCTGAGAATCAAAATCTATCAATGCAATTGCCTTTGACTGTTTCAAAATATCCTGCAGTTACAGTTGAGATGTGCCTGTGTTGTGTCATATTAGCAAAAAAAACAAAAACAATAGCCTGACAAACACATTAAGCTGTTTTCATAGGCATAAAACAAAAATGGTTCTACTGTATATGCTTTCATATTGCTTTCACTTGCTTAGGTGAACATTGTGATCAAAGTAGGACATCAGAAAGTTGTCTTGGCAAGCTGAGTGAACCATTCCCAAAGCCAGGAGTTATTTTTCCAGGACAGGCATGCAGACGTCACAAGGTAGATTATTATCGAGTGTTGATATCCTCTAACGCGTAAACACATGAACATACTGTATTTCAGCTGCAGTGCAGATTTCCAAGGTAGGTGTTGCAGGTACTGTGCTGGTTCTCTAGGATTTTTGGCAGGATTTGACCCCCATACGCCTGCAAACACTCTCTCTCTCTCACAGCACTCTCTTACTCTCTCTCTCTCCCATGGTTTGTACACACACACACAGATGCACACATATTTACCCATAAACACACAAACGCACGCATTTGCATACACACACTCACTCACTTTGTTGATAGCTTGTGTGATCTCTGATTTCTCTCACCACAGGATTTTCTTCAGGCGGCATTATCCCATCAACACGGTAACCTACTGTGATATTGATCCCCAGGATAGAAAGTAAGTCTGAATTAAAGGACTGTTTCATGTGCAAAAAAAAACGTAATGAAAAACGAAAATGAACTGCGGATTTTCTTTCATTTAAATACATTTCTTGCCTTTTCTCTCCATAGATGGGGCAAAGAAGGAGGCGGCTCAGTGAAGTAAGTTTAGAAACCTTTGGAATTGTACAGATAGGGATAAAATATAAGTACTTTATTTATCCCACATGGAAATTCCTCTAATACAAGAAAGATAATGCACAAATCCACATATTGACATACTATGGTGCAAGGCCACATCTTGATTGCCTTTGTCCATTTAGCATTTTGCCCCAGTTGCTCATACTGACATATTGCACATAATAACATAATGGCATATTGACATACAGAACCATTATGCCAGTATAACCCTTGATGCATACTAAACCAGGTTCTTTTTCTCAATCCCACCAGGCTTTTTGGATTTGTTGCACGGAAACAAGGAAGCACAACAGACAATGTCAGCCACCTGTTCGCTGAGCTGGACCCAGATCAGCCCGCCTCAGCCATCGTCAGCTTTGTCCTCAAAATGATGAAGCGATGAAACTCCAACGTCCGAATGGCAGCGGCCATTTTGATATTTCCCCTCTTCATTGGTGTCTTTTTCGCCAGGACTCGACGATGTCCTCTTTTTTTTTTTCATTTCTGTTCCCTGTCGGTTGTAGTTTGTTTCCGTTTCCCTTCTCCTTTTTTTTCATTCTGCGTTGCTGGTTTGTCTTGACTTTGGTCTTTTTTCGAAGAAGTCTCAGTTCGAAGGATTTGGTGTGGATCCAGACTGGTGCCAGAGGACGTGTGGTGTGGAGTTGTGAACGTGACAAACTTGGAGGCTGTTGAAAGGAGAAAAATTATTCACAGGGTAACCTGTACAAGAGGAAAACGCTAGCTAAAGACTAAAGGAATAAAGCGAAGTTCAGTGGGGGAACAAGTAAGGACTCATATATGTTTCAGGGTTTTTTTGGATTGATTTACCAAAGGTAGTTGCAAAACAAGTGCAAGAATGAGGTAGTCTCTTAAGCCATTATTTTTTCTCTCTTTTCAAAAGATGAAATGTTGAACAAAAAAAAAAAAGAAAAGAAATATGGTTTCTTCTTGAACTTGTGTCTTCAGGAAAAAAAAGTTGGCCTTGACGGCTTTTAGCAAAACAGTGTCTGAAGACCTTATGCATGTTAGCTTGATCTTTAAGCTTGGTTCTTCTACCTTCCACAAAAGTCATTTGTGAAATCCTTAGAGTGGTCATTTCCGGGCCTGTTGTGTGTTGGAAAGGGCTCTGCAGTGAAACAACGACTGATCTAAACTCCAGACCAGACTCATCAAACGCCACACTAAGGTCACCGCACTACGGTCAATGCAGCCACACTTGCATCACCTCGGCCTCCGGTCCAAGCCTGATCGCTCCCTCCCCAAACTCGCTAATTGTTTCTGGATCGAAGGTGGATTATGCTCGCCTGCAATCCGAGAGGGCTCCTGATTCGGGTTTTTGCCGTGGCAGACAGAGAGGGACGTCCTGTCCACAAGATGGCGCCATTCAGTCAGGCTTGGACCCTGCCCCCAGCGTCACGTAGACTCGCCCGTCACCAACTGCTTGCAGTAGTGGATCTGTTCATAGACGCTGCCACTGAAACACACTGGAAAACGCCAGGGACTGGCCCCATGACCTGGACCTATGCACTGTTCTGCATGTTGTAGTCCCAAATGCACCCCCTCCCTCATAGCTACGTTCAACATCACCCAAAACATTCTATGCTGTGTGCTAAAATGACTTAAACCTTTAGACAAGTACACTGAGGTTGTATGACTTGTCAAAGACTGCATGAAATAGACAACATTTTTGTACTCTTCTCAGAGTCCTAAAAAGAAGTAGACAACCCATTGTTGAAGTAGTCACATGGTGGTGAGATGCAATATTTTTACTGTTTTTGTTGTCCATTTGAGCCAGGGTTACCTTTCACTGTATCAAGGACAGTCTAGTCTTTGTTTTTGGTTCCACAGTGAATTTACCATGTCGTCAAAATTTACATTTAGATACCTTTAGGGCAAAAGGAAAAAAAAAACAAGGAGTTTCCACACTGTGCGCAAATGCCTGCTTGTTGAACACATGCTCAACCATTCACAATAAGCTAAGGAAATTGATATTGATATAAATGTACATAGATATACTACTTTGAAAGGTGACATAGCGAAAAAGTATTTATTTTTGTTGCTTTGGTCCCTCATGATTACTCATATATACATATATTGTACAGTCTAGATAAAGAAGATTACCTAATGGGTTGAGAAAAAAATATATACTTATTTTGGCTAATGATTTCAAAGTCTGACGATTTTGAAATGTGTTTGAATATATGGTGTACATTACTTTGTACATGTATATGTTTGTTTTGGCTCGTCATGTTTATCATTTTGCGTTCTCTGAGAAAGAGGTAGGGCATGAATGAGATAGGAGCCAAGAGTTTGTACAGGGAAAAAATTGCATGGACAGAAGCATCTGAGTGGGTTTCAGCGAGGCGAACGAACGCGTCGGTAGCTCTGAACGTTTAACCGAACACGGTGTAGACATGCAAATTCATAAGGGAAGCACGGAAAAGTGTTTGGAAGCCGAACCTCAAATGCAATATGAAAACAGCTGTATGCACCCATAACAGTTACGATTATGATTTGCCAAAGATTCAAACACTTAACGTCTATGCTGACTAGCTGCATGTTGCTTTTTTTATGTTCATAAGAAACATTCATATTGAGCGACACAACAACTTCTCAGTTATCAGCCATTGTTGTGTTTCACGGTTGGTTTTTATCGTTTAAACTGCTCACCTCTCTCAGCTCTTGCAACTGTTAAGTGTAACTTAGATGAACTCTAGTCTTTGAAGTAACTCTGCTTGCACTGGAGCGGTAAAAGCTCTTCCAGCGAGGACACTAAGGTCAAAGGTCAAATATTAGGGCCCTATTAGCACTATACAGTTGGACACTCAGCTGAAAAGGTGGAGTTTTATTGTTTTGTGTCCCATCTCCATAACCTGTTCAAGAGGGAACAGGCCTAAACCTGCTGTGCCCCCCCCAATTCGGAAGTGTGTAAACAAAGCACTTATAGTCACAACACCAAAAGAGAGAGTGACATAAATTTCATATGGGTGTCACTAGTGTTCAAGGCAAATAAAGTCTCACCATTACGCTAAAGCTCTACGGTTTCAGCTCTGTCGAAGCTAAATCTCAGACTGCCAAAGGTGTCTTCTCCGGCCCTCTCGAAAGTCACCGTTTTTTTTTTGTTTTTTTGTTTTTTCCAGTGATTTATTTATTCTTATTATTTATTCTTTTCTGACATGTTTTTAAAAATCCTTCTGTTTTGTTGTCGCATTATCACACTATCACAGTTGTCAGTGTTAACAAATGGAGGAATGTATGGTGATGCTTTACTGAAGGCAAAGAGGTGCAGTGCAGAGTCGTGCCGGCCTTATACCTCCGATTTACTGACAAGCTATCCATGGCTTTATACCATTTGTAGTCATTGGGGAAAACAATGCAACATTAAATAAAAGTTAAATCTAAAGATCTTACATCATAGGAAGAACTCTTGCATTGCACCTGTTGGTTTTGAGTAAAGAGTCACCTAGTTGTTTTAGTGAAAAAGAAGTGATTTCTGTGACCCCTATGTACAGATGGGACTTGTTGTATGAATGTGCTACTATGGATGTACAAAAGGGTCTCAGGTTTGTTTGCGCTTATCATTTACATTATATTGTCATGGCTTACCTGTTCCTAAGGAGAAAAAAAAACATTAAAGCAATACAAATCAGTTACAGTAAATCATACGGTTGTACCTTCGGTTTTTGTGTTTCATGATGAGTGGATGTAAATGAATGAACTCATGATCAGATGACAAAAAGCTTATTTTATAGATTAGAATCAATTGTTTTTAGATCTAAAATAAGTAGGTTTTTTTTATTTTCAAAGGATCCTTGCTCTGTAGTTTTTATTTTCCGATGTTGTGGGAGTCAACCAGTAACCCAGTAACCCTAATCCTTCCTCACTATTTTGAGATTGCTTTTCTGTCAGGTGTGCTGAATATGCAACACCTTGGAGTCGGCCATTTACCATGAAGAGTTGCTGAGCAGCAGCCTGGTCCAACACAGGCTCAAGAAGTTTCATGAACGTGTTTGTCACATGAAAAGGTTAGCTAAAGGTTATGTTTAGTCACAAGACTTTGGTTAAGGTTTGGCAGCTAACACAATTTGATAAAGGTTGTGGTAAGGCTTCAGTCATGGTTCAATAAGTAAAGCTTTTGCTGAAAATGAAAACTTCCCTCTCTGTACAAAACATCTTTGAACAAGTCACGAATTGAAGAGTTGAAGGTAAATATATACGACTCCCTAACCCTAATCCCTATATGTTTCTCTCACTTATTACTATTAATCATTTGCATTTAAAGACATAGTGCTCATTTCACAAAATTTCATGAGACCAGGCTAGAGCACATATGTGTGAACATAGATCCATGCACCCATAAAACCCATAAAGCTCAGTGACACTGGGAGTCCCAAGAGGTGCTTCAGTGGTAAAGGAAACTCTAAAGTTTGTTAAAGCAAGTCTTGGCCCTTAAGCTTCCCATTTTCTGTTTGAGTTTTTTTTTGGTCTATACATTTTTGGATGTTTTCATGGGGTTTCTTAGAAAATCTATTTTGGCCTTGGCAACTTTCAGTGCCTCCCCCCCCACTGCTGCATTTTAGAGCCTTTTGACCACATTTCTTGGTTTATTTTAGTTGCTTGTTGGAATGATTCTTATTAGTTCCCCTTTGGAGCAACACTTTATTTGATTTGGTTTAGTAAGGAACATAACAATAGGTTGAAGCACAAGCATAATAAAAGAGCAAAGAAATTGGTGTCAGGTGTGTTTGGCCCTGTTGCTCCTATACTGAACCACTTGAGGAAATCCTGTTAATGTTACAGAGGAAACAAAGCAATTTACAGAGCAGTAGTAGTAGTTTGTGTGTGTGTTTTTTCTTTTGTTTGTTTCTAAGTCTGAGGCCGACGCCCCACTCTGCGTAATGCGAATATCATTAAAGTGCCGTGACTTTCACACGACTGCAGACAAGTGTTCAACTCCCAAATATGCATGACACACTTCCCCGCTGACGAATTACGTATGTACCGTCGCTCTCCGCTTCATTATGAGCTGTAAGGGAGGCACGCGCCAAGACGCTCCACCAAGTGCATTATGGGCCTCTTGGCTGCGGCCCGGCACAGCTCCGTACGCGCCAGATATCGATTTAACCTCAGGACACACAGATGCATGTAAAGGTAACAGGCTGTGGATGAAAGGCGCGCTCCCAATTCTGTCTGCAGCCGATCTGATTTGATTTGATTTGACACCTTTATTTGAACAAGGAAATCCCATTGACAGCGAAGTTCTCCTTCACAAGCGATCCCAGAGCGCAGAAATACGGTTTTGCATTTCAATAACATGAAACGGGGAGAAAAACAAAACAAAATCAAAACACAGAATCTGTCAAAGCAATGAAAACAGACTGAGAGCTCGGATATCAGACCAGTGGCCCGGCGGTTAGTGTCCAGCCTGATACCAGGAGGCTTGGGGTTCGATCCTCCGCCAAGTCATTGCATTAAAAATTGGGACCATATGCCTCTCTGCTTTGAAATCAGCTCCGAGAAGAGATGGGCAGGGGGTCAGCCGCCGTGATGGAATGACACGCAGTCCGGGGGTCGGTGCACCTAAGATGCTTCGCGCCAAAGAAACGGCCGAAGAAGAAAGGGGAACCGGCCGCTTGGCTCTCGGCCCGCGAGCTACCGAGGCTCGAATAAGCCTTACTCAGCAGTTTCCCCATTTACTTTGTCAAGTAAAACAGGAGCATTCTTCCGACTTCTCTTTAGTTCCAGCAGATCTGAGTCGTGAAAACTTAATAGGCAAACTTGATAAATTTTATTTTTTATTTTTAAGGCATTCCATAGCCAAAGACAGATTTCTATTTATTTGAGTTGCTATTGGCTATAATGGGATTTAGATGCTTGTGAGACTGTATTGAATAAGGGGTCATTCTGTACTATAAGAAAAATATATAAGCAATAGGAAGTTTTGCTCTGGCTTTGCAGCAAGAGAAGGTCGATTTAACTTTTAATTCAGTTTACTGTGAAGCAGAAGGACAAACAGCAGTCAGAGGTTTCCAAGCAGAAGATGCTGCATGGATGAAACAGCGGCTTGAAATTGGACCAAGAAATTATCATTACAAAAACTTTGAACTGATATTTCTTCCCACTGTCTGCACTTCAACCACACTTTAATCTCATAAGCACTGTGTCATTTCACATCCGATGTAATACTAAGTGTAATGAGCCAAAACATTAATCAGGGTTAGGGTTGGACTGAGGACTGTTTATACAGTACAGTCTTCTGTGTAAGTCTAAGAATAATAATACATCATTTTGACCTGGTACCAGCATGTTTTGATATATTAATTTCACATTGATAATGGCAAGTCTTGACTCATATTTAAAAACATTTTGTCTCACACAGCCACAGCCAATTCCAAAAAAAGTTATCAATATTGTGTTCATCTTTCTAGCTGATGCTTCAAACTCCACTGATGTTATTTGCTACCTTTAAAATACATATTTCATAAACATCTTAAAGCTATACACCTGTTTTATTCTTATATACCTGTTTATATTCCTTTACTATTTGCTGCTGTTGGGCTGAAACCTGGTATCTCCAGTTCTGGTGATGTTTGTGTTGTTGTTTTTTTACATGAATTGAAGGTTTATAGTCTTTTATGACTCCAGGCCCCATAAAACCCATTCAAAACCCATGATATCATTTCAAAAATCAATCTGGAAAGGCTGAAAAATTGAACCTTTTGAAGATTGGGTGTTTAATTGGGTGTTTCGAAACACCCACCACTCCACATCATGTTGGGAAACATTTTATTAATAGGAGGACTGGAGGAATGTTTCGGTACACTTGGAAAACATCAAAACAGTTTGATTCCCTTAGTATATGTGTGAAGTCAAAACTGCGATTGACACACCTCTCTTATCTCTTGTATTTAATGAGCCAAAAAAACTTTTCAACTTATCAGTGCGTTTTACTGAACAGAATGTACAGTGGAAACGAGCAGCATCTCACCCAGGTTTGACCTTCCCACACACAGACCGTCGTTTTGGAAAAACCTGACCCCTGCACATGCGGATGCCACTGGACTGTAAATACTCAAACAGGGGAAAGTTCCCACTGCGCTCTTATCAAATGGAAACATCAACCTGCTTGTTTTGGTTTGCCACTCCACCTCCTCTATTTTATTTCCCCAAGAGGAACGGATCTTATTTTTGTTAGATAAAGAAAACAAGATTAAACGGGAGCGATAGGTTTAATCTTCTGTGGCAAACTCACAAAGCATAGAAGCAGGTGCTTACTAGAAAGCGGGGAGTGACGTTAAATGCATAATTGCCTTTTTTTCCCCCTACTTCCTACTGCTACACTTTCATGACATGGTGCTGACATTGTCAATACGCTGGCCATCTGATGAAGGAAATCTCTTCTAAGTAACCAATGAAAACTCATCATAATCTCCTACTGGCGAGTGCCTGCCGACCAGGAGAACACTTGATTTAGGTCATTTGCAGTGGAAAACACTCCTAACTCCTGTCATATCCGGCGTTTGACCGATTCACGGCTCCTGAGGGTTTCCTTAAGATAACAGTGGTGAGTTCAGGCTAATTAGGGGTGGAAACGCTATGCTGGGCTTCTCCTCACATCCACATGTTGATCAGGAAGAGGCCAGAGCCTGAAAGAGCCTGAAAACGGGCCAGCTGTTCCGCTGCCAGAGCGGCTCTGAGAGTCTTGTCTTATCCCGGCAGCAGCTCACTGACTCCCCCTTTTTTTTTAGCTGCGTTGCTCGTGTGAAGTCTCTCCGGAACGACGATCGTGCATCTGCCCCCACCCGCGTTTGGTGAGAATCCGCTTCAAACCCAGTTCAGCTTTCAAAGGGTCAAAATTGTATCAAGTTGTACGAGCGTCAGTGGAGACTGTGAGGTCTCTCGGTCGAGCGTAGGCGTAGATTTGGGGGCAGACGGAAGGAAATGTCTCCCTAAATTTCAGGAGAAGGACAATTATTTCATCCTCAAACACATTTTACTCTGCGATTTTAGTGGTACGGTTGAGTTTTACCGAAGCACACTTTGTGATTGGCTTTGGGCACAAATACAAACAGTTGTTAAGTCTTTTAATTCCTTTTAAAGGCATTTAGGCAATAGATGAGACTGCCATGTTTCATATTTCGATTGTTTGCCCTTCAGATCAGGGATTCCTTCTTCAATGATTCAATGTCTTTCTGTATTTCACCTTGACCAATAATTCTCCTCACGCTCTCTCATACCTACATACTTTTCTCATGCAAATTTGTATTTTTTGTTTAAATCTTGCTGAAAACAGAGTTGCATTTAGGTTTTACTACTGCGTCCACAGTATGTCAGTGTGACTTGCTGCCCAGGGTTTGAACCAGAGCGTTTCTTTACATCGTTGCAAGCATGACAAAATCAGCAAAATAACGTAGCTTGCAGTTTGCATGATGTAGCGCGCAGAAATCGAAGAATTCAAACCATTGCAGGAACGCCACCTGATAGTCGACTGGGTAAAATAGGCTTGGGGCGGTTCACACGCTTCAACGGAATACATCACATTATATATGCGAGAATACGCGGACTGTCATAAACGCGAAAACTCCCAAACTGAGTCATGTTGGGGCGTAAGTGTTGGTTTTACGACGTGGCCCTTTAGGAGCCTCGGGGCTTTGGGTAGGGCCGTCCTCAGACCGGCGCTGAAGGGCCAATACTGCCCCGAGAGATTTCCCTCTCACTGATGGATGGATTTGCTTCAGATACTTTTATTGTAATATTTCTAAAGACATCTTATTCGTATGGCATGTGTGTCCTCATCTTGCTGCCATCCTCTTCTGAGATCTCCTTACTGAAAAGCAACAACTTTCTAAAGGAGCCTTTAAATTAAGATTCGTCTCGCATGGAGCCTGACTGCTGACTGGAAACTGCTTTCTGAGGTGAACCTTTGCTCACTTTGTGCAATCCCTTCAGTGATTTCTCCTCAATGGTTTCCCAATATCAAACTGGTGAATGTACCAGACAGACAGACATGAGTGGTTTAAATGTTGGATCGATGCAACACGGTTCGTGTCTTTCCAAAGTTAATAGTTTCTTTACTTTGAGGGTTTTTTGCCTTTGAAAAGGCAATGATAATTACCGACATGAATGAACGTGACCACCACCATTTATTTCCTATGTTTTTTCAGGTATCATTAAATGCAGCACCAGTTCCATTACATAACCATTATTTAGTCTATGTTTTCTGCCAATGGCAATAAAAATCGAGACAATCTCTTCCATGGTGGAACTTACACCCCGGCACGCATTCATTCAGCAACGAGCCTGCCAGAAAACTGCAAAAAATGTCCGTCTTAACAAGTCATTTAATCTTGTCTTCAGTCTTAAAATCTTACTTCTCTTAAAATAAGCAAAAGACCTGTAAGTTGGATGGGAAGGTTTCGCTTCTTTCCAGTGCAAATCAACTTGTCTCAAGAGTTGGCAAGCCAGCGATACACATTTACACACCCTGCATACTGTATATGCTGTAAATTCCTACTTCTGTAAACTGCAAACTTCTGCCAACCTGCTTCCTTCGAGCCAGGAGGAGTTCTGTATTAGCATGATAAATATTGCTGTATCTTTATGTTCAATATGGTCTATTTACTGTATTATCCTCAATATTTTCTTTTTCTTGTAATTATTTATTGCATTATTACATTATATTACATATTCGATTTGGTCTAAACAGTATTCTTTATTGCTACAGTGATGCAGTTTCCCCATAGGGATCATTAAAATGTAATCTTAAATTCTTATCTCAGTTTTCTTGAATCAGGTGACATTGCCTTGAAACAAGTGGAAAGATCTGCATTAATTATTCAAGAAAATGTGACTTGATTCAAGAATTCCTTGGAAAAAAGTGACATAGCATTGGAAAGAGGTGAACCAGGCCAGATATTCCCCTCTAAAACTCATATTTCTGTATACGATTAGATTGAGTATCTAGTTAGGATGGGCATTTTCTGCAGTGTACTGAGTCATTATTACAACTCTGCATATGGGAAAGGTGGAGTCTCCAATAGACAGACAGAATTCCCCTATGTAAGGCACTGCAATGCCTATTAAAGCACTTTGTAATAGAGCACTATTGTTCAGGGGGTTTCTTTATCCAAGTGAAACATGAATGTCACGCTGATCTCCAACATCATTGCTGTCGGCACGACAGCAATGATGATAAATTGGTGATAGCAGTGATAACAAAGTCGCATTTTCACAATAGAGACGAGTAAGCTAGCTAATCAGAGCAGAGGTCCGACAGAAAAGTCTAGTAAAGAGGTAATATATCACCATGCAGAATACCATAATTGTCATTGTCACTTGCTGTTTAGGCTTGAGAGCGAGGCTTTTTTTCGCCTCCGCAGCCCAAATGTCTTGCATTGCTGAGCGGTGAAAAAGTGAGTTTTGAAAGCCTTCAGCAGTTTCATGTGGAATAGACAAAACCATAGGAGGAGCACTTGGCCCTTTAACTTTAACTGTTCCCACGGACTTGATGAAGGTTGCCACATCGGTGGTATGCCACATTTGTCTGCTGTTATCTGATTCCCTTACTGATTGCCTCAGCGATGGTCTTGAGGACCTGATCATGCCGCCAACGATAATGCTCTTTTCCCAGTGTCTTTGGGCAGCAGCTCAGGATTTTCTCTGGTCTTCCTCTCTGAGAGTTTCCACCTTGTCTGCGCTCTTGGGTCTGGAAAGAGGTGAAATCTTCTATTCCCAATGGTATATTTTCTCTGGTTTTAAGGAGGCAAGACTTTTATTTGTCCCCTTTGTTTGCCCCTCACTTATGATCTGTTTAAAGGAGCATGAAGCAATCTATGACTTTTATCAACCTCTATCTGTGACCAAGGTAGTAACAACATTAACAGATCTCTGGCACAGATAACTGTGGCCTGTAATTGAAATAATAGAGACAACAGAGACAAGTACGCTAACTGCTTAGAGCACAGATCCAACAGAAACATCTAATGAAGACATAATATTTGACAGTACACACTGCTTTCTTATTTGCTTTTTTGGCTTGAGAATGAAATCTCTTGTGATGTGATCATTGAACAGTATAAAATGCGAGTCATTGTGGGGGATTGGGAGTGTCTCGAAGCTCCAGTGTGTGTGGAGTTTTTGTTCCCAAATGGGAGTACGGGCTGGAAAGTGAGTTCTGAAAGCCAGAAATCTCAGCACCTGGCAAAGTAATCATTGAGTCATTGGAATTAATCAAGAAGCCTATCAACCCCCTGCAGATATATTATCATCATTTTGCGGTATGGGAGGGTAAAAACCTTACTTATTGCACCTTTTAAGCCCTACTGTAGCACGCACTGGAAAACACACACAGGCTTGTGACTGGTAGGTTCGACCGGTTCAAATCCCCAGTCTGGCAGGGAAAATGTGGGCAAGGGAAGTGAAAAAGTATAACTCTCCCCTCTCTCAACAACTACTGTCAGATGTGCCCCTGAGCAAAGCACTTAACCCACAACTGCTCCAGTGGAGCTGCTCCGCGGCCAACAGAGAAGACTGTGGTTTTGCTGAGAAGCTCCCAGGTGTGAGTGTGTGTTACTCTGCAAGTGTGGAGCAGGGTGTTGCTTTAAGGAGAGCATGCCTGCTCAGCAACCCTTCCCTGGATAAATAAAGGTGAGAAAAAAAACACATGAGTCATCGGGGAATATCTCCCGACTGCTTCCCCCCGTCGCATCAAGAAGATCCCAGAACTTACGGACTGTCTAACCCCTATTGTTCGACATGCCGCTGGACCTGAGGTGAACTCGCTGAACTGAGCTGTTTGGCTGGAGGGGACGTACGGTATTGCCGGTGAAATCCTTTTCTCACCTTCTCTGACAAGGAAAACAACACCAGCTAGCAAGCAGCGTCTGGAGATCAGGGTTGACAGCAGGTTTGGCCTAGTAGTTAAAGAGACCGTCCCGAACCAAAAGGTCACCAGCTCAACCCTCACAAGAGTCACTGAGTCCATCAACAACCATGTGAACTCTGTCCTTGTGTCCTTGAGCAAGAGTCTGAAACCCATCATGCTTTCTTATCGACTTTGAAAAGGGGCATCAACGAAATGCCTAAAATATTCACTCAGAATCCACTTTATTAGGTCCCCATTTGCACAAAGAGCTCTCACTCCTCCACACAGTTACTCACGTATGAATAAAGCATGCGAGTGTAAAGCACACACACTCCGGGTCGAGAGGTTCAGTTACTGTTCGACTAAACATGGGGCAAGATACGTGATATAAGTCTCTTGGAGCGTGTTATGATCATCGGTGCCAGATGTACCGGTTCCGGCACCTCAGAAACGGCAAACCCTCTTGGGATTTCCACACGCTACATTGTCTAGAGTTTACCAAGAACGGTGCAATAAACAAAAAAAAAACACGCAGTCAGTGGCAGTCCTGTGAGCGAAAATGCCTTGTTGATGAGAGAGAGATCAGAATTGCAATTCCACAAGAATGCAAATAACTGAGTACAACAGTGGTGTGCAGAAGTGCATCTCAGTACGCAAAAAACTTTGAAGCGGATGGGCTGCAGGAGCTAAGGATCATGCCAGGTTCCACTCCTGCCTGCTAAGAACAAGACTATGAACCAAAAAGGGGCGATTGAAGAGTGAAAATGGTGATGGTAGGGTCAAAATTTGGCATAAACAGCATGAATATATGGGTCCATCCTGCCTCGTCTCTACAGTAAAGCCTGGTAATAGTGGTGTAATAGTGGAGGGAATGTTTTCTTGGTTCACATTAGGAACTTTAATACCAGTTGAGCATCATTTCAACACCACAGTATACCTAAACATTGTTGCTGACGAGGTGCGTCCCTTCATTCTAGTCTTTTTCAAATGGATACTTCCAGGAGAATAATGCACCATCGTCTCAAGACAGTTCCAGGAACATGACTTGAGTTTAGGCACAGTCCCCAGATCTCACCTTTGGGATGAGGCGGTCCATTCGACAGAAACTATTTAAGGAGTGAAGCGAGAGCCTATTACAAACTGCAGAGGAATTTGTTAAATTCCTGCCTCGCCATTCTTAATGTCCAGTGAGCATCGTGTGAGGTGAAGGGAGACACGTAATCCAGAAAATCACAGGCCTCGACACAACAAGCCCCTGACGAGATGAGGATACTATGGCTGTTTTGTCTTCCACTGAGCCTCCTGTAGAAAGAGACTGTTGATGGAGACTTTGATGACAGTATTGCGGTCCACGGATACACACACATTCACACACACACACACACACACCTGGGAGGCCCCCCTTTTAGTCGATAAGGCAGCAAAATAGAGTTAAAGTCTAGGCTGAATAGCATTGTTTCAGTTGAGTATTTTTTTTTTTACTACTTTAGCTTCTTGTTTTATTTATTTAACATATGCACAGCTGGTATCACAGCAATGGTCATGTATATAGAATGTATTGGTCTTCACTAAACAAATGAAAATGACTAATCTGTTGACAGTTCATCCTATGAAGACTAATTGAGTTGCCCACTACAGTTTATAAGATTTTAAAAAGACAACTGTTTCATCTCATGTCTAATAAAATAATAGCTGTGTCTACAAGTAAGGGCAAGTCTTTCTCTATTCTCTTCATCATGATTCTGCTCACCTAATCTTAACACCATCTAACTCCATAAGATCATGCATGATTTTCATATGATAAACTGAAGGGTTTTGGTCCAAAAAGAGGAAAGTTTGGAATAGAATGCCAAATTAAAATGATAATTATCTGTCCGGCTCCTGTTCAATTGCTGACAGTTTTAGATTAAACAATAATAGGTTCCTGGTTCCTATTTCTTAACCTAGCACTGCTCTATTATTCATAAATATCCCGAGGACACATGATAATTTTCTGATAAATGGAGTATGAGGTCTGTGCACCTTGGCGTTGTTCCTCTGGCGTAAATGGGTGTCGAGGAGGCCAAGTAGTTGGAGAGACCATGCTGTAAATGAAGGGTCACAGGTTTGATGCCCACAACAGCCAATGTGTCCTACTGAAGCGTCCTTGAGCAAGACACTGAACCCCTACTGCTCACTCATTCTATGTCGTCTTGGATAGGAGTGTCAGTTATTAGCCTTAAAAAATGTAAAATGAAAATCCTTGCGCTCCCTCTACGCTTTACTCTTGGTTGCTTGCATTTTTGGCAATCTAGGAGTTGAAGCTCACTCTTCTGATGCACTCACTGTGAATTTCAATGGATAATAGTGTCAACTGAATGCTTAAACTGCAAAAGCCTAGCACTGTTGTTCAGTTTACAGCAAGTATGAGCATTTCTCTAGTCAGGGCCAACCCCCGAAACAACACTGGGAGTCCATTACAGACCCAAATTCACTGCACACAATAACAGCAGCTATGGATACCATCTCTATGACTCTGAGAACTTATTGCCTCCTGTCACTCACAGAGTCCGCTGGGGTAGAGTCTCTCCCTCACCTCCACTGTGGAAGATCTCCCCTCTACATCTCTCCATCAAAACAACATGGCCCAGCCTCATCCATCATCCTGACATTGAGTGTTCTCCCTTTGACTGCACAGGATGTCCTTTCCTCACGGTTTGCAGGCAACGTCAAAGGAATAATGGTTATTTACCAGAGGACACAAAGGCAAGTGTTTATGTACAGTACTGCAGGGCCTTCGGGGGCCTCTGGCTTTAGAGGTTCAAACTGTAAATTGACGGTTTAAAGAGCTTCCAAGTGTGCCCCCCAATGTAACCAAATCCTGTTCTAGCTAAATGTGGGTGACAGGCTTGATTTCTTTTGATGGTTTCTGCCTTCAGAAAGGCTTTGATAGAGTGTAACATAATCTATGCCATTTACTGGATGCGTCTTATCCAAAGCGCCTTACAGTAAGAGTGCATCTCCTTTTTAGTAGGGGGGAATCAACCCTCTAACGCTGGCAGTGTTAGTGCCAGGCTCTACACTTCAGGCAACACGGGACCACCTGATGGGAAAACAGCATTAAAGCATTATCATAATATTTTGGTGGTTTTTGACCTTGGAAAGGCTTCTAACGATAAAATGTAATATCTTGACAGCGCCGAGCGCAACTTTCTTCTCCCTCCAGCGCTGTTTTATGGGTTGATATGGTGTTATATATGTGTAAAAACTCACAGCCTCCCACACAACCATCTGCTGTGGTGCTGCGTGTTGGAAAGCATTTATCATGCGCACATGCAATCAGATCCCTCAGATTCTGCAAAAGTTTGCTTTACCCTGTTCAGATTAAATGTTGCTTGTTTTGCAAAATTGTGAAAGTTACAGAACAGGAAATATACTGTATATCTATATATATATAAATAAGTCGCTTTTGAAAAATACTTTCCCATCAGTCCTGTAGACAAGAAGTTGAGATGAAATGGGAATTATGATGCTGCAGCATGCATGATAACAAACCTCCCCTCCTCCCCATCGCTCCCTCTCTCTCTCCGTCTCTCTCCCTCTCTCTGATCTGCTGTAAGAGGATCTGTGGGCCTGGATTTGGCATGGCAGCTGTACAAGGCACCAAGCTTCCAAGCACACCGTATCTGTTTGCTTTGGATACTGGTGTTGTTGCGAATCTCCCGCAAGAGGATAATATTTCTTTGTAATTAATAGCAGCCTGTTCTGTCTTTGGCCTGGGGAGGAAGCTGGTTTGCAAACAGAGAGACGGAAACTTTGCTTCCTTGCCGGCCGCGGTTGAGTTGGATCAGCTGGATGGAAGCAGTGGAACGTCGGGCGGCAGGGCGGTGCAGCGGCTGGGGAGACCGACCCTCGACCGCAGAACCCGGGTTCAAGACCCCGTGTCGGCACGTATCCGCCCTGCTGAAGTGTCCTCGAGCAAGACGCTGAATCCCTACCGGCTCCTGGGTTGATGATCCTGACCTCTGACCTCCCTATGAATGGAGGAGGGCAAAGAAAAAGTGAATTTCCCTATAGAGATCAATTATGTATCACATTACATTAATAGCTGCAACACTGCCACTGACCTTTTGCATTGTCTGTGAAGGAATCAATATACTTTAAAATTACAACCTCTGTGTGTGTGTGTGTGTGTGTGTGTGTGCGTGTGTGTGTTTACATGATGTGAGGTGATGGATCACTCTGATTGGTGGGGGAGGGGCACCGACCCTCCTCTAAACTGGTAGAGAATGGCACAGAGGTTCACTCGGGCCAAGTCCCTGCACTGACTTACAGGGAGACTTTTTGGCAGGAGAAGTAAAGTGAAAGTCACAATGTGTGTCCTGGAAATCAGTGAAGGGTCATGTGTGGTTTTACTTTCCTTTTTTTTGGCATGGGACTGACAAATAGAGCTTTGTTTGATGCATGTGATGATTACATGAAAAGCTCTGCATATCGATACAGTTTCGAAATGTGACAAAGCCAAACCCTTCTGAGGTTAAATTACCTGTGTTTTATTCCAATGTGATTTATTCCTGTGTAAAGCCTTATCTAATGTCAGTGGGTTCATTAACTTGGCATGAGCTCTGCCTGAATTTGGCATCCAGAAGAGTACAGGCAGTACTGGCAGTATAATCCCTGAGAAATGCCACTGTCTAAAGCCATAATCCTGAAAGGCTTTAAGACTGTTGCTCTGCAAATACAGTACAACTAAAAACACTGCAAGATATTGGTTAAGGCCCAAATGAAGACATCCAGCACAGATTTAGATTTAGGGGACCCAGGTGAAGATGTCAATCCCTGTGACATGGGTATGTACTGTGCTACTAAGTAGATTATGTCTCTGCACCAGTGCCACCAAGAAAATTCCCTCTATAATTATTGTACAAATAAAAGAAATCTGATTTTGTGCTCAATAAATTCAAAGAATCTGCAAACATCTTTAGGTGTTTCTATCCAAAATATAGTAGAACGCACATCCAAAGAGGTGCAGACTGGCAATGACAAGCTATAGAAAAATAAATCAAAAAATAAACACCAGTATTTCAGCTACAGTGAATAAACCCTTTATGATGAAAACACTACAGCCGAAACACTGGTGTTTAAAATAAGAGTCACAGCAAATATAAGGAGGAGTGTGCGACTAGTGTTTGTCTTTCCAAACATAGAAATAAGGGAATTGTTTGGCCGCTGGTTGCCAAGCACGCTTCATATAAAAGCGTGTGTTTAGGTGGCTCTGCTGCACACATCAGGCTTGCAGGACTGACATGCATTACGCCACATCCGGGCTCCTGCCAAGAACAAGAGCGGCACTGTGTCCGCGGTGAGGAAAGAGATGCGTCCCTCTGACAGGTTTCCGTCAACTCCACAGCCTGATTGTGCGAGCCGCGTCTCCGCCAAGAGGAGTGATTCAGGCAGCACTTATGACATGCCATTAAATCAAGACTGTAGTGGGTATTAAGACGTGTCAGTGACAACGTAGTGAAAGGTTTGTTTTCTTTTGTTTTGCTCTGCAGATGAGAGCGGGCTGTCGTAGCTTCCCGCTCTTGTCAAATCGAGAAAATAGAAAGAGGCAACTGAGAAAAGTTTAGGTCGCGAAAAGTTGCTGCTCAGGGGGAAAGTGAGTCAAAGTGAGGCAGCAGCTCATTTTAACTCCAAATCCACAGCTAGACGCTTATAGCCAAAAGTTGCAAAGTGCAATTCTGTCATACAATCATGTTGTCCAGCTAGTTTTTTTTAAGGTTTTTTGACATATTCCTTAGTTCTACCTGGTAACACTCTCAGCGATAATGCTTGAGCTTGGAAGGGAATCAGCATTTTTAGGAGGGAGTCCTAGAAACTGTTATCATCTCTCTCTGGATTCACTCATTCCAGTCTTCCCATCACTCACCATTTTCATCTGGAGTGCCATATCATGCTCATTACCCCCTCTTTCCAAAACAACACCTCATTGGCTGGCCGAGTCTCTCTCTCTCTCTCTCTCTCTCTCTCTCTCTCTCTCTGCTTTTCACACACACACACATACACAAACCTCAGCAGCTAAGCTCTGGAAACACAAGATGACAGTGTGTCTCTCAAATTCACGAGCGAAGAGGTGCACTCGGTGTTATGGGTCTCTGTCTACAAAACACAACACCCTCTGACTCATTCCAGGCTGACAATGGCCTCCTGTTACCGTATCGCATGTCCGGCCAATAGAGGCGGCTCTGGCAGCGGCTCAGAGATCACTAAACACAAGAAACGAGAGGTTCAATCCAGCTGACGTTGGAAGGCGCTGCGCCGAAACTATCTGATACGTGACAGATTTTGCGGGGGAGGTAGTGCGTTTGACAAGAGACGACTCAAAAACAGACAGAGGAGAGAGTGAAGCTCCTCAGGGGAACAGTAGGTAGTTTTGTTTTGGGTTTTGTTTTTTTTTGCAGGGGTGGGCGGGGCTGTTCATCATGCAGATTTCCATGATGTGCATTCTTATCTAAGCACAATCTCGCTGGCGTCCAAACCTGCGGAACTGACAAGCTCAGCAGCCTCCCGATAGGAATCTGCAGCGTCTATGGAAATCTTTTTCTCGCTCGTCCCTTATCATGTCGGTCTCTCTGGCCTCTCACATTGCCATGATATGCAAGATCCCCAAGGACACCGATGAAGTCTTGAGTTGTTGAGATGACTTAAGCTACGACAGTTTCGTTTGAAGGCCTACGGCGAATTCCATGGGTTTTGCTCCTGCGGCATACATTCTCATACACAGCAATATACACACACACGTAACCGCACACACACAGCAAAATCATCAGTGTTCATTTAACTCTGAGGGGGTAAATATAAACACTATGCCAGTGTTTATATAAGTGCACACCCATCAGAGTTAAATTACATAGTTCTGAACAGCCGCACCAACAGCCATATCAGCTACACTGCAACAAATGGCAAGCTGTCAAGTGATTTTAATTTGTTTACAGAGCTATAAATCTTATTTCATGATATTTTTAGTCAAATTATCTCACTGCACTGGCTGATAATCTTGTATATAGTATGACTTCTTTCAAGAAATCATCATAAAACAATGAAGAAAATCTTTCTCCAAGACAATTCCACTTTTACCAAGTAAATGTCCTGAAACAAGTTACATTATCCTGGGAAAAAAAGTCAAATTTGTTGAAACCGGTAAAATTATCTGCCAGTGCAGTAAGATGATTTCACACACAAAAAAAAATCCTAAAATAAGCTTGATAAGTCTGGATACTGGATAAAATAACTGACCAAGTTTGTCAGTTTTTGCAGTGTATCAACTCTCCAGTCAATCAACACTTAATAACACTGTACAATTTGCTGTGCACACAAGCACACACACACACACACACACACACACACACACACACACATGCATGCTCCAATGTCTAATAACTTCCATATTCACTGCACACATTGCAGGAGTCAATTTATAAAAGTAGAATTCCTCTTTAGACTGGAGTTGGAATTGTGTGCAACATATAGTATGCGTGTGTGTGTGTGCGTGTGTGTGGGGGGGGGGGGGCATGTGTGTATGCATGCATGTGTGTGAAAAAAGCGCAAGTCAGCGTAAGTGTTTGCTGGGGTATGTCAGGGGAAAGAGCCTCGGCGTGCATCTGCCCCAAATCACCCTATGGAGTTTCAGGCAAATTCTTTTAGTTGATTCAAGCCGAAGGATATCCCCCCAATATAATACCATACTATCGTCAAATAAGATTAAATTAGGGGTGTTGCTTTATGAGCATTCAAAACTGACACATTTACTACTTGATTGAAGGTTGCAGTAACGTGTGCAAACATTCTCTCTCTTCAGCAAATCTGAATGAATGATTCTACTATTTTGAACCAAATGACTTGGGCTTAATCAAGACAGGAACGAACTTAACCTGATTACATATTTGCTTTATTGCAAGGGATGGAGGACACAAAGTCCTACATGCTGAACACACGGCCTCTGGTTGTTTATGATCGAGGCTATACCGAGGTAGGGCACAAGATGTATAACACACAGGGAGCGAGAGTAACATCTCAGCAAATGTCATGCTCATTGGCATGCTCAGAGTTGCACACACACACACAAAGATGAATGGGATAGCATTTAAATTGTCAACCGAGGCATGTCTGTGTCATGCCTATTGAAACCTACTCACCCATATTCTCATTCATTGGCTGTATTTGTGTGTGTGTGTGTGCATGTGCATGTGCCGGCATGTGTATGAGTCCTCCTGTGTCTTTCCATCCCTTTGTTTCTGAAGAAGAACGGCGTTTTTCTCGTGACATTCGCTGAAGGAAACACTTCCCTGCTGCTTGACTTCAGACACACTGACACAGATGGTGCTCCGGAGACGCAAGCAGAGCCAGGAGGAGTTAGTTTAGCCTCTCCAAGTCACGTTGACCCCGAAAACCACAGTGGGACTCATTCTGGGAAAGACCCTTGCAAAACCTCACCATCATTCACTGCATCATGCAGCGACGCCAACGGGAAAGCAACAAAGCGGGAGGACAGCGTGACCACAACTTCAAAACTGCTCGGTCTACAAGCAAGGGGTGAGGCTTCAGAACAGTAAATCATAACGATTCCTCGGAGAGCCTCCTCTCGCCAACTCTGTCCATATTTTCTTGGGAGATCTTTTGCATACCGCGCCACAGGCGAGCAGAAACCGCAAATTCTGAGAAAGCATTTTCAAATGAGAGATTACAGTAACAAGAATGCCGGATTGCTGTTTTCCAAGAAATGTTTCGCTGGTCTCCAACTTTGCGCATTGCAGGTGCTCTGATGAGGTCTCCGTGCATCCCACTCGTCCCCCATGAATATATATGAGCGCACCAGTTGCTAACAGCCATGGTGCACTCTGATCCTTCTAGTAAAACACATTATGTTACATGAAAGAAAGTTAAAAGTTCGCGTAGATCTCCTGGCACACGTCAACATACTTCTTATGGACCAAGTCTGAGCAGAAAAAGCTCCTTCCCTCTCTGAAAAAAAACAGCCTGGCATAATTTGTCTTCGCTGAACATTGTCTACAGTACATACAGTATACTTTACAAAAGACAAATGGTTTGCAGACAGATTTGGATCTTCAGAGTCCACGAATTGATAAAAAACACTTGTTCTGTGAGTGGAATTGCCATGGCACAGGCACACCAGAGCTTTTCCAACATCTGGATTCAATGATCTGCCTTCAGGACGTCCATGTCCAATCCACAGTTGCCAGGGCCACACAGATGTGCTGACAGGGTTTTAGCCAATCTGCCATCTCACGTACTGCTTGCTATAATCTTTTCCTTCACCAAACCCCGTAGCCTGCAAAGCTCTTCATACGCCTCGCTCCCGGTTGTTTTCCCCCTCTTCTTACCTTGCATCAGTTGTGCATGCAGATCACACAGCTCCCTGGTGATTTGAGGTTTTACATTTCCCAAACATGCATCGCCTGAAGTCTAATTTGGTGCTGGTGATTACAGTTGCTGTGTCATGGAAATAAAAGCGCACTGTCATCCTAACAAGTTTGTGAATCAGAGAAACCGCTACCAGACAGTTTACAGTAACAGGACAATTTTTGGTGGCAAAAACAAATATTGATTGGCACAAAACCTGTCTGACTATCTTTACTGCAGTCTGTAAACAACACATGAAGTTGTTTAAAGCGGTGATCCGCAAGACCCATGGTTTTTGGATTCAGGCAACATCTTTGGTCCTCCACGTCATTGCTGTGGTATTTCTGCGCTGCACTTCCCAGAGATCATTTGGCAATCAAACAGTGTCTCCAGTACTATGACGTCTTTTTCCTTGGATTTTCTGTCTGTGAAGTTTGAGTTTCTGTAGGTGGCGCTCTTTTCTTTGACTGTTCAGCCATGGCGGCTATCGCTGCCCATGCTAACTACCCAGTTCTTCTTCTTCTGTTTATTCCAAACAAACCGCTGTTGCTGCTGCCGGAAACGTGTGATTTTCCCCAGGAAAGAGCTACCAGACACCAGGTGCTTAGAACAGCAAATGTAAAAGTAAAAGCTTTCATGAACTGGATATAGGTTGAATCACTATTGTGTTATATCAATCAGTAATAGAGAGCAAAGTAATTTATTTATATGAAAATGTAATGGATTTTTACTATAAATATGCGTTATGTATGCTTAAGCCATATCTCTTATATTTGTCTCAGTGACTTGTGTGTGTCTTATTAAAAAAACGCAATATCTTCAAATTCACACCCAAAGGCAAATGTCTGCTTTGTGTGGAATATACAGAAGGCAACATCAATGTGCTACACCTGGACTTGACACTCAACACACACACAAACACACACACACACACACACACACACACACACACACAAACAGACACACAGCTTGGAGATTCAAACTCAGTTTCGCCAACACGAAATCCAACTCTTTCTGAGAATCAAGAGCTGATTCTGGGAATTGTGTGTGTGTGTGTGTGTGTGTGTGTGTGTGTGTGTGTGTGTGTTGGGGGGGCATTTCATGCTGCCTCAGCACATTTCCAGTGGTTAACTTGGCTTTGTCGCTTACAGTAAGCTCTGACTGTGTCATGTGTGGAACATCAGTCACAGACACTAGTCATCTGCTAATCCACAGTGGGCTACATATAGTTGGAGTAATAACCATCATTTAAGCCAGTCAACCCATTGTAGAGATATACTGTGTACTGTGAGCACATTACACTTAGGTGTAAGTGCGACAGAGCGACTTACAATGAGTGCAGAAGTAGAATAAGCTTAAATTCCTTGATCACCAATATTGCAAGGAGTGCAAGAAGTATTTCAAGGCACAGAGCCACCGGGCCTTGAAAACAGATGTGACAACAGCAGTTTTAGTTCTGCAAACATTTCTCAGAGACAGAGCAAAAATAATCAGACTGGTTGAGTTAAACCTCAGTGGGCGGAGCCAAAGAACCACAGTTTTTCGAAGCGCAAGTTAGCTAGCTGGCAAACTTGAATGGCAAAAAGGAACTCTGGGCAACATATAAATACAAAATATAATGGCAATAACTTCTGTTTTTGCATTCATTCACGTCCATGGCATTCATGATGCTGGATGGTCAATAGCTAACTAGCTTACATAGCTAGCTATAAGATAATATGGCTAGCTTGAAGGTTCGTAGCAGAACGCTAGGCTTCATAATATTAGCTTCCTCCTCTCTTACCTCTTGCCTTTTTCACTGGGCTTCAGTCTAACATTACTTAGCCAGAAAAACTGTATTTCTTTGGCTCCGCCCACTGAGGTTTAACTCAACCAATGAGATTATTTCTGTCTCCAGAGCAGCTCTATGTTTGTATAACCAAGACTCCAATCTGCATGATAACAATTAGTCTAGGTAAGATGCTAGAAATAAGAGCTGAGGCGAAAAGGTTGAACATTTCTTTTTACATAAGACATACTGCAGAATAGAAGCTTTCAAGATATCAGTTTCACAAATATTACTTCATTGTCTGGCATACTTTTTTCTGTAAGACCGTCTTCTGTAATGCAGCACATTACCCAAAGGTCCTGAGGCTCGAAAGAAATACGACACTCAAGCGCCGTTTCCCATAGATTATATCACTGCTCCGAACCATTTTGTGCTGAGGTTGCTCCTTTCTCTGCTTTTGATCATTTTCTCAGTTCAGTCATGACTCACGTCGACTAGAGCTCCATTCTCTTTCAGAACAAGTGCAGTAGCAGCTTAAATGTCTTTTGACAGATAATAAACTAGGTCATGATATGAAAGCCAAGCTGCAGCCAGAAGGAGAGGAACAATGGCAGTGAAAGAAGCGGCAATGACAGATGAGGGGCAGCAGAAAAAATGAAGGACTTGTATTCTATATATCCATTTTAAGAAAAATAAGTTACCTGATATTTGAAAGAACACAGATGAGTCCATTCTCATTCGCGTTGAGGCTTTGTAGGCAAAGGTCTTGAATAGTTAATAACTTAAATGTGTTTCCATTATGAATTTTGCTTTCATGCCAGCCATCGTTTTATCAGAGTAGACATCACTTTTTCCAACTGGTGTATTTCCAGGGGTTGAAAGAGTCCCAAAGTAGCAAAATGTCCCACTCAAATCGAAGTACTGATACTTTGCTGAAACTTTACTTAAGTAGAAGTAAAAGTACTTGTGTAAAAATCTACTTTAGTGAAAGTAAAAGGTAGCATTTGAAATGTTCTCAGAGTAAAAGTGAGTTTTATTTATTTATTTATTTTTAACCAAAGAAAACATTACATTATGATCTTTCCCATGCAATGCAAAAAGGACGAGACAACCAAAAATTCAAACTAAATTCTTTTAACTAAAATAAAATAATGTGTGTAAACAAAGTAAGCTCTTCACTGCTATTGGCTCCACAATTGGCCAATTTAGTCTTGACCCTGTTTCTGATTCAACCCTTATGTAAGTACAATAATTAAGCCAAAACGTACTTAAGAAAAAATTAAGTATGCTCACTTAAAATACTCAACGAAAAAGTTACTCAAGTAAATAACTCTTTTGTGTTTCTCATTTTGGAACGAAACTCCTCAAACAAAAAGGAAGACAGGCAAAGAGTGAGAGAAAGAAACAGAGAAAGAGAGAGGGGGGATGGGGGACGGTTGTTGCTGATGGGAGGGGTGGAAGAGGGGTGAGTGTTGATAAGATTTGTGTGTGTTGTCTCGCCCCTCTCGCCTCGGGGGCCTGCTGGGGCCCGGGACCCGAGCTGCGGTGGGTGGTAGCTCCGTCACACACAGGTACTCTATACATGTACATCTCTCTCTATCACACACACACACTCATTCTTTTTCCCTCTCGTTCCCACTATAGGAGCTGGACGTCCGCCAGCACCTCAGGGTGGGGAGTGTCCATGCACATCATGACATCATTTGGCCGCTGGATGTGTGTTTTAATTCACACTTTAAAGATCCCCCGCCCTTCTAACCCGGGGCTGGGTCTCAACTCACCGCTCTCCTCACGTTTGCTCGATTGGGCTCTAATTTGTTCGAGGCTGTCAGGTAAAATTTAATAGGAATGTGGTCCTTGTGGGGAAATTCTCTTTTCACCCTTTCCACAGGGAGGTCAAAGGTCAGGTTCAGCTACAGAGCAGCAGCACTGGAGCTGCTAGGGATTCAGTGTCAGTATTGTACCTGATTTTATCCTGTGCTGTTGTAATATGCTTTTGGCAACATTCAGTACTACTTGATTCATACCAATGAAGCTTTATTTGAATCTGAATCTGAATCTGGCACTTCAGCAGAGCAAACACTCACCAATATGGGGGCTTGAACCCCATATATATAATTTTTTTAATTAAAAATAGTATTTTTACAATGATTTACAACACAGATTAACCCTCACAACCAGACATTATAACTCACAATTCAAAAGAGGACAAAGAAACAACAATAGACCAGAATGCAAAGTACCATTTTGTAATCCATACACACATAGGCTATTACAAAACAAAACCATAAACAAATTAAAAATTAAACAGAATCTTTCCATCTGATGAGACTGAAATGAAACTACTTCCTTCCACAAAATCCTTTTCAAAACCAATCTTTCCATATTTATAGATCCACTGATTGTTAAACCCACACACACCGGCCTGGTATTGAAAGCAAAAGGCAGTATTTTATCCTGAGCTTAATTCCAAGGGAAATCCCAAACTATTTCCTTCTTCCCAGTGTAGCCAGATCCACCATCTGTACATCGTATGGCCCATATACACCAACTGACACAAGCCCAAACTACACAGGAAGCCCTACTTTAACGAACATAACGACAGGTTTTACGAACCCTAGCAGCACTTGGACCACGGTTCCTCTATTTCCCAGATCTGGAGAAAAAAAACAAGACATTTTAGCATTGCCTCCAAGCTTTTGGGTCTTAAATCATCAATTTCTAAATCATAAATGAGTCTTTGAGAGCTGCAGATGGGTGTTTTCTGTCCGTGGGGGGTGGAAGACAGATGTCCCACAGGTTTACAATGTGAATGGCTCTCTTTCTTCAGCCCTAGACGGAGGTGTAGGCCTTGGAGAGAATGAAAGGAGCAGGAGTGAGCGGGAGACAGTGGGTGAGTGACGCCGAGCTGACCTTTCCGCCTGCGCGTGACGTCGTGTGAAGCCTGATACGGTGCAAAGGTCAAGGGCGAAGACAAACAAGGGGTCGGGAGATGTGAAGCGGGCTCGCCGACAAGATGTGGTTTCACAGAGGGGGAGGGGAGGAGGGAGAGAAGGTGAAACCTGAGGCAGTGGAAGAAGATTTGACCACTACGGGTTTTTGAAGTTCAATACCGATACCAACTAAAGTCACTGATAGCTGATGATATCCAGTATCTTTAAATTTGTCCGTTTTCATGTCAAAAATTTGCAAGTATTTAGTGTTTCCCCCAGATTTTTCTTCTTATCAGGGTGGAAAAGCCTCTGAAACAGCATTTAGACCAATATGGGACACTAAAACTCTCCATTGAAACCCAGACTGATGAAATTATTTTACAGTTAGCAGCTCTTTAAGGCAGAGTGACACACCACACCTATTTAATGGGGGAAATAGGGGAGACTCTGGGATACATTAGGCCTTTAAATGAAGAATTTATCTAGAAAAAGACATAACTGAATGATTTAATGACAAGAAATAGCAGGAAGAAACAAAAATACAAGGGGATGAACATGAATGGGGTCAAGAAGATGTTATGGGCATGAAAAATATTTTCATTGACTTGTCACTGACACTCACTGCATTATAGGCATGAAAATGAACTTATCCTCGACTCTGTTAGGACTTTGTTCTGGTGGTGAGTGTGGGATGCAAGAATAAATAAGCTTGACTTTCGCTGGACTTCCCACTTCAGATGTGTGTTCACACTGGGAGACTGAACTGATCTGGGTTTTGCCGGTCCACTTCCCCACAACAGCAGCTTCAACTGTTTGATATGAACAGCAGTAATCCGGGCCGGAGAAGGGTGCAGATCAGGTTTGCGATGTGAAAATGCCCATAAGGTTTACTAAAAACAAAAACATGCTGATCATCTGCAATCTTTTCTGACATATTTTTGGCATCGGCCCGACCAGGAATGAGTTATGGCTATTTTGTACTCAGTAACACTCCAGCAGCGCTGACCACTTATCTCATTGGCCACCGACCTCACGGAGTCGTAAAATAACCGCAGGTCATTCTGACTGCAGTTTGCTCACATTTGGACCTTCACAGCGAGTCGTTCTGCAGAGCCTTTGAGAATGCATTTGTCATGGTTAAAACAGCATTGCACACATGTTTAAAGCTATGATACTTTGAAAAACAACAGAGCCCTGGGGAAATCTGAGGGGAGTTTGATTATAGAAAACTTTCTGTTTTCAGATGCTGTTTCCTCAGTGATCTGATTTTTGTTTTTTTGGATCAACATTAATTGCAGATTTTACTCAGCCACACTGTTCTCAGGCATGAATATTATTCAATCATACAATGAACCTTGATGATGACCCATAATAACTTAGACAGGGCTGTAGTGGTCCAGATATGTGCTGGTCTCTCTGCCTCTTTTGGCAAACATACATGACTCGTAGGACAACTGAAGACTTTTTCTGACTTGTTAGCTTCTTTCTATAAAATCTCAACTTTTATAACTGGTTCTATACTTTTCCTTTGATTCCTTTCATTCCTCATTCCAGTCATTCCTGTGTCTTTTTCTACCAGAACAGTGTGAATTCATTTTAAAAGTCGTCATGTTATTGAAATAAGTGCTGCTTGGTAGAGCGGATGTATGCTGAATTGAAAATTACAATGCCAAATTGATGTGACAGTCTCTCCCATACAAACAGGGCAATAAAGTACATATCAGTCATTATTTTCTATCATAATTTACTGTTTTAATTATTAATGATGGTATTCTTTATTGATATTTTTCTCACTCTTAAAGTGGAAATCATCTCATGATCCCCCCACAAAAGTTTGCGACTCCACAGGTGAACAGTGAGAACCAAGTTTAATGTCAATAGAAAACACAATAGCTTAGTCTGCAGGAATTGGGCCTACATCAGGTGGAAGAGTTATGTTTTTGACTCTGTAATTCCCTAGCTATATGGTGTTCCTGTATGTGGTCCTATGGGTGGGTGCCAGAAAGGCCTGTGTGCTAATAATCCACTCATGTAACTGCTCCATAACTTGGAATACTCTAATAACCTGCAGGAGCTTATGTTTCCGCCCGTTAGTCTGTCTGTCTGTCTGTCAGAAGAATATCTCAAAAACTTATGAACGGATTTCCATTCAATTTGGTGGACAGACCGGCCTTGAGCCAAGGAAGAACTGATTAGTTTTTGGTGGTGATCTGGATCTGGGATTTCCGCCATTAGACACTAATCTTCATAACCATAAAACTAATGGAGATGGAGACTTGATTCCAAAACGTGACGGAATGTTTGCAGGGTCAAGAAATCTATTTAACTTCAAATTGAAGTGATAGGAATGATGTGTTTGGGTGTAACAGCAGGGTGGAGAAGTGTTTAGTGTGGGCTGAGGTTTGTGAAGTGCCTTCTATTTCATTCAACTGTTTAAGAGTTGCTACCAATCCCAGTTAGAATGGGCCAGTAGTCGACCTTGCCCAGATAAAATGCAAAAAGCTGTCTGTGTCCCATATTTGAAGAGAAAAGAAAAATCAACGTCTGCATCTTTTCACATGTGCATGATAGATATGAAGAATTTAGATGCTCAGTCACCTGCAGATCATCCGCAAAAGCCCCATCAGTGGATCAGGGTCAACACTGCAAAAATTATCTGTCTGAACAAGTAATTTAGTCATGGGCTTATCCTAAGTGAGTCCAAATTGAATCTCATAGTTTTTATCATTGTAATGAAGATCAAAGAACAAGCAAAAAATCGCCAGAAATGTATTTGGAAGCCATATATAAAATAAAAAGTGCATGAGGGGGAGCATTCAACACCAATGTTCCTTCTAAACTGATGATTGGTGACCTGTGTCTAATAATTATCGTTGATCAAAGTCTTGTCAGTCATCATCTCTCCACTTTGTCCCCGGAAATGTAGTCGATAATCAGATTTAGAAGTTTTGGTGCCAAATGATATTAGATGCAGGAACCACAGGGTCTAGTGGATTGACACCTCTGCATTTATTCTAACATTGAATATAAAAATCTATTTTTTCTTCAAACAAGTGAAAACAAAACTGTCAATGGAGTGAGATAATTTCATTTGTTTTCAATGCAAATCAACTTACATTAGTAACTTGCATCAGTAACATTATCTATACAGAGGATCTGCCTTATTCTGCCCTGTTTCAAGAAAACTTCAACACTGAAATACAGGTGAAAACTGCATTGGAAACAAGTGGAACTCCCTCACCCCGCCCCGCTCTCGGACTCTTATCACTTGTTTAAAGGAAAATAACATTTCAAGACTCCAAAGGCCTGCTTGGCTGTATGACTTGTTAAAATAGGCGGTTTTTGCAGCGAGGGAGAAGCTCTGATTCTGGCCGCCTTCAGCAGCATCGTCTCGTATCTGGCAGATCTGGAGGCATGCCAGCACCCGCCCTGTGAAATCAGCATCGCAGCGCACGGAGTTGACAAGTGCGCCTCCCCCTCCAAACGTTGTTTGACATACCCATCGTTATAGGCTTCGCCTCTGGCAGTTTCTTTTTTAAAAGGCAAGCTCAAAGCCACAGATTATACATTCTGCTCACAGCCCGTGCGGGTAGGATAACCTACGGAGATAGCAGGGACAAGGGGAATTAGGGTTTTTTCTTCCTTATCGTTTGGAGACGAGAGCCTGCGCGTAAACGGCACCGGGCATCCCTAAAGGAAGGAATACACAGTGTCGGGATATTTTAATTCCTTTTAATTTCTTGGTGACTTTGAAGAGAAGGGGGCAGCGGACAGTCTTTGCTGTGGATTGCAAGCATCGGATGCGGCGATACTGAGGACCTGAGCGCGCAACGCACCTGTGGATGCAACAGAAAAGCCCCTGATGTTTGGACTCAAAGCCTTTGCAAAGAAAGGATTCGCCACAAGATTTAGTTGATAATCGCTGCGGTTTCGGTAGAAAAAAAAAAAAGAAAAGCACCCTCCAGTTCCCACCATGCAGAGTTTTTCGTTCCTGGTGGTTTCTCTGCTGAGCCTCACCGGCTGCGGCTCGTCGTACGTGCCGTGCGAGCCGTGCGACCAGAAGGCCCTGTCCATGTGTCCGCCGGTGCCGGTGGGCTGTCAGCTGGTGAAGGAGCCGGGCTGCGGCTGCTGCCTGACGTGCGCGCTCGAGGAGGGCCAGCCCTGCGGCGTGTACACCGGGCCGTGCACGCGCGGGCTCCGCTGCCTGCCGAAGAACGGGGAGGAGAAGCCGCTGCACGCGCTCCTGCACGGCCGGGGGGTGTGCAGGAACGAGAAGTTGTATAAACTGATGCATCCGTCGATGGGTAGGCTTATGATACGACTGATTCACATCCCAATGTTATTACACAGGCATGTCATTATGATACATGCGTTTTCCTTTAACATCCTGCAGATCAGTCACCATAATTGAAACACCTTAATTGATTGCAGCATCATTATTATGCGCCCTCCCCCAACAACAATCACTACAATATTCCTATAATATTCCTATAGTGACTTAAAGTGTGTGTGTGTTACTCAATAGTGATGTTATAGTGACATTAGGCTGCCTTATGATTTTTTTTTTCCTATGGTTTTTCTATAATATTCCACTTGGGACCTACTGTAGTGTGTCTGGTACTCAGTAGTGAGTTTATAGTGACCTTAACGTACTTTATGGTAGCTTTATCTCCTATGGTATAACTCTAATATTCCTATAATGCTCCTATAGGGCCCTGTAGTGTGTCTATGGTAGGCTATTTGTATTGTATCCTTCTAAAATGTGTTGTATTTATATAGTTATATAAACACAGCATCTAGTGAAAAAAAGTGGACTGATGTTGCAAGACTACAAGCCATTGCTATTTTAACCAAGGAGCTACAGGGGGCTCTTGTGCTAAAAAATAATAATAATAATAATCACAAACCCCTCAGTAAAAAGATGTTACCCCTCTCTTATCAATGCAACTGGAGGAGGAGTTTGAATGTAGCCCACAACTTGTCAGCCTGTGATGCAATGGTAAATAAAAAAGTGGGTAAATGACCTCCAGTCGGTGATCACCAGAAGGCAAACAGCCACCATTATGGACAAAAATCAATTAAACTCCCAGACAAGCATTAATTAGGCTAATGCTTTTCCCATCATGGCCTTAAAACTTACATCAGTTTTACACTACTTACCATGATGTAAGCTATGAATTTATTTACCTCATAAGGATCTATAAAGGTGGGTAAACTATCGATCACCATAAGGCAAATAACCACCATTATGAATATAAATCAATTACACTTTCAGAAAAGCTTTTTCCATCATGACATGAAACTTACACTACTCACCATCATGTATGCTATGAATTTACCTCGTAAAGATCTATAAAGGTGGGTAAACTAGGCTATTCTGGCAATACAAAGGTGTTTAATCTGAGTTTAGGGTTAGGGTTTACCCTCTGCTCCATCCCTGCCCTGGGCCTTTGGGAGACGGGGAGGCCGATGTGGGTCAAGACTCAGCACTCTATAAGACGGGCTGACACCTGTCATTACCAAGGCGCACGACTCAAAAGCCCCCGCGCCTTGACCCGATGAACTCTGTCAACAATTGGTGCCGAGTGCCGATCAACCTGTCATCTCGGTTTGAAAGGCCTTGTGGGCTGCGAGCAGTAAATCAGTAGGTTTCGTGTGAGTGGCCCATCGCCTCGGGGGCCCCAGCCTACATAAAACAGGGGAGAAGATTATAGGCGCTGCTCCGTGAGGCTCCTTGGCTCCTTTGAATGGCATTTCAGGGACAGTCACACTGTCTGCTGGGGAGCGTTTTCAGCCAGACGCTGTCCGGATTGCTTTGTGTGAAGTGTTGGCTTTTGGCCCTCGCACTCACCTCAGGTCGTAATTTAAGCCATGGGGTGTGAGAACATATTTTTCCCTGTTCCCTTCACTCCTGCTTCCCCTACAGTCTCTTGATCCTGTCCTATCTGGCCTCCTCCCTTATATTTGCTACCTTTTTTTTCTCTCTGTCATTCTTTGCCCATTCCCCTGCATACCTCAACTTCTGTCCTCACTCTCTTTCTGCTCTGCCTTGACTTTTTCCAACACCGAACCTAGCTCACCTTATTTGTCCCTCCCTCTGTTTTCTCCCACCACACTGCCTCTTCTCCTCTTCTCCTCTCCCTGGCTTTCCCTCCCTCCTCTTCCTCTTTCCTTCTCTTCTTCTTCTCCCTCCCTTCCCTGCATCCCCTATTTTGCCCTTTCCTCTCCATCTTCTCCCTTATGCATCTGCAGATTGGAGTGTTAGATACACACATGCCTTGCAGGCAGAGCTGCTCTGGAGGCAGAAATAATCTGGTTGAGTTAAACCTCAGTGGGCGGAGCCAAAGAACCACAGTTTTTCTGGATAAGTAACTTTCAACTGAAGCCCAGTGAAAAAGGCAAGGAGTAAGAGAGGAGGAAGCTAATATTTTGTAGCCTAGCGCTCTGCTGCTAACTGAAAAAAACACAATCTAGCCATACTAAATTATCTAGGTTAGCTAGTTAGCTTAGCTGACCATCCAAGTTCAAGCTAGCCATACTAGCCTTCTATCTAGGTAAGCTAGTTAGCTAGCTGCTGACCTTCCAATATCATGGTCATGAATTAATGAAAAAAAGAAGTCATTGACATTACATTTTTTATTAAAATTTGGAGTTTCTTCTTTGCCATTGAAGTTTGCCAGTTAGCTAACTCCAGTGTGGCTCCGCCCACTGAGGTTTAACTCAACCAATGAGAATATTTCAATCTCCAGAGCAGCTCTAAATGTTTGTATAAGTAAAACTCCAATCTGCTGTTCACCTCCCATTCCTTTGTCTTTGTCCCTTTCCCACACTATCCTTTATTCCCTCCCACCACACTTTATTAGTCCCACCCTGGTCTCTTCATCTCTCCCTCTCATTGCTCCCCTCCTCCCCCTCCTCCCTCCCTCCCTCCATCTTTCCGCTGAGTGCTGCAGGCCCCGGCTGTGCAGTGATTCAGCAGAATGCAGGCTGAGCGTGGGTTACTGATCCCCCGTCTGTCTTCCCGTCAGCCAGCTTCTGGATTAACTCCTCATTTCCTGCTGGGCGCACATCTATCCATTCGCCCGGTCTCTGACACTTTAATGTATTACACAAAACCCATATGCATACTGACACACACACACACACACACACACACACTCGGTAGCATAACGCACACACCCCATATGGAAAAAATACACTAGATTACATACATTCAAAATATGTGTGTAAGAGGCCAAAGTTTACATGTACAAATAGATTTTGGTGGAATTTCTTAATATTTTGACACATACCCTATACCGTATTTGGGAATGTATTATTTGGCAATATGCATTTATGCACCACTATGCATGTGTGGGTTTTGTATAATGTGTTTGTCAGAGATCAGAGGCAAGGTGGGAAAAAAATAAGGAACAATGATTCTATGTATGATAAAATGTAGGAAAATGGGAATAGTTAGTTGCCCTTTTATCATATATAAACTCAACTCAAATAAAAGTTGTCAATATGCTTCTGCACCCATGTCACCTAGACAAAATCCTGTACAGTTATCGCATTTGACGATCCTGATAAAGCAAGAACATACATTGTCAAGAGAAAAAGAGGAAAAGAAGGAAGAGGGTTTTGCTTTTTTGTCACAGGATTACCACATCTCCCAATTCAAACACAAGGAAAAGGAAGAAAAAAATGAAAGACACGATCAGTCAGCACGAGTCAGATTAGACGAGTGCGAGGATTAGCAAGTGAAGACTTGATTGGACTTATACTGGCTGCTTATCTTCCCCAGCTTTCTCTGGAGAAATCTGTGTCAGCAGGAAACTGGAGGAGGGAGAATCTCTCTTTCTTTATCCAAGAACCTGTCTTTGTGGACCGGGGATGGATGACATCATCCTCGTCATCTTCATCATCATCAGTGGTGGTGGGGGGTGGGAGGTGGGGCTTGGGAGGTTTTAAGCATCATTTGCAAACGCGGTGACCTTGTTTCAACCGCCCGGTTAGCTTAGTAGCTTAGCGATCACGTCAGCGCGGAGGTAGGTGGTGGGGGGTGGGGGGCAGGGGGTGGTAAGGATTGGCTCGGGGGAGTTATAGCCTATGTAGAATTTGCAATCTGCCAAAATGAAACAGGACACAAGTGCGTGACACTGCAGTGGATACTGAGCCAACCGTGGCTTACAATACATACAAGGCTAATGCATGTTAAAAGCTATAAATGCTATACAAGTGAGATATCACTTTAAAGTGTTTTTGGGAAAGCTGGCCACAGCCACTAATTCTGGCCTTCACATCGACGTTGTGGTTATAGGAAGGGAGAGAGGGTGGGACTGGGGAGAGGGGCGAGCGCTGAGGTTTGTGTGACTGTGTGTGACTCTTCGAAACTTAGCAGAGTTGTATTTTTGCAAGGCGCAGATGAAAGATGTGCGTGTGCATCAGGGTTTCTTTGGGGTTGGGACCCAAAATGGACTGCGGCTGTTTCTGGTGGCTTGCCACATGACAAGTGTAATAGCATGTTTTCATGGGCCTGGGTGCCAGGGTGAGACTAAATATCTCATTTAGGTCCCTGGCTATAAAAGTTTTAAAACCCCTGGTCTACATATACCCCAAACTGGCATCCTTACTTGCCATAACTGTAGGCTATGTTGTGCTGTATGTCAACACATCCAGCCTGAACCTGGCAAGTAGCCACCAACTGCACTAAATAAGCATTTAGCTGGTACAGTGAAATCATCACATCATGTTGTGGTGTTTCTAAATTCGATACTCCTGTTCTGTATCAAGTCTCTCTCAAGTTTCTTTAACACTTTGAGCCATGAGGCACCAATGTAGAGGTGCACCTTGGGGTGGGGGCCATCGCAGATCTTTCTGTATCTCAAAAAGTCTCTTTATGAAATGCAATAGAATAATCATTACTGTGGAGGAGATCATTGGGAATTTTAATCCTGTGTGAATCTGCCATGTAATCTGTAATTTATAAAGTAAAAATTCCAACGCAAATTACCTACCGTACTTTGGCGAAGACAGAGCTGCCCTGATAATACTAATCCTGTGTAAATCAAATTCTTGGTAACTTCAGCTGTAATTTCTCTCCTGTCATGAAAAATGGAGCCAGTAGTGGAATCAGTAGAGGAAGGTTTTGAATGCATTGTCAGTGCAAACTTCAGGTTTTGGTTTAATAAATCAGAAAGTGGCAAATTGTAAAATCTTGATCTTGATCCTAATTGTATTCGGTGATTTCAGCGAATTTCATTTCACGAAACGCATGAATTTGGGGGATTCTTCACTTATTACATGGAGTCTCCACATGATACTAGTCCTCATGATACTAGTCCTCATGCATACATGATGATGAGCCCCTCTCTCTCTCTCTCTCTCTGTCCTTCCCTCCCCATCAGATGGAGAATCTCCTGATGACGTCATGTTAGCGGTCCCAGAGTCGATGCTGCCCCAAACCAAGGTGCCTCTATACGGGAGAGACCACATCAGCAGCCGGAAGGCCCAGGCCATGAGGCAGGCCAAGGACCGCAAGAAGCAGCTGGCCCGGCTGGGGCCCGCCAGCAACCTGGACTACTCACCGCTCACCTTGGATAAGCTGCAGCCCGAGTTCGTAAGTCAAGTAGAGCCTGTAGTTATGCTGGAGATTACAAAGATGCACGCACATGCCAGGGTGAGAACTTATTTTTTCAAAGACCATTTTTTGTCCCCTTGATCTGATTTTTAGGGGCGTTTTGGTCCTTTTCAGGGGTAATTTTACTGAAATACGAAATAATACATTTGCATTGGATATTGGCAAATAAACACTCAATTTGTACCACTAAGATTCATGAGACATTTTCTATTGCTTCAGGCTGCGCATTCGGTTGTTTTCAGATCAAAAACAGCTCAATTTTTTTCACCCAGAATGCACTAGAAAGAATCATCTATGGTGGCCAGTAGGTGACAGTAGTCACATTCACTCTATAAAAAATATGTGAAATGGAAAAAAGGGTACTCCTGATTTAATTTCATGGACATTTTATGAACTTTCAAAGGCATGTTTGTCCCAAACTCCTGTTAATTTCTGACCCTGGCGCATACACACTCACACATATACACATTCACACACACGCACACACACACAAACACGCACACACGTAGGTGATCATGCATACACTCAACCCTGTGTCTCTGTGTGTGTGTGTGTGTGTGTGTGTGTGTGTGTGTGTGTGTGTGTAGGGGCCCTGCAGGAGAAGACTGGATAATCTCATTCAGAGCATGAAGGACACTTCTCGGGTCTTGGCTCTCTCGCTGTACATCCCCAACTGTGACAAGAAGGGCTTCTTCAAGCGCAAGCAGGTACGGATTCCTCCTTACATGTAATGTCATTTATTCACTTAACTTACAAATTGGACAAGTATTTCATCCTTGGGCGTCCTTTTGGCTCGACTGGCTAAGGTGCCTAGCATGGAACCGCAATGTCTTGGCTTCAAATCCAACCTGAGACCTTTGTCACATGTCTCCCCCCCTCTCTCTCGTGTCTTCCCTGCCTCTTCTCACTTGTAAACGATCCAATAAAGCATAAACGCCGTGGGAAATATGTATTTTCAAAGTATCTGATCCTTTTCTGATCCCTCTTCGCTTGCAGTGTAAGCCGTCGCGCGGCCGGAAGAGAGGGATCTGCTGGTGCGTCGACCGGTTCGGGGTTAAACTCCCCGGCATCGACTACAGCGGCGGAGACCTGCAGTGCAAAGAGCTGGACAGCAGCAGCAACAGCAACAGCAACACCAACGAATGAGAGCGAGCCGAGCCGGAGAAACGGTCGCACTTGTCGAGCCCTCTTCACTTTTCAACCTGCCAATCAAGCTAGCACAATTAATGACTGCCAATCAGGAAAATATGGCACAAATGCTTATACATATGGCCAGGTGCCATGGACTGCATTGTTTTCATGGGGAGCCAGACTGAAAAGCTTGCTGGGAGCCTCTTCTGGTATTGATAAGACACAATAGATGACGATGTAGATTGGCTTCCCATTTCATTTACAATCAACAGACATTCGCCTTTCTTTAAAATGTCGGGAAAATCTGCAGGTTTAGGTCAACTTATTAACTCTGGCTCCCCATTGACTGTGTACCCATGTTGGAGGTTAACTAACACCTCGTCTCTATATTTGCATAGATGATAGAAAAAAATATATATATTTGTATGTGATATTGATAACATGTTGTGTATTGAGTCAGAGTGGCAAGTTATATATTGGTGAATTTACTCCAAGAAATTATAAGAGAAGAAATATTGTAAATGTGGCTAAACATCAGAGCGATCTCTATCTTATTTTTGTCATTTTTTGTGATGAGAGCGATGCGAAGAGCCCGGTCGAGGCGTCATGGAAACTCAGTTCTCTTCGTCTAAACCTTTGTCCTTAGCCACAGCTGTAGCTCATTCTTCTGCCACTCCCACATGAGCCTCGTACGCCAGTTCTTGTCCAACCTGAGATTTTCCACTACTAAAGCAGATTGTATCCGAGGCAATAGAAGAGGAAGCCCTCATAACCTGACGGCCTTTCCCCCTGTCCTCCGTCGTCACGGCGATGGTGCGATTCCTGACCCGTGAGACGACGTCAGCTGGGAGATTTTCAAACTCTGTTTCGATGTTGCTGCTTGAGTCTCACTGGCTCACACAGACCCATAGTACTATATAACGAACGAGCAATTAGGATAAAGTACAAGAAAACCTCATTGACATAGTATATACTGTATTGTACTGTAAAAGGTTGGTTATTCGATGCTCAATCTCCTCTTGAGTGTAACAGAAATGGCCTTTTTTCAAATCCCGACAACTGTGTCATGCTTCCACATTGTCCCACTGTTTGAAAATCGTGAATTGTACGTATGTGCATGCTTGTGCGTGTGTCTGTATGTGTGTGTGTGTGTGTGTGTGTGTGTGTGCCATACCCTTAGTTCTCAACTCCAGCCCATGACTTGTTCTCACAAGCCTACCCAAGCTAAGAATAACGCGGCGCTGTGCATTTCCCTCCATAGCTCGCACACAAATCGTATGCAAAGGCCCCCGCGTTGTTTATCTCCGCCCCGTCCACGCCGAGGGGCTTCACCGCCACACAGGCAAATCTCTGCCGGCCGACGGCGACTTGCTCCCAGGGTTTAGTGGGTCTCTCCTCCCGCGAAGAGCAAGGTCACCGAGTTTGTATGGAAATCCAAGTGCCTTCTGCCCCACACGACTTTGAATTCTGATTTGCATGCGGATCCACTGCGTCGTCGGAGCGAGGGACGCTTCGGCAGATTAGAGTACAACAATCCTCAGTGTGGGGGCGGATGTGGTCAGAGGTGGTTGAAATAGTTTATTTTTCAGGCGGTTGCTGACAAAGATTATCTTTATCTTCCAGTCCGGCACAGTTGAAAGTACGGTGACAGAGGACAAGCATCTTTGTTCTATCGTTCAAATGATACTCTCTCTCTGGATTCACAGTTCTTTTTTTGTTATAATCTCAATGTTTAATGAATTACTCTTATAATCTCAGTAAAAAACTGAATGACATTCCTAATGCTGACTTTATTGTGGCGTTAGGAGAGCATTGACAGGGGCTCCTCAGCCTACTCTTCCCAATAAAAAACCTCTTGTTTTTACTCTCATCCTATTGTTTCTAGGACAACATGTAAACACAGTGACACTTTGAACATTTCAGAATCTCAAAAGACAACAAAGATTAATGTGAACATTACAGTGAAATATTTATCAGGCGTGTAATTGATGTACTCTTTTTTTTTTTTTTTGTAATGACAAATCACTATTTAAATAAAGTTCCAGTACTCACGAAAATGTGTATGTGCATTTTTTTTGTCTTCAGCATGTAAACTGTGGTCGAAGCTGTTGAATTCATGAGAAATAAGAAATGCACTCATACCAACTGCCAATATAATACTTGGATACTAATTATTACTAATTATTACAATTGGCGTACCTCAAGCCCAATTGGGTCTTCATTTATGAATTATAATTGACTTTTTATGAGTTCCATCAAACAATCAATACCTGTAATATGTCCCATGGTTCAGTGGGGTATGGGAGCTCTTTGACTATCATCCAGACATGAGTTTAATCTCATTTGTTAATAGGGTTAGTTGTTTTAGTTGGTTTGTCAATGACCCTGATGCAGTAAAACCCGCCCATCTGGCACTCCAAGCAGGTTAGAAGTATTAGATATTAGTACTATTTGAAAACCTTTTAAAAACCAAAGATGGTGGCAGCAAAAGTTAAGTCTTTGTTTTACACTGGCAGTCAAGGCAGGACCACACCCTGACCTCATTCAAGCCGAAACACGTGGGTCAGTTATAACTTTTCAGAAATAAAGGCTTTTAACTTTTGCCATCACAACAGAGTTCCTCAAACACTCTTTGGTTTTTAAATCATTCTGAAGAAGAGCACCCGTTTCTGCCATTTCTAGTACCAAGTAGCGCTCCTACATCTTTGGTCTTCTCTTATTTGAAAACCTATTTGACCTGCTGCTACTGGAGCATATTTTAGATCTTAGGTTTGCAATGAAATGTCCTTTAAACAGAATAGGGTTCACACACTCACTTGGACGTCAAATTCAATTACTTTTCAATGACTTTGGTCAAGGTCTTGTTTGGTGAAATTCAAGGACTCAACATTGGCATGTTTTGGGGTAAGGCCTCATCATGTAGGCCTCATGTTTTACTCATGATGTCATGAAATCCTGGTGAAATAATTCATTTTAAACCTGCTGCTATATCAACAGAAGTCTCCATCATTGGGTTTTCCAAGTGCTGATCCTTGGATGGAGAGAGATCCAGAGAGCTGAGGCATATTGATGAATTTGGCTGCTATATTATAATCAAAAAAATCAATTCATCATTCATCAAATCAGGCCCATGGGAACTCTACTTCTCTACTGCCTGGTTCAATGTGTGTGTGGTCGTCACTGCTATTACCTCTGCAAAATGAAACACGCAAATTAAAACAGATAAACACAAAGGGAATTTATTATCCTTTTAATAGCATTACCTGTTCTATAACAGTCAGTCACTAGGCAGTCTAAACTCATGTCCCTCCTAGCATTGAACATTTAACGCACGCTATCACCAACATGTACTAAATTTCATCCTTAACACTGTGTATTAAAAGCCTACAGTATAGCATGAGGCGTAACAGTAGTCTGCAAGCTAGGACATGGAAACTAAAACTCACTAAGACACCAAACACTTTGAAGGCTTTTCATTTTGAAGACATACAGTACAAAACACTGATAACAGAGCAAATTTGAGAAAAGTTGCAATTCACAATTAGTAAAGCAATGTCACTGACAGTTGACCTCTACCGAATATCTAAACGGGGCAAACGAGTCTCGTCTTTACCTCTTTGCCTAATAATCCCTCGGCTACAGCTACACTCTACGCAGCAAGCTGGATTCTATCATTTAATCCAAGACACTTTGTGGTGGTTACATTTTCAAATATCACTGTCATCAAACAAACTACACACACATACACACAGAGAGATAACGTATAGCTTACTCAGATGTTTCAAATACTTTTTTTTTTTTTCTTTTTCACCAAATACTTTACAGTTTGTTTTGTTTTGTTCTCTTTCTCTCCCTCTTCAGACCTGGGCGGGGCCGCTCTATATTTGGGGCATGAGGGGGAGCTCCAGCTCTGGCCCTCCGAGGTACTGGCTGCAGTTGGGGTCCCCCCTCACGGTGGGGGCCGATGGGATAGGCCGGCCGGTGTGAGGGTTGACGCACCAGCACTCGCCCCGCTGACCGTGGAGAGACATCTTGCACTGGGAAAACAAAACGCAGCGTCTGTTTGTGTCTATTTTGGATAGCTGTGACGACCCTAAATGTGCATTACATCCATCTAACTGCAAAAATACAGCAACAGGTGGGCTCTTAAAATTCATTTAAAGCGTATGTTATCACTTTAACAGTACATGCTCATTCCTTTCTATGAGCACCAGAAGCATATGATTTGAGATGCTTTAGTGACACAGTATACACAAAAATGATAATTAAATAACTTTTCCAACATTATCAAACCCACCTTAACTCATTTGACCCATCTTTTTATTTACAAAAAAGAGTCTACCTGCTTTTTTAGCCTGACATAAATCTTTATTACATAAATTCATAGTATAAATCATAGCAAGTAGTATCAAACTGGGCTAAGTTATTTGAGAATAGGGTAAAAAAAAGGGGTAAAAGGGGTAAAAAAAAACAGTATTTTTCAGAAGATATAAGTGATTTTTGTTTATATTTCTGATTGTGATGCCTTATGATGATCACCAACTGGTCATAGTTTACCCACTTTTTTTATCAACTCTTTATTATCAAGCTGTACGCCTCTCACCCTCCTTCCCAAAGCGCCTGGACTCACCTGTTTGAGGTTATACTGCCCCCTCTTGTCGCAGTTGGGGATGTGCAGGGCGTACAGGTCTTCCAGAGGACCTCGGTTATCTCTGAAGGGCATCTTGGATATCCGCTCCAGGACCTGGTCCAGCTCCTGCTGACACTGAGTCTGAACAAACAACAACAACAAGACCAGTCATGTTCACAAGCCCTTATAGCGGCACCTGGGAGTTTCTGAGCCTGCGGGTTTCAGTGACAGACAGGTAAACTGTGGCTGGCAGTATGGCAGCCTGCTGAAAATGTGCTGTACAAGCCACAAAACAGGCTGCAGCTGATTTACTATTACTCCATTTATTCCAAATTCTGTGGAGTAGACACAGTAACTATCCAAAAATTTAAAAAAATAACATTCAAAAGTACTGTGAAATTCATACGCAGGCAAAACACACAAAACAGAAGATGCACTAAGCAGGAGTACATCAACACCAAGACCGCATCAAGATGTGTTCGTTAGGCAATCAGCACATTTTTAACGCGCTACATAAAATCCCACATAAAACACACACACACACACACAGCTGATAGGCGTGTACATGCACACACGGGCACACATACGCACACACAGACACACAATAAAGTTAAAAGGCTTTGTGTAATGGGCAAATGAATCATGTTTCTTGCCAGTAATGAATACTAACTCTTGCCAGTGACCTCAGGTTTACCTCACAGTTGGACTTAGCCAAATGTCTGTTGAGAGCGAGACAGTTAAAGTTTCTGGTGGAGCTGTAACCTTTAAATGGTTTTTACGGCGTATGGAAAATACCAGAGTGCCAGTTAGCGATGCCCGGGTCGACCCGGGACTCCCA
This sequence comes from Centroberyx gerrardi, assembly GCF_048128805.1. Lineage (NCBI taxonomy): Eukaryota > Metazoa > Chordata > Actinopteri > Beryciformes > Berycidae > Centroberyx > Centroberyx gerrardi. The sequence continues at coordinate 7,325,633 of NC_136017.1, forward strand.
GCCCCTGGGTGCAGAACAGCAGGTCAGGTGTGTTTAAGGTCACTAAATATCTGCCTTTTAATTAAAGGGCAGCGGAAAAACCCCAGCATTAATAAAGCCATATCTGCGCGCAATGGCTGTTTTAATCCCGTTAAGATGATTAATTGGTCTCATAGACTTATTTCCTTCTTGGCCCGTGCATTCATTTAAAATACGATAAACTTGTCGAGGAAACTAGGATAGCCACCTTGCACAAAACATGATGATAAATGCCTAAGATAAGAAAATTAGAGATCATCTATATGCACACAAATATACATTATTATCAGTGCAGCTGCCTCAGCATATTATCTTTTTATCTACATCAACACAAAAATAAGCACTTGTCCAATATAGTAAATATAAATCATGTGGTCTCATCCTTAAAGCATAACTCGGGCCATTTTCTATCTGGATTTTCCCATCATCTTCCATCAAACTGACCGATTCTGACCAAAATCTCGTCAATAGCTTCAATATAGAGCTTCTTACATCTTGCTTGTCTGTGTGTGCGGCTCCAATACAGTCCTATAGCGCCAATGGACAATGAAATCAACCCCAAAAGAACCAAAAGCATGTCTTTTTCAACATATAGATGCTCGCTCTGTAATGAGACATGTCGGTAAAAACATGTAAATGAAAATGATCTAAAGTCTTGCCTTTCTTGTGCAGTTTTGACGCTTCAGCACTTCCTTGTTTGCTCTTTGCCGGCCTGCTGCGGCTGCCTGTCTACATGCTGCTGTGCAAAGTTAAATAGTCAAAGTTGTCAGGTTATGGATAAACTGGAAATTAAATATACAAATGTCTCATTACATCAATATACTGAAAAAGACAACAGACTTTTGGGGTTGATTTTTGGAGCGTCCACTGGCCCGTCAGGACTGTAGTGGAGAGCCGCAACCTGGCAAGGAAGACGCAAAGTTGCTCTATAGTGCAGCAATTTTGGTCAGAATCGATCGGTATGATGGAAAATGATGGGAAAACAGGGTCCGGGTCCAAAATGTCTGGAGTCAAGCTTTAAAGGTCCTGACAGCTCTGGCGTAATTGACTTCGGAGGAAACATTCTGGGGAACATCTTGGCATTACCATCAGGCTGCTGAAAGCACGTAAGGTCATACGGTCAGCAGAGTTTCTCATGCATATTCCAGCTCATATTTACCAAAAAATTGCAATTCCTGGTGGAGAATTGGTAGAGTTTCCAGTTAAGATTGAAGATTCAGGGTAAAAACGTATTACTATGGAGAGGGCAGAGTGAATCTGGGTTCAGATAAATAATATTTCAATGAGTTTACTGGTTGTGTCTTCAGCTTTGATGAACCCAACCACAACCAGCAGCTGACGACAACACAAGCTAAAATACTTACAATAAAAAAAATGACAAAGAAGACATGATTGTCTTCTCTCTCCAGTTCAGTGTACTTTACTTACTTTTACATAAACACAGGTATTTTTGGGAATCTCTACCTGATTCACCTCCATACAAAACAGGGACGGCCTCCTCTGTTTTCTTTCTAAAATCTATTACCAGCTCCTTGTTTTTTAGGGATTTTTATGTGATAAGACGTGATAAATTGCATTGCAACTTGTCTCTAGCTGGAGTATGTATCATCTTTAAAATCACTTCTCAAAACTTACTTTTATCCTAAGGCCTTTTTATAGTCTTTGGCTTTTATCCATTTTACTGTTGTTGCCTTGTCTATTCTTTAAGTTTTATTGCTTTTTGTTCATTCTTTGAAAAGTGCTATATAAATAATCATTGTCATTTGATTTCTGCATGCCTAAACATTTCAGTCATACTTATTGTAAGAAAGTCAGGTTTGCCTTGACTTTCACTCTGGCAGTGACACACCACTTAAGACACTCCCTTGGTCTGGATGTGTTAGACTGGTTAATGGCCATGGCTAAGTGGTTACAAACCTGGCATGTAAGCGACATAAAGATCATTATCCCCATGGAAAAAATCATCTGCTGTTGAGGAACGAATTTTGGAAAGTTATTTGAGGAGAACTTTCAAGAGAGACCCGGCCAAGAGAGCTACATCATGACCACAGCATGCAGGAATGTACATAAGGAAAGGTCGAACTTCATTAGTGTTTTCCTTGAAGAGGATTAGCGTTGAGCACCAACGGGATCAGCTTAACTAGTCTCATTAATGCCGGCTTCAGCGATCTTCAAATGTGGCAATAAAACACGTCTTCAATCCGACATCCAAACAACAACAGCAGCAGCTGGACCAGAGGGAGGCGGCACTGCGCTCCTTTTCCCTTCCTCAACAGTCAGAGGAGCGGTTTATATCCACTGGCCCGGACTGAGGAGGTTTACAGTAGACCTGGGATATTCACCACTCAAGATTTTTATGCTCAATTATTTAGTGGTTGCAGACTTTCATCAGTGTGCCATGTATTAGAGATTAACAGCCTTGAGCACCATGTTCTTTCATTTCTTTTTAGATTGAATTCAATACACAGGCTATACTCACACATCTGATTTTTTTTCATATCTGTTCTAGGATGTAACCCATATCCCATACCAATATGACCTGACAGCGACGTTGAAAGACATGTGTGTGCAGAGCAGCACTAACAGAAGTCGTCACGTCCGTTTCTGTTTCCAACACATTTCCGTTACGGTGTGTGTCTCTGAGGCCGAATCGAGGCGTTTCCCCAAACACCAATCAAGTCGGCTATTTCACTTTCTTTCCATGGTTGTGTCTCGTTGTCCTCCATGGTAACACTGGGCGCCATAATTATGATGACAACTGTCTCGGATGAATGAATGATGTAAGATTTATTTATTGCCATGGCAACGCTGACAAATCCCGGTTTGACCATTCGAATGGGGAGCCACATGTAGGTGGCAAGACTAGAGACTCTGGATCTGGGTTTTGTAGCACATATCCATGTGGTTCAGATTGGAATTGAAAAAATGTGACTCCATGCTGCTTTTTATTCTGTCCAGTAAAACATATTTTTAGAAGTTTAGAAGCTCTAATAATCAAGAAAAAGCTCTCATGACTCGGGGAGGAAAGTATTGAAAATATAGCACAGCATCACAGAAATGATGCTGCCTGAGGTAAACGCAGAGCTCTCCCCAGTGGTTTCCGACAGAAGAGTGCCTCCGCTGCCGCTCACCTGTTTGGGCCGGGTGGCTTTGGCCTCCTCCACCTTGTTGGTCTTCATCTTGGTCTTCATCTCCTGCCGGTGCTGGCGTACGGCGCTCTCCTTGGGCCCCAGCCAGGCGCTGTCTTTACTGGGCTTCCGGATGGCGGGTATCTCAGTCAGACCCTGCTCCGGCACCGGCTCCACCGCCTCACCTGCGGTCGAGGAGTTAAGACACAATCCGTTTATGTTTTTTTTATATACAGCATGTCCTGAAAGAGTTTGGCATAATAGAGGAAATCACTTGGTACGGGGAAAATTAGCTTTATAGATTTCTTTTTAGTCCATCTTAACTGTTGTACTGCAGTATTTATACTTCACATATTGTATCCAAAACTCAAACAATACATTTATTTCAGAGTGAAAAAAAAATGTGTTAGTCATTAAATCACAATGTAAACAAAGCCAGTAATGGGTTGACACACTCTTACAGTAGATGTGTCATTTTAGCCCATCTGTGTGTCTTCTTTAGAACAACACACACACAACATATGTTAATAAAACACGTTAAAATGTATTGTCATTAACATATGTTGTGTTGAAAAGTAACAGAAGTGTGTGTTGTTTATCTGATGCTTTAATCCAGAGTGAACCACAATGAGTGTCTTGCTCCAGGACACACGGCTGCTGCAGGGATGGAACCCGTGACTTTCCAGGCACGGGACGGTCTCTCTGTGCTCTGGGCCACCGTGTCGCCCTGCTGCTGTCATTCTGATGACAGATTAGGTCTTTTAGAGGCTGGAGGTGGGGTGTAATAACTTCTTAATTGCACAGATAATTCTTCGGTATGACAGAGTTACTGGCCTGGTTCCAGTGCGAGGATGGTAAAACTGTCCACGGAAGATGGATAGACGGACCCTACCGGCTCCAGGGGGGCTGTTCTGCAGCTGACCCTGACCTCTGACCTCCCTGTGGAGGGGCCGCCTCCCTTTGATAACATCCATACAGACTAGACAGACATGCAAGATAATCAGCGATACTTTACGGTGAATATCAAGCCTCAAAATAAATCATCATGCCTCTGTTTTTTGTGCAGGCTCTTTTCCCTTTTTGATGGTGTTTACATTTTTGAAGGTTTACTCTCCCCTAACCATCTTGCAAATGGAAGATCACAAGTTTGATACCTGCAACAGCCAATGTGTACTGTTAAAATGTCCTTGATCAAGACTATGAAGCCCCACCCGCTCAGCCACTGGCCAGCCTGGCATTAACATTTCGAAAAGGGCTTGAACAATAGTGCTGAGGTTCTGAAAACTGACAACACCAGTCCTATAAAATCGCCCTGACAGCTTAACAGTTAAAATGGCCTGGATGGGATAAATCACTGTCTTTGGGGTTGAAATAAAAGGCTTTGAAGTGTCCAAACCACCGTAACAATCCTCTAAAATCATCCAGTGTTCACACTGCGGGCAACAAGATCAACACGTCATCAAAAGTCCATTCATTTCAACTCTTCCTTGTTTCCTTACCAATGTGATTTAGTTTCATGAACAATAGTTCTGTCTGGCAAGTGCAGAATTTCTCTACAACTTTTATTTGAAAGACTACAGGAATAAACGTAACAAAAACGATTGCTTCAATAAATGCTTGGAGAACGGTTGCATCCATCGTTGGGGGTCAACGGTCAGCTCTGAAGTCATTTTATTGAGTTTTTTTATGTTTATTTTCGATTAATGCTACCTAATTAGCTCTCACTAGCTAGCTATGCTAACTCATCAAAATGATACCAAAGCAGCAAAAAATACACACTTCGGAGCCTCTCACAATCGTCCAGAATAGAGCGACACATCAACCAAGCTGCCGGCAGTGTGAATGCAGGGTTAGTCTCTTCCTGAGCGCAGTCTGACTGTGTCAAGACAGCAAGGACAGGATGAATCCCTACACAACACCCAGACCTTTCTCCAAAAACAGCCAGCTGTCCATGAATTTAAGACCATTTAAAACCAAAATCGTGCTGAATGCGAAAACAAAACCCAGATTACTGTCGAGGCATCTGAGCTTATTCCCAATGTCATGGAAATGCTGTTTGAGAGTCCCTGTCTCCCACTGCATGTTATCAGTGAAACCACGCAGAACGACCTACTGCAGTCTCTAAGGTTTCTCCAGGCGAATCTCTGTGACTTTGACCATCTCCCCTCGCCTTGGAGCCTTGTTAAACATCAACTTCGGAAAAAAAAACCTCTCTTCAAACAGATGGAGCAAACAATGTGAGAGGCCATCAAGTCCAACCCGACATGTTGTTTCTGACAACAGAGCATACTTGGGGGGGCGGGGGGGGTGAAGGGTGATGAGGGGAGCGCAAGAAGGGTGTTGTTCCAAAACGCTGTATGTACATTTTAGGAAGTGTTACCTGATGCTCACTGCTCAGTTTTTAAAAATGATTCCATCCTCTACAGTGTTAAATTGTTCTGTAAGTTAAGAGTTTAGCTAATAACAACCGGAGCTTTTACTTTCATGCCTGCACATCAATTTGTCTTTTTAAATGGTGAATTTCTCATTTTGGAATGAAACTCTTCACAGGCATTTCACCTACGCAGTGCTCTCTTGAAAACCAAAAGGAGAAAAAAAGAGAAAATAACCACAGACAGTAAGGGAAGGACAAATAGCTGGCCAGTAAGCGGAGAGTTCATAGTTATGCAAGAACCAAGCTGTAACATGCAGACTTGAGGAATGGTGTGTGTGTAAGCGGGAGAGTGAGAGCGAGTGTGCGTGCGCGTGCGTGTGTGTGTTACTGTATCCTTTTCATTTCTCAACACACACAAGCATATGGTAGTAGTAGTGCTGCTGTTGGTGGTGGAGAGGCATTCTCTGCGCTCTGTGAGAGGTAAATTTGACATCCGGTCGTAGAATATGATTACAAAGAGAGAACGGGGAGAAAGGAAATTCCAAACGAAGCAAAAACAAGGTGCTGGCGCCTTTTGCCATCAGATAGAAGTGGTGTTGTTGGACTTCAGTTCCCCGTATGACGCTGCACCGCGCTCCCTCTCCGCCGTTTTCTTTGAAGACAGAGTTTCTTCGCAAAAGGGCAAAAGTCAACTGAAATCAGGTGTGTGCGTGTGTGTGTGTGCGTGCGCGGTGCACAGATAAACACACGACACACGCAGGAATATCGGCGGCTGGGGCGCCTTTTGTTTTGCTCTCTTACATAATCCCCACAGTATCCAAGTGCAATACCATCGCTCCCACTCCTCAGGAGAAACCCGAGATGCTTTGCGTCTGCACAAACACGCAGGCGCGCTCGCTCACACACACACAAATTCATACGCAACGAAAACAGCGATCTCCCTCACACACGTACGTACGCGCACACACACAAACACAGAGGGTCAGGACCCCACTTTGAGGGGGCACTAGGCCTCTGCAGAACAAGCTGTTCCACAGAGGTGGGCTGGGGATCAGCAACGTCAACAGAGCTGCAGGCCTACTGTCCAGTCTACTGCTTGAATTAATCCTCGGACAATGGCCGGAGAGGCTTCCTTTCTATATCTGATCCATGTCGAATTCCCACATGGCACGTAGGTCAGAAGTGTCATGTCTGATTGTCCAGGTTCTGGTCAACTGAGCAAATGGCAGACTTGGCCGGGTAGCAGAGAACGGACATGTCGAAAAAAGGGAGGGGTGCGAGCACGTTGGCATTCTTGCTCCCTCGCGTTTACGTAGAAACAGACATTTGCTTTATCAACTGTAGGAATGTGGGAAAAAAATCTCTCAATATGCCTCTCAACGCAGCTCTGAGGTGTGAAATAAGTCATGTACCACTTAAGAAGTTGGTGAAAGGCACTATATAGAGTAGCTGCAGTCCATCATCCATTACAAGGCCTGCTGGGACTGTTTTCCTAGAAACACACCTCAGCAGAGTGCAGATGTGTTTACCTTCCAGGCTTTCTGGCCTGACGCAGGCGTCTAAAAGCGGGCCTTGGACAGGCTCTGGCACGTACGCTCCTCGGCATCCAGGGCCAGGCATCTCGCTCGCTACTGGCACCGCTGCTTGAACTCTGGGGCAACAGAACGGGACCTAAACTAGGACATGTACCGAGGCAAGCCGCAACACATCAAACTCGCGGGGCATCACATGCAACTAACAGCTGACGATCATTAGGAACCTTGAGGGGAGAGATGTGAGGGATGTGAGTGGACAGAGAGAGTTGAGAAGTGAATGCAACTGAGAACAGAGGCAGAACGGCACATTGTAGGCCTTTGGGAAATGTTTGATGCACTTATTTTAGTATTAATTATACTGGCATTGGCGCTGCTGCAACTTTTTATGCTGCTTAGCCCTTCTAGGCACAAGATAGATGCTTTTCTGCTTCTTATAATACATTTTACTCAACCTCTTTGCCACCAATTAAGTATACAACTGACATGGTGTTCATAATCACATGGTTATTGCTGTTATCAGGTGAAATCTCGAAAATGTCAACTTTTCAGGAAGAAAAACAGCCTTGTTTTTAGCTTAATATCTACACATTGTTCAATGTACCCAATGGGTTTTGAGAGAATTTCATAAGCCCAAGTGTCCTAGAACTTTCTCAATCCATAAAGGACCATACTTCAATTTAAGTTAAAACAGGAAAATCACCAAAATTGATGTTACATGGTTTCACGTGACAAAGGGGACAAACATTTTCACTAGCTTGTTCCTTGCAAACCAAAACTGATTTTTAGACATCTAACCTATAGGGCAAGGGACATAACATAGGAATGGATTAGCATTATAATATAGCCAATAACATTCAACATCAATACCTCCAGGATAATATGTGAACCCATTGTCATCTACATGCCACCCACACTATGAAAATCAGTCAAACGGCATTCAGAGGCTGAAGCTGCATCCATCTTCTGATCTGATGTTTAGTGAAATAAACACATGCATTCATGTGATTTGTTACTTTCCATTTCTAACACATTAACACATAGTCTATAAACCTGTACATTTTGTAAGCCATTGGGAGTTCTGTATTGGACGTCTTGACGAAAACGCTGTGTTTTTATCTCCAATATGTTTTTTTCTGTTGCAATTATTTGTTATATTACCTTAAATCCAGTGTATTTGTCCTATTCTGCTGCTGCAATGACTCAATTTCCCCACAGGGATCATTAAAGTTTCCTCTAATCAAAATAGCACGTCTGCTGTGAGGAGCCTCCATTATATTGGCAGTGGACCACACGACCGACCGATATCTGATTAGGCTTAGACCGATATATATATCTATATTTATCAGATATGTTATTAAATATCAGATAGTGATGCCGTCCTCTACTGCTATGATGGAGGTTTCTCCCTCACCTGGAAAACCTGCAACAAAACTATTTTCTTTGCACATTTTATTTATCCATTTAATTGTTCTGGGATTTTTAAAGAGCCGCTAACTCACCTAAATATTTTCATGAGTCTGGGTTTCAGTGGAGAGTTTGTCCCATAATGGTCTAAATGCTGATTTAGAGGCTTTTCCACTCTGACAAGAATAAAAGTCTGGAGGAAACACTGAATACTTGTCATTTTATTGGGCATAAAAAATGGTCCAAAAGGCCAATATATGCCCCCATATTTCCGCAAAACCAATATATCAGTCTAAAACTACAAGAGGCAAAAAGAAGAACTATCAAATGTTGAACTATCAAACCAAGGTTCAGAGACTGTCCCTTCCACTGTGTTCACTGTTTGTACTATCTTAAAGCACCATTGACCGGAAGGAGGAGGAGAGAGAGAGAGTGAGAGAGAGAAAGACTAGAAGAGTAGAGAGAGTAGAGAGCGAGGGGGAGGGAGGGGGAGAGAGAGAGAGGGAGAGAGTGGGGGGTTATTCTGGATCTCAATAGAGGCACGCGGAGATTCTTGGCACAGGTACATGCGAAGTCGTCGCCTCGGGGGGAGATGGCACAAATGCCCCTGTTTCGGAGAAGCTGGGGGTGGGAGGTGGAGGGGGGGGGGGGAGGGGGGGGGGAGGGGGGGAGGGGGGGCGGATGGATTATCTCGGAGCTATTTCAGTCCTGCGGGCTTCGTCTGGACACCCCCGCAGGTACAGAGGAATGCCCCTCGTTAGCTAACAATGTTATTTCAGGGACCAGATGGCACAGGAGGGCTAACACTAACCCTTTTTTTTTCTTTTTTCCTCCCACCTCATCCCCTTCCACCCCCCCCACCCCCCTCCTCCTCCTCCTCCTCCTCCTCCTCCGTATCAACCTTTTATAACAATATTGAGAGAACGAGTCTCCTTGAGGTTTGCCCTGCTCGACATGTCGTTTAGGCACACGAGCCTTACAACTGACTCCTGAGGTTTTTCTGCTTATACTGCTGGCAAATGTAGACAGAGATTGGCAAATTGGAAAGGACTTTTCCAGGTTGGTTTTGGGGGCAAATGAACACAAAAAGGTCGTGTTTTGATCCATTTCCTTCACCCATGTTAAACCAATGCACCAAGCATGCATCTCAATCAGCCAATCAGCCCTATCTCATGATACAGTATGGGCACCATATCAAGATAGCATCAGTTTGTGTGATTAAAGCAAGTTTACTAAACAGCGAGTTACTATCATCCTCCCATTTTCACTATATTACTTTATATAGTGACTCTTGTGTGGATGCTAGGTATGGGACGATAAATTGAAATTCAATGTACCGCAATACAAAAATGTGACAATACGTATCGCGGGGCAGAAAAATGAATCGCCATATTAGCTGCATCTTATTCTGCTGTAGTAATCACAAATGAGACAGCTTGCCCATCACAATTTCACAAGCTCTCCATTGAAATTATATTATTGTCACTTTGTAATGACATTTTTAAATTGTTGTTTACATTCTAGCGAGCCAAAGCCATCGCTAGAAAGATTTGGTGTCTCAGAAATTAACATAATTCTGGACAGTCAGACTTTGTTGCCATTGAACTTTTATTCATTACATCGTATCGTGGTTGTATTGAATCGTGAACCTTATATCGCGTATTGAATCGTATCAAGAGATAAGCAGATCGTCCCATCACTAGTGGATGCTGTATCACCAAAAGTGTCTCTGGATGGTTGGATGGATGAATGGATGGATGAACGTTTTCCTTCAAGATTAAAGTTCTTGTATCAATCAACACTGACACAGTTGTATCAAATCATCTCTGGCTCATCACCATCAATTCTCCATCTTACTCACTGAATACGCCCACTATTCCATGTAAACTTGTAGATAACTTGTCGCTTGTTTGCAAATACATACTGTATCGACACAGAAATGTAACACGGTAGTTAAAGTGTGCAAATGGCTGATGCAGATTTTGACACCAGGCCCATCGTGGGCTGAGTGGCAAAGGTCTTAAACCGCAGTAATAACAAGTTGTCCGTCATTTGCTCCAATGTTTTAACATGTCTGGATGGCCTTTTAGCATATGTTATGCTACTTAACTTACAAGTAAAGCATGGGTTGCCTATTTTGACATTTGCACTCCTGAACCTAGACCTCATGTCAAATGTAATGACACATTCCTTAAGCATTTATTTTACTTTATTTGACAACGGATAAGAAGGTTTTGGCTCAGAATGAACTCCACCACCATGACTTCAAGTAGCGAGATGACAATTCTCCTTGCAAATTCAAATATAATTTCCTCAGGTTGGATTTATGAATGCAGCACACCTATTGCACTGAATGCATTTATTGCAATAAATACATTCATCAATACTTTCAAGTTCACTGTAGTCTTCTGCAGTGTCACACATGCGTGCCGTCGTTCATGCAACACACACAGGCACACACATAAATCGGAGTACACAGCAACATTTGGTTTTGGTCTTAGCTCCACCTCACTAACCCAATTTCATATTTTTATGTTTTCAATTCAAAGGTTTCACTTAAAATTGGTCGACCCACATGTTTGGGTGGTCCCATGCATCATTTTTTAGCTGCATCCGGGCACCGCAGAAACATCAAGGGCACAAAGTGTCACAACAACATCTTCTTCTACTTGGTTTTATTTCCATCTGTACTTCTCATCTCTGCAGCTTCACATACTGTGTTTACATTTATCACCAGGTGGATGCTTTAGCTCAGGATTATGCTAATTAAGGCTATAATCTTCAATTCAATGCATTCAGGGATCTTTATAATATTGTACTAAACAGGAAGAGGCACACAACTAAGTGCAATAATCTCCCTTTTTCTATTTGCGACACTTAAGAGTGCACAATATTGTAAGATTAAGCTTATAAAACTTCATTTCCCCACACTATTTCAGTCAAAAACAGTATTGCTGCCTTGTTTTTCCTTACTTTATTTCAATTCTATATCAAAACTCAATGTACTGAAACTGAGAAATTGGGCCTGCAGCAGCAATACACGTTCAACACCGCTTATTCATGCAATTATCCATTCAGCCAATCATGTGGCAGCAGTGCAATGCATAAGATCATGCAGATACAGGTCAGCAGCTTTAGTTAACGTTCACATCAAACATCAGAATGGGGAAAAAATGTGATCTCAGTGACTTTGACCGCGGCATGGCTGTTGGTGCCAGACGGGCTGGTTTGAGTATTTCTGAAACTGCTGATCTCCTGGGATTTTCACGCACAACAGTCTCTAGAGGTTACACAGAACGGTGCAAAAAACAAAAAACATCCAGTGAGCGGCAGTTCTGCGGACGGAAACGCCTTGTTGATGAGAGAGGTCAGAGGAGAATGACCAGACTGGTTGGAGCTGACAGAAAGGCGACAGTAACTCAGATAACCTCTTTACAACTGTGCTGAGCAGAAAAGCATCTCAGAACACGTCGAATCTTGAGGCGGATGTCACTTTGGTAGCCGGTTGACACTGAGCTGAAAGCTGATACCTACCCAGTATTAGTATGGTGTTCCTAATAAAGTGCTCGGTGAGTGTAGAATATAAGATATTCTGTTTAATGGATGTGTTTACAGCATCATGGCTGCGTACATTTTTAGTATGGGCAGCAAAACAAACTTCAACCCTGGCAGTGTTAGTGCAATGTTCTACCTACTGAGCTAAACAGGCACTCCGGAAAGTTCATTTCCATTATTTATGAGCAACAGCCATCGCTAATATTGTGCGCTGTAATTAGTTAATGCATTAATCCAAACCAGTGAGCAAAAATAGTCTGTGGTCTAGAAGATTGAAAACAGAGGAAACAAGAAAACGAGGCAGTAGCAGCCACATACTACATTTCACTCAATTGAAGAGGTTCATTCCAAAACACTATAAATGGATTTAGGAAAAAACAAAAATTACCATATTAGTTCATTCCTCAGTATTAAAAAATAAAAAACATATGACTGCATGCTGTGACATATTTCTAACTTGTAAGTGAACGGCTCAGTATAACTAATGAAGTCAATAAGGAGGAGTTATATTTTTCATATGGTGGATATAACTTTTGGAATGAAACTAACATGTTGAAATATCTCTTGGTGCTTACTTGATGAAGAAGAGTACTAGATATTAAAGGTGACTGTAATGATGAGCGGTGGTTTTTGACATGTAACGTCCCTTCAGGGGCCCCATCGAGGATCGGGATTTTTTGGTCCAATGCCAATATCAATATTTTAGAAGCACAATTACTGATTAATCAGCCGGTATCAGGCTTTATGCGGCAGCAGGAGGATGGCCAAGTGGTTAGTGAAAAACTTTCCTTTCCCACTAAAACTTTAACACAACAATTTACACTTTCATTGTCTGATTCATGATATTCTACGAGCACCGATAAAACGGATGTAACATAAATTTGTGCAAATATCGACCGTTAATATCAGTGTCTTGAAATATCTGTGGCCTTCACCTCACAATCTCCCCAATGAGTCACATCCGCTCTCCCACATCTTCCTCCTCGACTTCGTCTGCCTCGTCTCCAGCAGACAAAATCCCCTCTACCTCCGCTCTTAAGCTCTAATTTTCATTTCTTTTCCTTGCACTTCCTTCCCTCTTACATGACCATTCTAGGGTCACAGGAATATCATCAGATCACTATGGCGCTGACCTTTGACCTCCTTACTACTGGTAGCTTGTAATGTTGATCCGGGAGTTTACACTTATTCTACTGTCATTCTAATTCAGATAAATGCCTTGAATGTAAAACATGATGTAAAACCTGGCACTTTTCATGTCCCTATGACTGTGTACATTGTATCTTTAGCAAGTTAGATTAGTATCATTTACTTTGGCAAATGCATAAGAGGCTGAGATCATAAGTGAATGTTTTGAATGCTGTGTGATATTGATATGCACTGTTGTTCTCTGCTGGCCTCGTTTTCCCTCAGGACAATAAGCGGTATCGCACCACATCATATTGCATTTAAATGTATCATATCATACAGTATTGCACTGTATTGTATCGTATTATGACATGACATATTGATCGACAATGGACAGTCAACAATATGACAGCTTCATTACATTTACCAAATCACACAATCAATTCCAAAATAAATCTCACAATCACATCCAATTGTCTTTTAAAACTATACCCACAGATTCACCCTATTGGTTGAATAACAAGGGTTCAACATCAATTACTTTTAGTGTTAATTTAACTCTGAAAGTGTTCAAATTGACTCATATAAACACTGCCAGTGCCATTCAGTTGGGATAATAGAAATAATTCAAAATCACCCAAAACAGTTCCATTTAAGTTTCATAAATATCCAGATATATCAGTGGCAATATTTCATCCCTCGACCCTTTTCCCTAAGTCTCAAATCAGCTCAAGAGTCCCTGGTCTCCTGCTCATCTACGTAAGACCATTTAATTATTAAACACATGCTTTTCCTGCAATATAGAGAGTAAATACTGGAGGAAGCCAGTATGGTGGACAGTAGCCAAAAGGTCGCCCCTGTAGATTTTTATTGATAGATGTGTCACATGAGCTGTATTCACAACCATCAATAGCCCTTGTGAGCTGGTTTCTATCCTGAATTTCATTATTTCTCCTTCTTGCTGCGTATCCAAGAAGAATCTTTCACTGGAAATCAAGTCTGCATAGTCCCAAACTGGGTCAAATAAAAGCACTCAGTGGATTGGGGTTTTGTAACTGCAACAGTACATTTTTTGCTAGCTTTAGAATGTAAACTGTCCTTAAATCACTGTTTTGTTGGCAGATTTTTTTTTTTAGAAATGTGCTTTATCACAAAAATTAAATAGTGCGGATGTGGGCAGCCACTGGTGAATACATCAAATCATACTAAAATGAACATAAGGACTTTTATTTTGAAATCGGCAGTGGTATAGTCATATTACACGCTACCTCTGTAGTCTGCAGGTCAATTCTAGGCCTGCTGCTAGAAATCTGGGAGTGAAGTTTGATTTGGATTTCAGTTTTGACCCAAAGAAGAAGAAGAAGTTCAGAGGGCTGTTCAGCCTCGCTTCCTCTAGATAAGAAAAATATTTTGCTTTTACCTTTTGACCTTAAGAAAGCTGTGTGCGCTTTTTATTTCTCCTCACTCTTTTTACTTCAGTCTTTGTCAGAAATCACTCTCCCGTCTGCGGCTTGTGCAGAACACAGCAGCAAGACTCTCAACCAAAACTATGAGACAGGAGGATCACGTTACCGCTCTTTTAGCATCTGTTTTACAACCAATTTAAAGATTTTGCTGATTACTTTTAGGGCACATCTATAGGTCTAATAGGCCTACAGCTCATTTAAACCCCAGCCTGAGATCCTGAAGCAGGGGCTTCCAAAAACTAAAGGTGGTCTCTGCCATCAGGGCCCCTGGGGGTCCCCAACCTGACGAGCTTAGGGTGGCAAAAAAATGAGTGACATCTTTAAAATCACCTCTCAAAACAGCTTCTTACACACAGGCTTTTATATAATGTGTCTATGTGTTTTGTTCTTGTTTGTTTTGCTCTTATGTAACCCTGCCTCAATTCATGCCCGGCAGTTTTATGACTTGTCTGTTATTGTCTCAACAGCACTTCATCTATAAAGTTTGTTATTTCACATTACATAAATGTGAAATGAAGCTGTTATGAAGGCCGGCGGTTCGATCGCGAATGTGTTTTGACCTTTTGTCGGTTGTGCGGACGTAAAAAAGGCCTTCCAAAGAGCAGCGTCACTCCGCATGCCGTCTCCGGTGCTTTCTCTACGTTCCAGAAGTTCACTGCCAAAATAAACACGCGTCAGTCTGGAGGTAAACTCAGACAAAGCGTGGACCTGGAAATGAGTAGAAATCACATCCCGACCGGTTCCACTGACTCAAGCTGCCAATTAACAGGGCTGTTTACTCTTCTTCAGTATGACCTGTCCTTGTTTAAACACAAACCGCACTATCCCAACCGGCTCCGATTCTGAAAAAAGCTTCAAACTCATTGAGATTTTTTTTTTTTTTTTTTGCACACACATCCAAACAGTTAATGCTCATTTTCCAGGTAGACAACCCAGTAGTCAGTAGACAGCACCAGTTTACAGTTACTTCTGGTCAAAGCCTAAAGTCCACTCTGCCAATCAATGCAGCATTCCTCTTGCTGTCTCTCCCTCTCTTTCTTTCTCTCGCTCCACTCTTCCCCCTGAGGAAATGTCAACACTAATGCTGTGATGTTTTTGTGTCTTTCCCAACAACTACAACTTTTGGGAGATTTGCAGGCCGCTGGCTCTCAGGCCGCAGTCTATTACACTGTTTTAAAGGGAGATTGTTGGGGATATCAGGGAAGAGGGGAGGCTTGGTGGCCAGCTGTTTCAACCAAAGCTGAGGAAGAGTTATTGTTCCTTTTGTTTCTCTATTCCCATACACACCACACTCAAAATATGTCTACACTACACAGACATTAACATGTGAGCAAAATGGTAAACCACTACATGAAATCAGAATTAAATGTAACTGACTGCATAGTATGTATGACAGAAGCTGCACACCTCAGTTATATAGGGCAGGAGCAATATCCCAATGCATTATTATAGGGCTATAGAGAAATAGCCATGGCAATACACACTTTTAGTCAGAAGATAATGTGTAGGTCTAATAAAAATTGGTTTGGTTAGGTAAAGAAAAGGAACTATAGTAATCCTGTAATAAATGTTAGAGGGATGCAATAGAAACATCACAGCAAAACTATAAACTATACTATCGTACATCAATATCATAGAGTAAAAAATACCATAAAGTATAATGAGGTAACTATAAACTCACTATTGAGTACCACAGACACACTACAAGTCCCTATAGGAATATTATAGGATTACTATAGTGCTTCTTCGTTAGGGCTCTGCCTTCCATGACAATGCATTCAGACTACTCCTTCCAACGTAGCCTTCTCCTCTGCCTGCAGTCTAGACAGTGTCATTAAAAATTGATAGAAGAAAACCAGGTTTCCAGTAAACGGACTGACCGCTGGTGTGTTCCCGGTGCTCCTGGCTCCAAGTCGTGGGCTCGGCGTCCACTTTGCGCCCGCAGAGCCCCTGGCCCTGCACCAGTTGCTCCAGGGGAAGCTCCGAGTCGGGCTTCGGGTAGCACCGCAGACCGCTGGAGCACCTCGGGGTGTACACGCCGCACAGCTCGCCCTCTTGCCGGGCGCACACGGGACAGCACCCGCAGCCCGGTTCGCGCACTATCTCCGCGCAAGTCTCGGTGAGCTTTGGGCACTGCGCCTGGCGCTCCGCGGTGCAGCCCGGGCAGCGGAACACCATCTCGGCCAGCGAGGCGCCAGCGAGAGCCGCCGAGAGGATCAGCAAGCTGCAGCCCGCGTACGGTAGCATTGTTATAGGCGTGAGGTTTTTGGTCGTTATCATGGGCGATGGAAGGCAATCCCAGGTAAAAAAAAAAAAAAAAAAAAAAAAAAAAGGGAGGAAATGTGCATGCGAACAGGTGAAGCCGGGGGCTGGGAGGTCCGCTGGGTCCTACAGACACCCAGGTTTGATCTCGGGGCCACATGGGTGTTAACTGGGTACAGGAAGACATGGGATCTGCTATAGCTGAGCCTAAATGAGTAAAGATGATGTAGTTTTTTTTTTCCATCATTTTTATCCCCCTGATATGTTGAAAGTAAATTACATATTTTATGTTTGGGCTGTTTAAACCACAGAATTATTCGATTTAAAATGTTTGTGTCCTATGTTATTCATTTTTCACGACGTTTTCAAATATACTGTGGCTCAGAATAAAAGCTAATGTTCTTCACGATGTTTTGCAAATAAATGTACTTTAGTTCAAAGTTGAGCTGAATTAGTTAAGCTGACTGAATTTGAAGACTAAGTCCTCACAGGCAGAAGAGTCTGGAGCCGACTAGCCGACCAGCTCTAATTCAGATAAGATACATCTGCTGAGTGAATGATCATTAATGTATATAAATAGATGGAAAACGTGGATTTTTATCATATGGGACCTGTAAAGTCTCTCTTTTGACAAATCCATTACCTCTAAATATAAAAGATGAACACCCTCCCAACCATTGTCACCTATAAAAGAAAAATGTGCAACTTACAACAAAGTGCTATTGCTTTGCCTAAAATAGAAACATTTAATGTTGTGGGTGTTTGAAGGGCTATTTTCTTTTACTTATGTAATAATATTCAGTTCTCAATAATGAAAAGCAAAGCTCAAGCCAGAAAAATCACCAGAAATCTATTAAAAAATTTTTACAAAAAAATTCACATCAGGGATGCATTCAAGTTCCCTCTAAAATTCCCTCTAATAATTTATCACCTTGCCAAATAATAATATCTTGTTAGTCATCATTCACTGCTCTGCATGTAGTCAATATTAACTGGTTTTGAAGTTTTGGTGTCAAATAATATTAGTTGCAGGGACTTTGCCATACTGTACCTTAGGGTTTAGTGAATTGACGCCCCACAGTTTCCATAAGTGAACATCCGTCCATCTTTGTTTATTTAGCTTGTGGTTAATTTAAGACTTTGTAATGGAGCATATTGTCCACTAAAATTGTTAAAGTTGGTGTTTCCAGATGTCAGAAACTGGACTGTTCTTGTCATGGGTCTATAAATGTGTGAAACTGCCTGGATTTGAACACCAGTTTCCAGAATCAGAGCCAAGCCAGAGGAGTCTTTTCTGATTTGGGCTTTTAAAGTCGTAGCTAGGAATGCTTTACCAGTGTTTTCATATCCTGCATAGATGGAGATGGAGATGCATTGTGTTTGATGTGTTTGTTATTTTGCAACCTCAAGCTAGAGCCATGAAACAAAACCCAGAATACACAGTTTGCTGGCGGACACGCAGGATGTTGCAGTCTTTTGTTCCAGATGTCCTCTTAAATATTTGGGCTATACGTTACACAGATGAGACTTTTCTAACGCATATTTTATTTTTGGAGAGCAGGTTTCTGCTTCAGCACTACAAGATCCTGTGGGGTCTTTGACATGAAAGGTCAAAGCAGAGCTGCACGCTTTTATAATAGGCCTTCAGCATGGTCCTTCCCCTTTAAAGAAGGCAAACAGTTGATTTCATCACCACCAACATCATCATCATCATCATCACTGTCATCACCTTCATGATTGACTGATTGATTTAGAAATAGTGAGAAAAAATATTGTGCACAGGTACAAAAAAGTGAAGCTGCTTTTTTCCAATGCGACAACATTATCAGCATCATCTTCCCATTTCCTTCCAATATGTGTCCCATCTGAGCAGAGCTTTTTCAGACATAAGTAATACATTTTGTATATTGTGTTTAATTCAAGAACCAAATCCAAATCCGCGCTCTCAAAAAGATATTTTGATTGATTTATTTTACATGTTTCAAATAAAAAATAAACGTAAAAGACAACGTTTCGCCCGTAGGCTTCGTCAACTCAGTGACCTGATATTTTTTTTTATTTGAAACATGTAAAATAAATCAACCAAGATATCTTTTTCAGAGGCACCAAAGAAGCCTTATTTTATGTTCATTTTCTTACCCAGCAAATGGACGTTCTTAGTCACTGTATTGTCTTTAAAACATATTTGGTTGATTAGATATATCAGAGAATTATAAATCGGCCTCCATCCACACAAAGTTGGCCCAAATTAGGGCAGCGCAGGCCACTTCACATAGTCACTGTCTTTTGATCTTCATCAGTTGAACCAATAGATTGGCAAACATTCCACTTTCCTAATTACCAGGATATTGACTTATAAACAATAATGGAAATCAAAGAAATTAGATTGGTCCATTTGTTCTACCATCAACTTTATGATTTTCTGTGGGCCATGTCAAGATTTGCTGTTTAGTGTCGCTCTCTGTTGGCTACAATATTTCATCAAAACACACAGCAGGGTGGCACAGTGGAGGAAGAGGAAGACCGGGACTCAAGATGTGTTGGCACAAATCCTGCCTGCTGAAGTGTCTCTGAGCAAGACCCTTAATCCTGACCAACTCTAGGGGTGCTGCTCTGTAGCTGACCTCTGACCTCTGACCCCTGACCTCCCTGAATTCATTTTTTTTCTTAAAAGTTAAAAGGCTTTTCCCAAGGCAGAATAGAAACGATAGAAAAAAACAAGGAACCAGATGTAAAAGTTGAACTGCAGCATCAAAAAGAGGCAGTCATATTATCCGTCCCCTGCTGGAAGAGGCTGCATTACTCTACATACTGTGGCCTGTTTGTTTTTATCAGCATGGCGCGCCCCACCTCCCAGAACGCATAAATAAATAAACAAACAAAAGGACTATGTCCAGAGCATTCCTTGCATGGAAAGACCTCCCCGCCGTGGCTGACATGTCCATTGGCACTCAATTAAAAGTCGCCAGCTGCTACCGACATACATGCCCGTGTACAGTAATGTTATTGTGCATGTATACAGTAATGTTTCCTATCGATCGGCGAGGCCAAGCCTTGAGGTGTCGTGCTTACCCACCGAACAAGCTCCTATTAACCCCGTCCAGTGCGGTAGACTAATCGGTGTTTATCCAAGAGCACAGAAATAGAAGTGGCATGTGTAACCTTACTCTGCAGCACAGACGGAACAGCAGATATAAATGCAGATTATTTTGTTTTGTGGGTGCCCCCTGATTTAATACTATTTGGCCCTATTCACGATCGGCATCCTAGCTCACCTTGGGGGCGGAGGGAGGGAGAAAGGGCACATTTGAAGCCGTCGTGTATCTCAGGGGTGTGAGTCAGGAGGATGCCCGGAGGGCTGTTTGCACATAGAACCTCATATGTCATTTTCTGAAACCATGGATGGAAAAGGAGGGGAGAGAAGGCCTGGCATTTTATAAATACAAGCCTGGGGGCTAGGATTTGTGTCTGGGATGGCCACTAGCTAATAGGCCTAACAGGCCGCAGTATCTGACCATGTGTGCAAAGTAATCCCCACCAAGGTCAGTTACTTAAATTCCCCCCCATGGAACTGTTAAGTAAATACAAACTCTGGATAAACTCCACATTGATAGAGAACGGTATGGGATCGCTGATGGACTGTAGGACACTTCCATGTGCCTCGTCAAGTACACAGAGAGAGTTTTGTGTGCGATAGGTCATCTCCTTAATTAAGTAAGCCCCCGAAACTCTGCACAGGATTCTAATCATAACACAACAACATGGTAATCATTTAATATGCAATTACAACACATACATGAACAATAAGGTGTCATATATGTAATTCAGTTAAGATGCTGATGATCCATTTGTTAAAACTGTACTTTGCTTGGTCAAAACCATCTTGATATGGGGTAATAATTTGTAAAACATGTCTAAATGTCACATTACTTTTTGATATTCTGGCACAGGCCGAAATAACCTTTCAGGATTGCCCAAATATTTGGCTTCTAATCGATTCAGTGGTGACCTAAAGCACTAACTGACACGTTCATGTTTGAGAGGCTACACTTTGCCCAGCCTAATTTGGAGCTGCCAAGCCTCACAGCGGGGCAACTTTCCTGTGGCCCGAATCAGTGTTAGCTACTAAACTACCTGCGACAATGGCAGCAGTCCATCTGAGAGGGAGGAAGGTAGAGAGACAGTGATAGAATCCTTAACGCTGTCATGAGACTTAAACTAATAATATCACAGCTGCTTTTTAAACCCAGGAGGATCCAAAAATGCCTAATGTGCCCAAAGTAAACAAAACAAAGTATAGTATTACTGTCCAGCTTTGGTCCTATAGTGGGCTGTTAGGAACTGAAGCAGGTTAGGGAATGAAGCCAGAGGAGGGTCTCATGCTGTCTGCTCACTTTTCAGACTTTGAAAATGAATGAGTACACGGTTTAGCGTTTGGCCTTGATTATACTCAATTAAAGTTTCCTTTGCTTGGGCTACTGATTGGATAAGTAGAGGCAATGAGTGGGGGGGGGGGTGTGGAAAAGCAATTTATCATCAGATTTATGGGCGCGTATAAAACCAAGTCATACACTCTCATGCAACGGCATCTACACAGCTGGATTATTGTATATTTGTTTATTTCTGAAACCATATGTTGCGAATTCTGAACAAAGGCCACTGCACCGCTGAGTTACGTCTTCCAAACTCAGAGGAGATTTGAGGAATCTGCACAAGCACTTTATGGTCTCGCAGTGTCACACAACGAAATACGGTCAGTTACTTTTCGAGGGGTCTGTTTTTTTATGTGTTTGAACAGCATATTGCTTGAGAAAGAGATCATGAGAATATGAAAACAGTCACAAGCAGCTTTCATGCCTGCACAGTCGTTTGGTTGGGAATCCCTTCAGCTGGTGCAATGTTAGCAACATCTCACTGAATGGAAATGTTTACCAAATTACAGTACATAAATCCTTACATGGAAATGTTCACATCACAAGTCCCAAATGGAAAAATGCTTATGTGTGTGTGTGTGTGTGTGTGTTTGTGTGTGCGTGTGCCCCTGTGTGCGTGTGTGTTTGTTTGCTGCCTAGCAACAAGGGATGCATGTGCAAATTAGGAAAGTTCCTGCTTTATTTGCTCATGCAAATATCTGTTATGAAGCCACAGTGTTATGTATTCTCGAATGAAAAAAAAAAAAAAAGGAAAGATCTGCTTCCTTAAAACCATTCTCACGGGTTTACAGCTTGAGGATTCAGACATGCTGGCATCAGTATTACAGGATTACACTGAAATTAATGTTTTTTCTGGGATCATCACCTTAATAGCAACAATATCTGATAGGCCTATTATGTTTGAGATCCTTAAAGATGTCAAAGTTGAATATGTAATGTCTGGCACATTGTCAGTTTGTCTTGCCTAACAACATCGGCAAAAATGAGGATTCGGTAATCAGTGACTCATTTTTTTCATATAGGAAAAACGCTGAAAAGCCGGCCAAAGCGTATTCAGTAGATGAGAACTGTTACTTCAGCACAATATGAAGCTGTTCTGTTCAGTTTGACCGCCCTAAGCTGCCAAATGTAATGCCAAACATTGATTGTACATCCCAAAAGACAAATGACACTTTTTTTTTTGCTTAACCCAACTATACATCAAAATCAACTTGGTTTACTCGTCCTGCCTGGTTACCCACTCAGCATCCAGTACAGTTGATGGAGCCATGCGATGTGGCCGCATGTTACTGTACTCCGGCCCCTGCTGTGTAAAATTGGCCAAACCGGCTACTCAGCGCCAAGCGACTGGGGTTTTTATTGGTGCCATGACTCGGATATGGTCGAGCCAACCTCTGCCAGCAGGCAAATGTGGTGAAAGTTTCAGGTTGGTAGATTTGACAGATGGCATTTATTAACCTCAGCCACCACTTACACTGCACCATAGATGAGTGAACGTGACCTGGGATTTGCCCCCATCATGCACGTTTTGCGACTCAAAACTTTACTGTTTTTGAGTACTTTTTGTATATGTGTTTGTTTTTCTTTTTTCCACAATGTGTGAATGTATATATGTATACATCTATTTGTACAAATTGTACTGTTTTCCTTCCTTTAGGTTTTGCTTTTATGTGAAGCACATTGAGTTTCCTTGTGTAGGAAATGTGCTATATAAATACAATTTCACTTACTTACAGCCTGGTTTCTTAAACCCTGGGTTGGAACCGGTCTACCTGTAGTGAATCCACACATGACAAGACTTGAAGTAATGAGCCTGGCTGTCAGGATGAGAGACTAAATGTTTACTTCAGGCTGAGAAGAGAAGAAGAGCCATACATATAGACTACTGATGTAGTGTATGTTTGCCAGCTTTTCTGATGCTTGACTGGTTGGATGAAGTGGGTGTCTGTGCTGTGTGTGCGTGTGTGTGTGTGTGTGTGTGTGTGTGTGTGTGTGTGTGTGTGTGTGTGTGTTTGGTAGCCTACTGTATACATTGTGCAGTCTGGGCTCCTTGGGTTAGTGCACCACTCAGTGGTCACCTCCTGTAATGAATCGTGAGCAAATCATTCTCTAATTCTGCCCTGCAATGGCAAAAAGCAGTTACTTCTTTTGTGTGATTTAAAAGTGAAAGGTTGGGCGTCCTGGTGGCTAGGTGGTCTGGGGTTCAGATCTGAACAGTGGCCTTTGTTGCGTGCTGTCCCCTGGAGCTGATCCACTGATAATGCATGATAAGATAAAACATTAGTGAACACGGTGGAGAACTTGTGTACCTGGAAGATGACTCTTAATAGTGGTTTCAATCACACAAACCCTTTTTCCATTGTAAGAAAATATTAACCTGACACTTTGCCCTATTGTCATTGTGTCCACAAAGTCGAAATTCATTCATTGGTAGCCTGAGAATAGTACTGGTATTACCTTTGGGATGGGGGGTCTAAATTGCTAAGATAATTTGAAAGCATTAATTGATTGTAACAAAGGTGGAAGGTCACTGTAGTTGTTCATCTACAACCTTACCAACCTTTTTGACTTACCAGAGCCACCGTAGCGACTCGTTGGGCAATGCCTCATGTGACTCAAAAAATGTCAACATTACTGTGCACCTGCAACTAGGAGAACTTTACCAGTGATATTATTTTTGTTTTGGTCCGTATAAATATAAAGACGTTTTACAAATACCTTTTCGAAGCAAAATATTAATGTTAGCTATCCACTGTTTGGCTGTCACCGCTCAGGTATGTTGTCGTTTCGGTTTAGCTAGCAGGAAATTAACGTTAGCTAGCTAGTCCAACCAGTTTCACACTCTGAATGCTAACGTTAAGCTATCTTGTAAATGCATTATAACTGTCAATAACGTTTTCGAAATGCTTCTTAAGGTAAAGAGGGGTTGTACATGTTGGTATATCGTGTATAGCAAGCAGAAGTATGGAAAAGATAACATATTTTAGGCTAGCAACTTCTCTGGGTTAGTTAGATAACCAAAGCTCAAGAGAGGATTGACGTTAACGTTATTGAATCCCAATTTGCCTCTTAATTTATGTTGATTGTCGCACATATTTCTGTGTTGTCTGAAACGTTACAGGATGGCTGTATCTCACACTGGCCAGTCCTCCCTTGTACACAGCTTGGCCACCCTGCTCCGAAATGATGGTAATGTGACAGTGTCGCATATAAACACACACACACATATCCCGAGTTTGAATATGACAGTGTCAGAAATTAATAACTGCCTGGGTGACAAAATGCTCGTTACAAGTATTCAGTTCGTAGCTAGTCAGGGATACACCGTCATCCTACACAGATAAACAAAAACAACAGCATGGTGTTTTGTGCGAGTATTTGTTCCTTGGTAGGACTGTCTCTTATTGTTAAGGGTGTTTTTGCCAGCCAGATATCACTGTGTTGTGGGCCATTTCAGTAGCTTAGCAAGCTAAAAAGCTCTCTTCCTCCGAGCACAGAGGATTTTGATCAGCCATTATGCCTAATCATCTCTGCTGGTATGGATAATCGATTGGTGTAAGATATGATTCAGAGAGTGCTAGCTGGTGTCCCCTCCACTCACTGAGGGGGAGTGACCTTAACAAATGATCTAATCCGACCTCACTTGCTCGCCACCAGTCAAAACAAGACTAAACTTCTCATCACTGATTTCAGTTTGTCAGCTACATCAAAATATGACCAGGATAACACACAAAGTATTTACATATTTAGTAATATTTGTTAATAATATTTGTCTATAGCTCAACTGAGATACCTCATTTCATTACCTCACTACTCCTCACTGAATCATATTCCTTCTCCTCTATTACGTTCTCAAAAATCCCTCTGTGCTTTACTTTCTTTTCCCAGAAGTTATGTCATACAAGATCATTTTACAGTCACAGGGATACACTATATAGCCCTGACTTTTGCCCTCATTGCTATTGGTTGCTTGTAATGTTGGTGATCTGAGCATTTAAGCTTATTCTACTTTTGTGCTCATTGTAAATCGCTGTGGATGAGATGCCTCAAACTTAAACGAGCGGTTGGTTGTCCCCTCCAGGCGACTTGGTGCTGGACGGCAGCAGCACACTGACCCTGCAGGCGTCCAGTTTACAGCAGCTGACCCGCCTGTTTGAACAGTACCTGCTGTCCCGCAGCCAGCAGCACGGCTTCCTGGCGCTGCCCTCCCACCCTGCCGACACCGCCTCCCTGCTGCAGCTGCAGTTCCTGTTCGACGTCCTGCAGAAGACCATCTCCCTCAAGGTGGGTGAGCGAGTGACGGAGTGAGATAGTGACCGACTTGAGTGACTGAATGAGTAAGTGAGTGTTTGATCGAGCGAGGGAGTTGTTGTGCATGTGTAAGTGAAGCTGTGTGGCTGTCTGTGACTGAGTGATTGAATATGGGTGTGATGGAGTGTGTGTTTGTGACAGGGGAAGAAATTAACCTTTTTTGGGAGGGCATTTTTTGCTGCCCTTGATCAGAATTTTTAGGTGCATTTTAGCTATTTTCTGGGGCAATTTTATTGAATACATTGGCATTGCATATTGCCCAATAAATAAGCAATTTGTACCACTAAGATTTGTTTTATTTTATGTCATAATATACCGTGCACACCACACTTCTTTCCCACTGCTGGAAACTCACATCAGGCCTTACAGAACAAGATGGTTGCTGTTTCTGTTCACCACCACTCAATTGATGTGTTTTTATGATATTGGTTGTTTTATTTTTTGTTGATGCAGTGGTTTGTGTGGAGCTGATATTTTTTCCTACTGCTGGCTGCATGGTGCCAAGATTTTCTACTGCTTCAGGCTTTGTGCTCTGTTTTCTGATCAAAAGCCGCTCCAGTTTTCTTGCCCACAACACTATGTAAATAATCCCCTGGGCTCTCATAAAATACCTACGGTGGCCCACGAGGGACAGTAGTTACCAGGGCTAATTTTTGGCCCCTCATTTTAAATTTCACAGGCATTTTATGAACTTTCAAGGGCGTTTTTACCCCAAGCCCCCTTAATTTTTGAACCTGGTATGCAAGTATGTACAGTATGTATCTGTGTGTGTTTGTGTGTGTTTGTGTATGTGTGCTTGTAGGTGTGAACATTACATATCTATTACATATACCCACCTGGTGGAGTTCTTATATCTAATACACTATGTGACTTAATGTTTAAACACAGCTCATCAACCCACTGGGGGAGAGGCTTCAGTCGGTGGTGAAAATCTTCCCATTCAAGTCTCTGAAATGCTTGGAGGTAGAGTATAAACATCCTGACAGCTTATAGATATCGTCAGACGTTCTGTCGTCTGTGGATAGGTGTCAGATTATTGTATGCAAGACTTCTTCCTTCCTTTCTTTACTCTCTCCTTCCTGTCTTTCCTTCCTTCTCTCTTGATCTTACTGCTTTCCTTCCCTCACACCTTCCTCTCAAAGTGAATTTCCTTTCACTACATTCTCCTATTTCTGCCGGCCTGCCTGTCCGTCCTCACAACACATTTAGCGATGTACTTTCAAAGCACGTAATGCCTTTCGATCCGTTTGTCTCTCTGTCCTTCACCAGCTGAAGCGGATCCCCCCGCACTGTCTGGAGGGACTTAGAGGAATTTACTCCCAGTTGGAGGTCTTTACCTGCTCAAAGAGCCTCAGCTCCCTGGAGGTACTCTCATTTGTAGTGTGTATGTGTGTGTGAGACAGTGCGTGACATTGTGTCTGTCTACAAGAGCGAGACAAAGGCTAAGCAGCGTGTGTGTGTGTGTGTGTTTGTATTCCAGGAGCTGCTTTCCCTCTGTGGAGGCGACCTGAGCTCTGCGCTGCCTTGGCTGGAACTGCACACTCTCAACTTCAGCTACAACTCCATCGTCTGCCTTGACCAGTCACTGGTGAGACAAACATGCACACACACGTACACATGTGCACATACAGTATATACACACGTACACATATCTCAGAAGCGCCCCAACTTTGACCACTTTTAAATCTAGGCTTAAAACTTGTTGGTTCTGCACTGCCTATGCAACTTGACCTTTATACTTTATTCTTTATTTATTCTGTCTTCTTATACACTTAACTATTTCTTTTTATTTGTTTTGTTTATTTGTATTCATCTTATTCTTTATTTGCTATACAATGTCTTATATGCCTTGTGTAAAGCACTTTGAAATGCCTTTGTATGAAATGTGCTATATAAATAAACTTGCCTTGCCTCACTGGCTCATTGGCTCACTTAGCTTCAGCTGGCACACCTTCATTCTATCCATCCATTTAATTAGCCGCAAAGCTAGCCATCCATCCATATAGCCTGAGAAACATCCATTGACGACTTTTTCCACGCTCATTCTTAGAGTTTACTGAACGTCCTGAAGTTTTTGGATCTAAGCCACAACAAGATTCAGGAGTGTGCTGAATTTATGAAGGTAGGATGGTCACCAGTTTTCATTGTTTAATCCACAAGTAAACTGTATTTTAGTTGAGCATGCCATAGATCATTTAATTGTATAAAAAAGATTGTCCTCTGCATTTTTTCCCTCTCACTTCGTCCTGCTTTTCTCTCTGTGTCTTTCATTCACTCGTCACTCTCTCTCAGCCCCTGAGTGAATTGGAGCACTTGAACCTGGGTTATAACTGCCTCCAGAGGGCGCCAACGCTGGGCCTGAGCGCTCGGGCCAAACTCCTCACACTCATCCTCAGGAACAACGAACTGGAGACGATCAATGGTAAGGTAGACAAACGTAACACAAACACACACACATAGCATTACTCGTGGAATTACTCATCTCGCTCTGATTGCTATTCAAGCAAAGGCAAACAATCCCCGGTAATCTAAATCAGACGGAGTACCCAGCCAATTAAATCACAGAGCTGACAGAGGTCGTGAGCCAATCAAAACCTAATAATGGGGCTTCATGGACAAATGAAAAGCTCATCACTGTGCGGATACAAAAACTGAGAACTTAATCCGTTGTGAGCTAGTAGACTTTCTCTGCCAGTGATATTCCCCCCACAGTGTCCAAGTATGGCTGCTCTGCTCTTTTGGAAGTCCTTTTGTTAGTCTTGGATATTAACTGTCATCACACAGTGATGACGCAGTGGGTGACCTGACACCTGTCTGTTGATCAGAGTTTGCATGGGAGGGGAGAACAGCATGAAAATCAAATTATAGATACTTGAATTGCAATGTTGCTTTTATGTTGCTTAAATTTAGTGTATGTTTGTGTGCATGCATGTGTGTCTATATGTTGTTTTTATGTGTATATGCCCTTGATTTTTGTGTGTGTGTGTGCCCGCGTGTTGTTGATTTTGTGTGTGTGTGTGTGTGTGTGTGTGTGTGTGTGTGCCATCTTATCATACAGGTGTGGAGCAGTTGTCTTCTCTCCAGCACCTGGACTTGGCCTACAACCTCCTGTTGGAGCATTCCCAGCTGGCTCCCCTCTCCCTGCTACACTGCCTCAACACAGTGAGGACACACACACACACACACACACACACACACACACACAGAGACATACTTAAGTGTGTGGTTCTGTCATTTTCCCACAACACAAAGGCCACAAAGGCCCCAGGGTGCAGGTCATCAGTATATGATAACATCATTTGGTGGACATCAAAGTGCAAAGTTTCTTACAGTGCCATGAAAGAATACATTATGCTTTTTTTCGATTATCTGTTTGCACATGTAAGACTAGTTCACTGTAAGATCACTGTAAAATGCACAATGCCATGTAATTATACCACCTGTCTGTCCTCTTATAGCTGAACCTGGAGGGCAACCCGCTGTACTTCCAGAAGACCCACCGCACTTGCACCGTCCGGCACCTCTCCCCGAAGGCCGCCTACCTTAGAGTGAGTAACAGGGGGAGGGTAATTAATAATTATAACTAAAAATGTATACCAGTGTTTTTAAAGTTGGAAAATGCTGTAACGTAAAGGGACAAAACTAGCACACGGATAAACGTCATTGTCCTGCAAGGGACATTTGCCTTGGACATCATAGTAGCAGCACAAAGTACATAAAAACAGTTAATGAAAACACACAACATTGTCCTGGGATAAAAAAAAAACAACAACACATCATCATACAGTCAGTCCATAATACTGTATATAGCCTAAATGCAGAGAAAGCAAAGATCTGTGTAGGTATGGGGGATGAGGGTAACGGGGGGGTCCAGGCCATTGTTTTGCATTAATAACTTTGATTGACAGGGGAACAAAAGAGTTCTTATATCAGCTCAGCCTGCACAGTAGGACACTGTAGTGGTCTTTGTGTCGGCATGGAGAAGACATAACGTTTGTGGCTTGTGGGCTGTTGCTAGGTTTCCAAACCAGGCAGTGATCGTATAGCATGGTAGAGTAGAAGCAGTGTTCGTTGTTTCACCCCAAAAGGATCTGCGTTGAAGTAGAAATTACAGCTTTTGATGTATCCGAAAGCACAGGCTCTCTCTACATGTATATTCCAAAACAACTCCAAGGTATTTCTACATGAATACCTGTTCTATGGCTGTACGATAGACTATCACTCGCTGGTGGTCTTCTTTGTTGGTATGGGGTCAAAATCATCTTTGTTTTGCTTTCATTCAGCCAAAGGGAATGGTCACATCACTGGAGGAAACTATCAATCACAGATGCTGCGCTTCCAGTGCAAAACCAGATTTTGTTTTTATCAGAACTGTGAAACCTGTGTCATCTGGAAAATTTGACAGTGTGGATATTTGGCATGTTACTTTTACAGGAATTAGTATAGAGGGTGAAGAGAACAGGGGAGGTAAAATCAGCCTGAGTGTTAAAAAATAACTCTTGTTCCATTTTTATGTGGTTTTTATTACAGCTCAGACTTGATGGCACTCAGCTGTCCTCATCAGAGTTGTCAGTGAGTATCCCAATCAATCACCTGATCATCCCGCTGTAGTACATGGTGCATTTTCAAATTCTCTTGCCAGTTGTCCACATATACCAAGAAGTTGCTGTTATTTTCCTGGGTAAATGATGTGTACTGTAAATGATGTGTAATTCTGTAAATAAATAATGTTTCATGTTATTATTGTTATTGCAGTATGTACATTCGGTTACATATAGAGTACAGAAGTTAGATAATAATAAGATAAGTGATAATAAGTTTAGTTGTTTTTTTCCCAATAGCAAGGTACAGCTAAGAGTCCCGCTCTGTTCGGGCTTCCTGGAGGCTAGCAAAAGTCTGACATTAGACCACTCCCCTCCACAGGTTCTGCCCAAACCAGGGCAGTTGATTGGCCAGTCACAGACCTCTCCTCCAGTTGCCATGGCACCAGAGCGGGGAGTCCAGGAAGTGTCCAGTGGAGCCGGGGAACTGAGCGACAGCATGTCAGTTGGGGAAGTGGGAGTCACACGTATTCGCAGGAAGAAAGCCAGAGTAAGCTAGCTGCTCCCAAACATGTTAGACTTGATATATATTGTTCCTGTAGTAATTGTTTATTTATCCCAAATGCAGTTCCCTTACAGGATATTGTAATTGAATTCACAAATCCATCTTCTGTACTGATCCAGACTAGCGGACCCTGTGACTAGCTGGTGTTGGTGTTGATGTTGTCCAACCCTTCTGTGTTTCAGAGTAAGGTGAAAGTGAGGAGGGCCAGCATCTCCGAACCCAGTGATACAGATTATGAGCCCAGACCACAGACCTCAACACATGGTGGGTTATTAGAACATGTCTGTGTAATGTGCAATATGTCCACCAGAATTTAACGGATTTCGACAATGCTGTTTACCAAATGTCTAAAAAAACTTTCCACCTTTTCTCCCTGGTTCTTATTTCTTTACGCATTTGCTACATCTACATCATTGTCTGGGCTGCTGTGGCTTTTGCCCTTATAGTCTTTACTGTTGGTTGCTTGTAATGTTTAAGGAATTAAAGCTTATTCTTCTGTTGCACTCACTCTAAGCCGCTCTGGATGAGAGCATCCGCTAAATGCCTAAAATGTAAATGTGAATATGCTCTTTCTCCTCCAGACATCGTCCTCCCCCACCAGCAGGAGATTGAGCGCATGGCCAGCTTCAGAGAGCAGCTGGGCGAGGATTGGCTGCGGTACCAACACCATCTGGACGGAGCGGCGCCCTCTATCCTCACCACCCCTGCCAGCGCTCACCAGCCAGCGCCTCTCCGTCAAACCCTCCCCAACGGCCTCAACGTCAGCCCGTGTCCGTCCTCCAGTCCCGGGCACCAGCCCTCCCCGCCGCCCCTGGAGGTCCCGGAGGTCCTCCCCCCTCCGCTGCTCTCCTCGGAGCCTAGGGTGGAGACCTCCGATGGCGACGCGGACCAGGAGACGGAGTCCACCTTGCAGTGGCCCGGCCAGAGCCCCGGCCACACCGAGTCCACCTTGGAGAGCAGCATGATGGGCAGCCAGGCGGTCAGCCAAGAGGGGGTGGGCTCACCTGGGCCAGAGGGGCTGGAGTCCCACAGGCCGGCTGGAAGAGAGAGAGGCGACACCAAGGAGGAAGAAGAGGAGGAGGATCTGGGAGGTAGGGACAAGGGGATGGGTGAAAGGACACTACTACTACTACTACTACTACTGCTACTACTACTACTACTACTACTACTACTACTACTACTACTCCTACTAATACTTCTGCTACTACTACTGCTACTGATAATGTTACTACTGTTATTACTACTACTACTGCTACTACTGCTACTACTATTACTATTTATTTATCCAGGTGAAAAGGTTTTTTTCTTTTTCACTGCTATCCTGCTTCTCATTCATACAGTTACACAGATTCATACCTGTTTTTTCTTGATTGACATGGTATCGTATTAGTTAGTATCGAATTTTTAGATATCAGAGGTAGTATTGGTATCGTCAAAATTCTGGTATTGTGACAACACGAGGAGAGGAGTATTACTCATTTATTTTCCCTGCCCATCTATTCCCAGCCACACCAGGGATTTGAACCAGCGACTTGCTGAGGAAATGAATAAGTGCCAAAAATATGCCTTTTGTGCTTGATGTTCTTTTCTCTTCTCCTTACTTTCTCTCTGCCCCCCCCTCGTCTTCTCAGTGGACCTGTGTCCCCCCCTGCTTGTGGGGGTGTTATCCGACAAGGAGGAGGAAGACGGGGAAGGGCGGGGGGACAGGAGGAGGAGGGAGGTGTTTCTGCTGGTCAAACAGGGCCTGGTGCTGGAGGTGGACATGCAGCGTGGCCAGGAGAGATGCCGCCTGGAGCTGGACAGCCTGGCCAGGGTGGACGCCACAGAGGCCGCCTGGACCCAAGGGGTGAGACGAGAAAGCGGGGGTGGGGGGGGTGAGAAAGAGATGGAAGGAGTGGAGAAGTGGAGGAGGGATGGTGAGGAGTGAGAAGAGAAAGTAAAAGGAAGGACAAAAGGGAGAAATCTAGTAGGGGGCAAAAGAGAAACTGAGTCTCTCACTCTTTAGTAAAGCAAGTACAACGTACAGCTAATTAGCAGTGGGTTTCCTCCTCTGCATATTGTGTAAGCTGTATTTCAAACTTTGCCTCTCAGTTTATGCTGACACATACACAGCGTCACTCTAAGAAGCACCAACAGTTGACCATGTGCTGTGTCAGAGGCGCAATGAAGTATGGTCACCCTTTCAGTGCTTGACAGCATTAAATCTTTATTTTTTTAAACTACGAATCGACAAGAAATGCCAGCTTTGTGCATCACAGTACTCTAAATGAATCTAAAACAAAAATTTGCTTGGGCAGCTGCTAATTTACTTTGTCAGGACGCTCAAATATTATTCAGGGAAATGCTGAGATAAATAGATAGGTGGATAGAAGTGTGTGTGTGTGTGTGTGTGTGTTTCTGCATAAGGAAAAAGACTTGAAGGGTCTGAGGAGGTGACAGAGGGGCTTTCTCTCTTTCTGTCTCTAAACAGACAGAGAAGATGCTTCCAGCCGTGAAGCTTCACTTCTGCTACATCAGCAGGGAGAGGAGGAGGAGATGCTACGTCATGCTGGATGATGACCCGCAGCAGGCGCTGCAGGTTAACACACACACACACACACACACACACACACACTCTGAGTCCTGTTGAGGGGAAGCATTCGATTTCCTTTGAAAGCAATAGTGGAAAAATTGTATCATTTATGATAATCGGACTGCAGATAGGATGCTGTGTAATCAGACATACACAGAGACGGATCCAGAACAAGACATACAGAAACACATACACACGAACCAGAACACGGTAAGGGCACACACACTCACGCGTGACCCAAAACGAGACACACTCACTGGCTCTGACTCTGTGGATGTACTCTACTAGTCTGGTCTTGCTCGCAGGCAGCCCTCTCTAACCCAAACCCACATATCTTTGTTTTCGATTTGATGCCAGCAGCTATCAGAACATTCAGTACCTTTTTTACTAGCTAGTTTATGAGTTTATGACATTATATGTTACGTCAGATCTGTGCAAGACATAATTTTAACATAACAAAGTATTATCTAATACTATATTGTGCAAAGTAGGGTTCCACCAATATGGGTTTTTGAAGGCCGATACTGATACCAATATTAGCTTATTATTATTAGATTGAAGCTGCTGGTTGCTGATATTCAGTTTCCTTAAATTTGCCTTTTTTCATTCCAAGTATTAGAAACGTTCGGTGTTTCCTCCAGAATTGTATTCTTGGCAGGTTGGAAAAGCCTCTGAAAAAGCATGTAGACCATGTAAGTAAGTAGGTAAAGCTTTATTTATACAGCACTTTTTAAAACACACTGTTAGAAAGTGCTTCACATAACAGAATAGTGGCAGAGGATACAAAAACAATAAAAGCTAAAGTTAAAACAAACATTTAAACAAAACGGACATAAAAACAAAGATAAAACTAGCCTATAAAAACGCAGAAAATACAAAAAAACACAAAGAAAATGAAAACATGAACAAACAGAAACAAAATGGAGATAAAAACAAAGATACAAATTTATAAAAAAGGCTAACCTGTAGAGATGCAGCAGATCTAACAAATTGAGGGAAACAGTTCCAGAGACACTAAAACTCTCCACTGAAACCCAGACTAATTAAATTCTTTTAGGGTTAGATGCTCTTAAAAGGAGGATGATCGACCCCACCTATAGGATCAAGGAAGCCCGGAAATCTGAGTGGCTGTTGACGGCCGTGGCCAACTTTTCTTGGCCGGCAAGCTTGTTGACCATCCACACATCGGCTGAGTTTCCCTTGTCGCTCAGCTGTATTGGAATTAAATGGACTTCCGGAGGCTGATTGATTGTGTCGCTCGCAGTGTGAACACATGGTAAAAATGCAGATGTAAAAACATTCCCGTTTGTCTGTGACTATAGGCTCTGACCGATGTGCTGTCTCGCGTGGCGGAGGAAAACCAGCGCCGTGACTCGGAGGTTCGCCCCAGCTGTGTTTGCCTGCTGTGCCTTCGCTGCGGGTCAGAGTTCGCGCTTCAGGCAGAGGAGAACGAAGAGGAGGTGGGGGGGAGAGGTTGGGGGAGAGGGGCTGCGATGCTGCCTGAAGGCGTGGAGCGACTGGGCGGGGAGGACCTGATAGAGGCCGAGCGCGGTGAGGATGGCAAAGGTGAGAGGAATGAAAGAGATGTCAGAGATTGTTTGCAGTAGCTTTGACGAAGCACTGTGACAAATACAGATATGGATTCATCTAGTGTAGTATATTTAATATGCGTACTTGAACATGAATGCAGCTATTTTGTTTATAGTTTCATTTAAATCTTTTTGTCTTTTTCTCATTTTGGACAATCTAGATCTCTATTTTACATTTGTCTGTTTTCAAGTTGTCCCTGCTGCCCATTTAAGTTGGTGCATGCCATCAGTTTATATCCAGATATTTTATCCTAAGATGGGAAAGACTTCCAGAGAAATACTTTTCACAGTCCTGACTCTGAAAAGCCTTTTTCTGATTCATCCCTCATGTTCAGCCATGCATAGACTCCGATGAGTCACGCTCAACCTCAAATACTGTGGATCGTCTCTAAATAGCAACATGACAAAATACAGAAGAAGCATCTAGCCCTTACTCAAAATTGCAGTACTTTTCAACCTCTTTGCCATTGTCAATTATCTGTGTCAATTATCTGTGTTGTGTAGATAAGCGCAGTGTGATGGTTAAGCCGACTCCAGGGAAAGTTAAAGACGAGACACACAAGGCAAGGTCACGCAAACCACCTAGCAAGCTGTCAGTTCATTGCAAAAAAATGTTTATCATTTGACGTCAAGGTATTTTGTAACTGCTCTGCGACTATCTGGCTCCCATCGTCGGTGCGCACAGAGCTGCGTCTTTTCCCAAAACAAAATTTGGGTTTCAGAGAGGCTCAAATGAAGCGTCCCAGGAGTTATCTGCCGTCTTTTATTGCCAAGCTGCCTGTTCCGCTGAGTTCCCACCTCTATAATCAGCAGGAGACAGATAATACCCTTCGCTCCTGCAGCCGCGTCCCAGCGCTTCGACCAAACCTGACATTTAGACCTGCTCCGGCACGCACAGGCATCACACAGGCTTTGTTCAACAGATGTTTTGGGGATTTCTTGGAACAAGCTCTTTTGTTGGTGTGCTTAGTCTGCTGAAATTCAGGCAACACATAGCCTTTTCATCCGCACGTGTCTGAACTGAGGCATTTATTTGCCTGTGGGTCAGAGAAACATAGCCTGCAGCAAAGCATTGTTTCAGGTTTTCTTCCTCAGATGAAACTTGTTATAAAAGAATGAAGGCATGTTTTCTATTCAAATGCATTGTAGTTCACTTCTTTGTCCGTGTCTTCATTTTTATGCCCAAGAAACTTTCCTTACGTCTGTGAGAGATTGTTCTTGAACAGCCATTGCACAGATAATATAGTTTTGAAAGAAAACCTTCAGGTAAAGATTCACATAATAAGATAAACATTTTATTTTGTATTTCATACATTTGAAGAGTTTCTCGTTCCAGAATTAGATTTTCACCCCTTGTAAAAAGTGACACCTTCTCTTACAAAATGATTCACAGCATAAAAATAAAAACAACTTATGGCACTTTTTAAAGATTAGTAGGTTACTTTAGTCTGTGGTTGATAAAATGTCAACACTTTTACAGACTGGACCCTTTATTTATTTAGAGATATTGAATAATGAAGTTCAGGTAGAGTTTTTTTTGTTGTTTTTTTTTCAAAATTAGCATATATCTCTTTGAAAATTAACTCCCTGCTCATGTATTTTTATTTCAGGAAACAACATAATATGCCCAGAATGCGGTAGTGACCATTTGGTCCAGCTGCCTAGCAGATCAGCTCACTCCACCAGTACGCCCATCCGCCGTCCCTCAGGGCAGGACTCTGGAGACGCATCATTTACCCTCGACCCCGTCGATATAACTCACACCAGTCGCACTGCCAATAAGGTCTCTCTATACAACAAGAAGTTCTCCTTTCTGTCTGTTCAGAGGTGTTTTTTTCCTCTGCAGTATGTTTCCAAAGTCACTGAAACAAAATCTCATCATTTATCTCCTTTATCTCACAGCAGGAAGACTGCACAGACGGGCCAGCGTCTAGAGATGCCAGCCTTAGCAGCAGTCCCATACTGGAAGCGTCCACCACCACAGAAGCCCCCACCTCGTCCTTCGTCACTGCCCAGGGAAGCTCGTTTTTCATAGGGGAAGGCGAGGGCGACACCTGGGCTGGGCGCAGCCTCTCCTACAGCACAGACTGCCAGAGTAAAGAGGATCTGGCTGGGAGCTACCACTACACTGCTACTGGGGCTACACCGCCTCCAGGTCATAGCCAGGTCCAAGTCCAGCATGCAGACAGATCCAGCCCGAGTGGTGGGTGTCTCTGTATCGAAGCTTTTCACATCCAAAATGACCCTGTGGTGTCGGTCTGGACAGTTGATTGGAAAAAAAAAAAATAATAATTCTAAATTACAGTATTGTCTTCTGTAATATCCAAATTTTGTCAGAGGTTAATGGTTTCAAGACTAACACCTAAAAATGTATTGTACTGCAACTCTAAATCCCTGGCCTACAAATCAAGTTGTATGTCAGAGTAAATCAAAATCAAACTGAGTCCCCCCACAGAAAAAAACAGCAGATGTACATGATTGTACATACTGATTTTTGAACTTGATTTTTCTGATTTTTGAACTCTTGAACTATGTAAAATGTCCTTGAGTCATTATTATTATTATTATTATTATTATTATTATTATATGGTCAAGGGGATATCTTTGTAAAACACACTGGCTGTGACATTTGGTATAAACTGTTACACTGTTACACTGTTACATCAGTTACATTGTTTGTCCTAAAGATAGATTTAAGTCTTGATTAGAAGTGAGGAAAGTATTTGGATCTTGTGGGTAGTGTGTGGCACAGAAATCCTTCGGGGAGCACTGCGTCTCTATGACAGCATCCCACTTCCCCCCACTTCTGTCTGCCAGTTTTAGATGAACCACACAGTAACTGTGCAGCAAGACAGATTGGAGTCATTATTGAATGTGATGGGAGAGGAATGAAGGCCTAAGTCTGCACAGAGGGGAAAACGGGAGAAAGAGAAGGCCGAGTCGTAATAATAGCTTTCTCTATCTCCTCTTTTTTTTATTATAGTTGCAATGCCAATACCATGTAACCGGTTCCTTCAGAAACCACTGGCTCACCATGGCAGCAACTCATACCGAGCCTAAACCACTGACAGACACTGAGTAGAGCTTTTTTTTGGTGACACAGTGCACCCATTGTTGTGTAGCAGTGCACTAATTTTCCCCTTGTTTTGAAAGAGCGCTTTGTCTGTGAAGAAGTGTGCTGACTCAACCTGTGTGTATGTGTACACATACACCTTTCACCCTTTGAAAGAACATAGGCACTTGTCTGAGGGTTCAAGGGCCATATAATCCAAGCCCTGTTTGCACTCTCCAGATGAAAGACATTGGATTTGTTTTGGCCCCTGCAGGTCCTTGCCCTGTCATTTTTGATCAGCTTTAATCACTCATAAATGTTCACATAACGTCCAATGTAGCCATTTGCAGTCCATCGCTGGATTTATTGCTCTGAAATGCCTTCCCGTTTAACGTCTGTTGGCTAAAGCCGCAGTCTACCGCAGTAAAATGTTGGCCAGGTTTCATGAAGGCCAGGAGAAGAGCAAACTGTAGCTTAATAACCATTATCTAATGAAGAAGTGAGCGAGGGTGCTTCAGCTAATGCAAATAAGATGACAGCCATTTGAGCAAATAAATAAACCATCTAAATATAATATAATATATTATATTTATATATATAATATAATATTGATTTAGTTGGAATGGGTTCATTTGTTTTGATATGAATGAACCCTAATTCCTAAAGAGCTTGGTTCGTGAAGAGTGCAAAGACCTCTGCTGAAAAATGCAATTTGAGTACTGCATCACAACTTTAGCTGATAGCTGCTCTCAAATGACATCTTATTGGCAATGTGTTTGCAGATGAGTTGGACCTGCTGTCTGAGGACTTTGAGGCGGTGGACCATCGGTTGCAGCTTTTCCTGGATGTGGAGGTCTTCAAGAAGGAAGAGGAGCTTGACTTTTTCCTCAGGGTATGAAGACAGGAAAGCGTGGGCGACACACACATCAACTTCAGATTCAAAGTATAATCAGGGCAGGAAACAAACTTTTTTCTGTCCATCGGCACAGTGGCCAATGGATTCCAGATTCACCAAGCACTTTTCACAGTTTTACCAGATAAATATGACTTGTAGAACAGAAATTGAACTTCATGATTCCCTTTCAAAGTGGCTAACAGAGTAGACAAACCTACCAGCCACAACCAAAATTTACCAGCATTTGGTGCTAGTTGGTGGTAATTGATTACCCAATCCAGTATTGATGAATATACTGGATTCTGCAGAATAAGCGTACCTACTTTGGCTGCACTAGCATTTTGCCATGCTGGCAGCCTGTGACAAAAGGTTCAAATTCAGCAGTAGAATGTTTTGATGGCCCGGTTTTTGTTGATCTTGCGACTGTGGTTTTAAAACATCCCTATAAGAGATCCCTTAAAAGTCCCTTTCTATATCTCCCTGATGTCCCGGGATAGGCCTGAGGATTTCAAGTTAATGGGTGGTGACAACTTTAAGACCTACCAGAATATAGCTGCGGTTTCATTTCAGCCAGCCGAGATGAACCCAGTCAGTAGCTCTCCTGGGAGGCCGTCCCAGCCAAAACGCCTTCTCTTCTTCTGTAGCTCTTTTGACCGCTTTCGTGCCCCCCCCTGCTGTTGCTCAACTTTCTCTGAGACCTCTTTAATATGCAATGCATCCTGGGAGCTCTTCAGAGCAGCGGGCTATTATTGCTTGACTCTGTCAGACACCTGGACGAAGAGCAAAGAGTGGAACAGGACCAAGCAAACCGCAGCTGGAGACAGGAGGTCCCACTCTGTTCATCTGAGTTATGTTTATTTATCTAGTGACACGGGTTCCTCTCCCTTTCATTCGTGCTTTTACCTCCTATGTTGTTATTGTTTTAGAGGAAGTGAAGCAATGTCTCAATCTACTGGCTTAAAACCTCCGAAGAGTTTATGAAATACACAAAAAGCTGGTGTCAAGTGTGAATGTGGATTGTTTGTTGCTAGTTCAATTTTCCCATGGATTTATTGCTCTATGATGTGCATCATTGTGCTGTAAGAGATCAATGATGAGAAAAGCACTTAAATCCTGTTTGTTTGTCCTTTTATTTGTACTTTCAGATGTCCACTGTCAAATTTGGCGAGCCTGGGGAGTTTCCCTCTCTCTTGGTTGTGTCAACCCAGCGGATCTACTTCCTGGAAATGACATCAGAGACCCAGTGAGTAAAGCAACTTCACAACTAAAAGTTACAAAAAGTACTTTTGACTCAACTTTAATGTGATTCCTAAAGAGCATGACTTAACATCCAGCATTCAGTCCTTTTCTTAAAAGCTCAGTCAGCCAGTTGGAGAGTGACACGTCTTCAATCCAATTAATCAAAAGATAAACAAATCCTATAGTTGGGGTGACAGTCTTTCAACAGGGGGCACCATACTGAAGTTGTATATTAGGGCTTTAAATAATAATAATAATAATAATAATAATACTATATTTATATAGCACTTTTCAAAACAAATATTACAAAGTGCTTCACAAAAACAAATCAAAACAAAAGGTGATACAAGCAAAGTGAAGATAAAACATTAAGCCAGTCACACCAAGTTCATCAGATAAAACGTCAGATAAAACAAGTTTACATTAACATAAATAAATCAAATAAAGTAAAACACAAATACAAAAGAGTATAGTGATTATGGAAAGGCCTTCCGATAAAAATGAGTTTTCAGGAGTGCTGAAATGTTGGTGCGGACCTGCCGACCCACTGTCTCGGATGTGAATAATATTGCATAACCTGCTCAGGTTTCTGGGTCACATCTTGAGAACACATTGACCTCAGTGAGTCTTTGTGTAGTCCAGTCTCCCTCTCCTATTCTCAGCCCCTTCGTCTTTATGTTTTTCTCCTCCATAATAGTAAGTGAAAAAGCTTTTCTTCTCTCATCAAACAAGATCCAGTTACCCCAGGTCTAGAGCCCGTGCTGTGATGGCTCTTAGAAGGTTCCTGTGATTTTAGCCCACAACAGCTGACCTCCCTGGTCCTCGGAATTGCGCAAGGAAACAAATAGTTACGCAACAGTTTGTCGGAATTTCATGCAGCTTTGATCCCATCCTTATTTTGTATTCTTAATTCCTTCCTGGTGGCAAAATGAGGTATTACAAGGTCAGGATGCTGATTAAACTTTGGCTTTACCTAACAAAAATGTGACACATGAAGTGATATTGACAGTGAAAAGATAATATTTGCATATCTAGCTCTGATTTTGAAAAGATCCCAACAGTTTAAAGTGTTGGTCCTGCAGGCGCGCCTCAAATAAAGTGTCAGAGATCAAGTGCCCTGTTTTGTCCGTCCCAATGTGACACATCTCAGCGGATTTTCTCCGGTCTTTGATCCTTTCCGTTGTTCCCTCCCGGCAGTGGCCAGCTATCCGATTGGCTGCAGAAGAGGGACAGCCATCCAATCACGGAGCTCAGTTACCTGGAGGTGGGGCTGGGCTCCCAGAGCATCCACATGGAGTTTGAAGAAGGGGGCGTGGCCTATACCCTCCTCGTACGGGACAGTTCACGCTGCAAACGCTTCTTTGCCCTCTTGACAGGTACAGAGCATACAAACACAAGCACACATGCTTCTCTTTATCTTTCTCATATGAAAAACTCCTCTGATTTCTATTGAACGTATAGAAAAACAGAGAAATAGCAGCATCCCAGTAAGCATTACTTTCTAAATCTATGTAGAAAGAGAAACTTACACACTGGTTTTCACATTGCTTGTTGGGATACTTTGAGGGAAAATGCTGCAAAATAAAAAATGCTTTGAATGATTTAGATAAAAACAGCTGTAGAATAATGTTGAATCCCTGGGGCAGACCTATTAGAACAGCATGTTCCTCTCACATGCATGGTGCCACAGACTGACAAACCATCTTACTCCCCTACAAACTCATACTTTACCATATGTTGCATATCTGGACTTATTCGGACCCGCACACACACACACTCTGATGCAAATTTCTCAGCCGTCCCCCTTAGTATTAGGCTCACACACACTGTGTGCGTCCTGCCCAGACCAGCCTGTCAGCAAGAGAGGACCAGAGGCTGAGAGGAAAGCAGACTTTTATTAGACCGGGTTCCTGCTCGGGTCTGGAATGTCTGGAAAAGTATGGAAAATGAATTTGACATTTTGCAGGTTTTCAGAGTTTGGGGAAACTCTGAAAAACATCTTGAGTATGGAAAAGTGTTGTTGCTCAGTCCTGATACACGACAACTGCACATTTTGTAGCTGTGAGATTTGTTATTATAGAGAATAATCTATAAGGTATGCAGCCATTTTGCCCCATAATTGCTTGCCCATGTTACCACTATCAGGATACATGATACTGAGCACAGACCAAAATCTTCAAATTCAGTCAAGAAACAAAGTGGAAAAACAAAGTGTGGAAAAAGTAAAGCAGTTTTAAAATATAAAATGTGTAGCAATCCTGATTAGATGAGCAGTTCCCTTTTTTCCCTCTCTCGTACAACTCTCTGCCTTCTACTGGCTTCTGATGGCATTTCCATCCACCTCTCATTCATGCACAATCAAATGAGTGTTTTTGTAAGTGCATGGAAAGATTGAGCATTTATTGTGCTGTGACTGTTTTAAAAAAAGTGCAATTTTAATTTTGTGTTTTAAAAATGTCTCTTCACACCAGGTAAAAGTTTGTACGCTTTGGACCCTCAAATTCTGCCACTCTCTTTTAATGCCATGCTAAACAGATCCCTCATCTCTCTCTCTCTCTCTCTCTCTCTCTCTCTCTCTCTCTCTCTCTCTCTCTCTCTATCTCTTCTCTTTTCTCTCTTCTCTCTCTCTCTGTGTCTGTGTGTGTGTGTGTGTGGCATGTGAGGTTTTAACTCTTAAGTAGATGTTTCATTAAAGAACATCAAAAGTCAAAGTCTCTCTTTCTCTCCCTCTGATAGTGTGTGTGTGTGTGTGTGTGTGTGTGTGTGTGTGTGTGTGTGTGTGTGTGTGTGTGCACTCATGAACCTACCCCCTATAGTCCCCTCTGATCCTTTGACCAGTGTAAAGTAACATTTCAAATGCATCTCTCTCACTCTCACTCTCTCCAACACATACTTTCTTTTTCTCTTTCTTTCTCTCTCTCTCTCTCTTTCTTTCTCTCTCTCTCTCTCTCTCTCTCTCTCTCTCTCTCTCTCTCTCCCTCCCCCCCCCTCCCCCCCTGAGAGGTTTTCCTTCCTGTCTAGATTCATAAACAGCCCATTCACTCCTTTTTATTCTCCATTGCTGAAAGCGATTCCAGATTGCTTTCAACAAGACCACAGAGATTTTCCAATTTAGAGCTGACACTTCAAAGTTAACAACATTAATAATGGTTTGCTGTAACTTTCCAGCTGGGCCGGTCTTATGCATGATCCCCCCCAAAAAATAACAGAAGCTTGAAAATTAATGTTTCAGTGGTATGTCAGTGATTAAACATCTTAGTAGTTGGCATGACGATGCCCTCAGTAGCCTTTACATTTACATGAAGCTTTGTCGAACACGCACCAATCAGGTTTTAAACCCTTTGCCCCCCATAACCCGTAAGGAGTAAGAAAACTATTTGGCTAGTATACCGAAGTCTCTTTGCAGAGCGCCAAATTAACCCCCAAACAGCTGTTGTAATATTTTGTCAGCGGAGAGTAAGAGAAACCTTAACCATAACAAAACCTTTTTCCCCGTCCAAGCTGGCTCCCATCGTACGGATGAAGTTCAAAACCGCAGCCGGAGCGACAAAGGCTCCGCTGTCGTTACGGAGCGAGATTAGGTTCGCTGGCCGAGGGAGAGAAAAGGATGTGGTTTTGACTGGGACAGCTTTCTGGAGCTCACTGCTCGGTGCGCTAACCGAGTCTGACATAACTTTATTGAAACATGAGAGATAACGAGACTTCTGAAATCTCCAGGCTAAAG
Organism: Centroberyx gerrardi; assembly: GCF_048128805.1. Lineage (NCBI taxonomy): Eukaryota > Metazoa > Chordata > Actinopteri > Beryciformes > Berycidae > Centroberyx > Centroberyx gerrardi. The sequence continues at coordinate 7,369,424 of NC_136017.1, forward strand.
AAACAAAAGGGGGCCTTGTCTGAAACGGGACTTGCTGTACATCTCCGTTTGGTGGTTGTTTGTTGAGATGAGATGTTTTCTCTCGCTTGCACAGATTTAGTTTTTATCTCTGTGTTTTTTTTAATCATTATCCTCTATAAAAGCGTGTTTCATCGCTTCCTTTCTAGGTTTTATCACCATGTACCTGAACATAACTTGTACTCAGACTGTATTATAGGAGTGTTCAGTGAGTTTTGGGATGAAATACGCCAGTTTTCCTGTCCCTGTTCCTATTCCCATTTGTTTCAAATTCAAAGATCTCTGTCGACTCCACCTTTACCACACAAACACACCCAGCGCCTCTTAACCCCTCGCTGAACTTACAAAGCAGACACTTTCTGAAGGAAGCCGGCGTATCCGGTCCACTTTGGCTCCCTTCTCTCTCACGCTCCCCTCTCCTAGCTGTCCGATATCGCAACCGGGGATAAGGTGTTTGGTTTCGCGTCAGACGGACCAGAATCCAGTTATGTCTTGTGAAAATAAGCAGGGGCATCGGTGCTGGGTGTGGAGGCGGTAGGAAGCAGGAGTGTTGACCCAGACCAGAGCACCAGAGAACCAGACCCAGTCGGCTCCACTGCAAACCTGGTTGCTCTTGGTTGTCGACATGCTTGGCCCATCACCTTCGCTTAGTCATGATTGCGTGTGTCATCTCTTGGATGACACACTGCAAAAATATCCATCTTAACAAGCCATTTAATCTCTTACTCAGTCTTCGATACTTATTTGAAAGTGAAAAAAGTGGGGAAAAAAACGACTTGAAATGTTGGAGAATTTGATTTGATTCCATTGCACATTTTCTTAAATGTCATATTATCTGAAAGTGGTTGTGCAATCTGCTTTATTTTAAGACACTCACGTTTTTAGTATTAGTTTAGTATCACGTGTATTAGATAAATCATGTCTGGAGCTGCTTTATGTCTGTCTGATTAGAAGTGTAAAGGCAGTATAGAATTTTAGAAAAAAGCCCTGGAAAGGTTTTGCATACCCTTAAATTCAAAAAATGGCAGCGATCGCAATATTGTCATTTATCTCTGTGACCACACACACACACACACACACAGTCACAGGAAAACGTAGAGGTGTGTTCTGATAAAAAAGGCACTGATTTGAAAAGTGATGCCTTCCCTCGCCTCTTCTTCCAGAGGGTTTTGATTTTGTCAGCCGTGCGGGAAGGCGGGGTTTTGTTTGTCATAATCTTATTTCTCACTACCGTTTCCCAGTGTTTTGTTCTTTCACTCCCACTCTGCCACAGTGTCCCTTTAAATCCTTTTGAAGTCCATCTATTCAAACTTGACTCTGAAGCTACACTCCAGATATCCTCGGTGCCCTGTATTGTTGTCACAGTAGATGACACGCTACAATTCGTGACTGTGAGCGTGACCTGGCGCTTTGTGCTCCCAACATTTTCCCACCCACTTTTTTTGCCCGATTCTATTGAGCTGAAATCTTACACCTGCAACTAGAGACCTCTTGGCTTTCTTATCACAGCTACAATGGCAGACTGAGAAGGTCTCGGATTGAGTTTGTCTTTTGTGTGTAGACCTCTTTCTATGAATGTTTGGGTGTGACATTTTTAGGCTACCTATGATTTCTGTGCTGGGTCGTTTCCAGGTTAGAGAAGACTGTTTTTTTCTCTGACTCCTTAGTTTTCACTCAGATTCTCTCTTATCTGCACCAATTTACCAGTTCATAGCACTGTCACCTATATAGATATTTACAATGTGATGTCCACACTTTATCTGTCAAATCCCAGTTTCATTAGGCTACTACAATCTCACAAACTCACATAGTTGCTTCTCCGCGTTCACATTAAAGCGTGTTTGGAGCGGTTTATTCGAACTCCGGAGCATTTACTCCTTTAGATCGGTAAGTGCAACTCAGGTGGCGCCAAGACACCTGAAAATGCGGGTTTTGGTCCTCTTTCAAGCGAACTGTGGTGCGGTTTGTTCGGAGTGAGAGCATAATCTGAACCAACTGCAGGAAACAACCCCAAAATGCAAGGTTTTATGGGTATCTTACAGCCCACAGTTCCTCATGCTTGGAAAGCCGAGCATAACAGAATGAACCAATGGCTCATATTCAGCTGTTTCTTCATGTGTTCTCAACTGGTATGAACACCAGAGAAGGTCAGTTGTTGCAAATAGTGCAAACAGGTCTATCACATTTAGCTAAAGTTAAAGGGACTGGAATCAGATTTGTTTCAAAATCTCTAACCTGGCAAGATGTCAGGTTACTAAAACTTTGTCCAATAAACGAGTCATTTGTGAGTCCAAGTAACTGTTGTTAACAAGCCCTGGTTCGCTTGTAAACTAAACAAACCAAATACAAAAATGCAACAAAGTAAACTTTTCTACTATGGTTCAGACCAAAGAAAACAGACTGTAGGTGACTGCAGTTATTGTCTCTTTTTCTTTAGTTTTCTGTCTTGTGCTTTTCTCCCTCGCTAACCACTGTTGTCACGAAACATCCAACTTGATATCTGTGCCTTTTTTTTTTTTTTTTTTTTTTGTCCCTTCTCCAGGAATTGTACGCGAGATGGCTCCCAAATCAGACAGCAAGCTGAAGTCCATCTCTACCACGAGACTCAACCCTCAGCACCATCTCTGGTACGCCACAGTCAGGCTCTGCTCCCTCGTGTAAAAGTGCACTACACCTACCAGTAGCAGACATGTTGGATTTTATGTGGAGAAAATACGTGCGCACGTTGGTGTGTCGGTGGTGGTGGGAGGAGGAGGAGGAGAAAGAGGAAGGGGGTTGCTGTGGTATAAGTTCTTTACCTCACACATGTCCGGCACATCTTTAGCTGATTAGAATCCACTTTTTTTGTCAGACTCCATTTAGTAAAACTGTCCCCCTAAATTAGCTGGTAAACCACATCTTAATTTGTTACACGTGTTTTTCTCCAAATCCTAAAGCGCACATGCCTTGTAGTGTGGTTCATTATCACCTCCGATAGTCTCTCTACACCTTTCTTTGGGTGTATCTCAGTTTTTCCTCTCAAAACACAGAAGATAGCAGTTCTCCTTGATTCCCACTGAAAAGGAATGAGGTTATCTGCAACTAACAGAAGCTAAGAAGCTAAACTGTCCTGTGAAGGTGCAAAAAAAGTGCAGTGAATAATCAAACATTTCAATATTACAGCTTCATCCGTGACTCCTAATCCCTCTGCCAGTATGTAGGAGTTTGGACAACCTGGCAATCATTTTGTATCAAACTATACAGTAGAAGTCCATTGAAAAATGAAAAATAATGGTAATTTTCCATTTAGTTTAGATGAGGAAATGAGAACAAGATGCCATATTCCAAGGCACACCCTTTATCAGGAAGGAGGAGATTAGTGAGGCGAAAAAACATACAGTATCCAGGTTACTAACTGTTCCAATTTGCCTTTGGTCCTCAGGCAAGAAACGGCACCGCTCATAAATCCCCAGCTCAGTAAACAAAAATAAAAACAAATGAAAACAGCTCCTTCTTCCCTTTTGTGTGGCGGAAAACCACAATCTCACACCGCGCTCCCCTGCATGATTTGCGCGATCCCGCCAGCGATTAATACGTCAATCACCCCGTTCGCCTCACTATAACTGTGAAACTCACTCCATGATGTTTAAGTGGTTCCATTTGAGTTACAAGACAACACAGTAGCACAGAAGCCAACGGCGCGCAGTACCTGCCAACCGCAAACCACCACACCGCTCCATTATCTCTGCCTTATGAAAACAAAGCCTGCCATCTTGGAAACCGGGGGGGGGGGGCTGCTCTTGTAAAAAGAAAATGTTTATGAAGCTCTTTTTAACTGGCCGGCTCCACAGCAGCCCGCAGGCCGCGATACGAGGAGATTCTTGTGTACATGTGTGTGTACGTGTGATATTATGACGTGTGCGCCGACTGAGAGTTCATTTCTTTTGATCTGTTAGGCCTCTAGTGTGTGAAGACATGCAGACAGATGTGGAGGACGGCCAGCTGCAGTTCTTCTACGTTCTGGCTTTCCTCCTGCAAGGTGAGGCGACATGGTTACTCCCACTGCAGAAATATACATCTTAACAAGTTATTTAATCCCATGCTGGGTCTCAAAATCGTATTTTTCTTAAAACAAATGAAAAAATCGGCCAATATGGTGAGATCATTTCCCTTTTTTTCCAATTCAATTCAGCTCATTTCAAGAATGATTTTTTTTTTTTTAACTGTCTCTTTAATTTAGTGTCAGAAAATTTAACTTGCTTTAAGAAAGAAGATTTTTAAGACTGAACATGAGACCAAATTAATAAATGCTTATGGATGAATATGATGCTACTACCTTCCTGAATTTTTGTATTTACATTTCTGTGATTTTTGTTTAAGTTACTAAGGATATTTCTTTTTTAAATGTAGGCGATTTAGCTTACACTCTGGGTCAGACTGACTTACAATGAGTGCCAAAATAGAATAAGCAGCTAGATCACCAACATTAAAATCAACCAACAGTAAGGAGTGCAAGGGTAAAAGCCATAGTGCCTTGACAGTATTCATGTGAAAGATCATATAAAAGAGGAAGTGCTAGCAAAAGAAATGAGAGAAATAATAATTAAGGAGACAGGTAGAGGAGATAAGAGCGTATTAGTGCAGGTAGAGGAGGAAGATGCAGGAGAGGGGATGTGATTTGATGGACAGGGTGACGTCAGGCGGCTCTCAGAGAGACGGGTTTTCAGCCTAGCATGGAAAACAGTTCTGTTTTGACTGCACTGGGAGACAGGCGACTGTGTTGCTGTGTATGCAGTCTATACATGTGGACTGGTGCTATAGGACGCCTCTCTGTGTTTGTGCCTCAGCAGACACATTTGCGGGAAAAAACGTAGCTGCAGGCTACGCAGCTGTGGAAGTTGAAGGAATTTCAAGTACTATAATTTTAGCAAGCCTCGATCTGCCTTTCCCTCTGCCTGCGTTTTAAGAAGCTGGAGCTTTCTGCTGTTAGGAGATGATGTGAAACTCTGAACCAAAACTGATCGAAAAGATACTTTGTTAGCTGTTGACTTGAGTGACCCATGAGTGTGACAGGTGACCTACGTGGTCAGTTGCTAGATTTTCACTTGAGAACAATTTTATTCATTAAAGCTGTAATACCTGAGAGGGTTATTAACTTGCACTACCAGTCAAAAGTTTTGACACACGCATTTTTCTTTATTTTTACTGTTTTCCACATTTTAGAATAAATAGTAAAGACATCAAAACTATGAAATAACACAAATGGAATTATGCAGTGACCAAAAAAGTGTTAAACAAATCAAAGCTATCTTCTATTTTAGATTCTTTAAAGTAGCCGCCCTTTGCCTTGATGGAAAGGCAAAGGCTTTGGAAAGAAACTCATACATAGGATCAACTTTACTATTTATATTTGCCTAAGAAACACATTTCAAGCATTTAAGCATAAGCCTTTAATCAAAATGGCTTTAAGATAATGAGAAACATGAGAATTATCAGCATGGATGGAATGCGTCTTTCACCAATCGGTATTTCAGTGTTTGGCTGAAACGGCCAATTGCATAACCTGTCAGGCGGTTCGTAATATATGACACTGTTTTCCCTCAGAGGACAGCTGGACTCCGCTGACGGTGCTGGCAACTCGGGAAACCCTGTACTTGCTCAGCGAAGATCACCAGTGGAGGAAGAGCTCGCCCAGCCTGACAGCCAATGAAAACGGAGGACCCTGCAGCGGGACGGTCACGGTTCTGGAGACCCGGCCGATCAGCTGCGTGAGCTCGGTCCAGCTGTGGTCGTCGGACCCGTACAGGATGGACATTAAGCTTTACGATGAGGTCAGTCCAGAGGGGAGTCGAGGGTGAGTGGTTAAGAATCAGGGACAGTCAGACGCTGATATTATTGACGGATATTTGCTTATTTTCTTGTAATTATTCGCTCATTCCCGCAGTCATTATCAGTGCCTGTAGATTATGGTAAATCCATTAAGAACAGTATTATTTGCAACATGTGCCATAACTGATAACGAAACAATCACCAAAAATAGAATTTGTTGTTCAAATGGAAAAGAGTCAGAGCGTCTCATCATGACATTTTTTTCTTTAAAAGATATATTTAAGTGAAACCCTCCACTTGCTCAGAAAAGTCAGTAACAAAATCGGTAATTTAGCCTCCTAACTAAATAAAAATGTCAGTATTTGCTTAAAAAATCTGGTATTTGGGGCATCTTCTCTGTCTCTTTTTGCTGTGATCTATCAAAACCAAGCAAAAATACGCACAGAAAATTGCTTTGTTCCCCATGTACATACTATACATAGTCGTTGCAGTAGCACACTAAGCCGACTGAATCCCCTAATCGTTCCTCTGTTTTCACCATGATCTCCTAACAAAACCACACAGTCTCCTGACTTATCCTGACAATAAGGAGTTTCACTGAAGGCACTTTACATATGATGATGATCTGGGGCAATTCAATATGCAGAATAATATACAGAATGTGCATTGAGAATTTTCAGTTTTAGGGCTGCACAGTATTGACAAAAATGTATACTTTGCTTCTTTCTTTACAATTGCAATATACATGAGATGACAGTGATTTTCTTCTGATGTGCCACCTGATTTGTAGGCCAAGAATTCTGCAAAATACCAGAATTCCCCCGTTCAGAACTTCATCTAGAACATCTTTCCCTCTGATTACAAAAAATGATAATTCAAATTAAAACAGTTGTTCACGTTGTGTTTCCTCCTGCAGACTGTGAAACAGGAGAAGACCTGGTCCGTGCGCTCGGAGAGCGTCGAGCTGCTCGAGGGCCTGCTGGCCTGGGTCAGAGCCCAGTGGGAGGCCATGTTCGGAGTCAAACTCAGCACAAGCCTGCAAGACGCAGCAACATGACGTCTGTGTGTGTGTGTGTGCGCTCCTGTGTTCTGTGAGCATGAATTTGCGTGTCGGTACCGGGAAACGTTTCGTGAGCGTGAGCGAGTGTGTCTTCATTTCCTCTACAAAATCTGCTCTTCGTCCGGTTACATACCTTTCAGTGTTTTCATTGTCTTTAAGCCAAGTGCTTTGAAGCTATTGCACTCATTCTTGTGGCGTACAAGCTTGCGAAAGCACCGTTTGCATCATTTTCCCTCTACATACCGTCCCACTGAATTTTCCCCCAGCAGAAGTGGTGTGTGCCTTGTTTCTTTTACAGCTCCTGCCACCTTTTCATAATGATATGCACCTTAATGCGTACTTGTGTTCATAAGTCGTTGCATCAAGCTGGGATGGAGCAGATTTGGATGCTGGGGGATTGAGTGAGCATCGAACTGGGGGAGAGAAATTTTGTGTTAAAGGGGATTTTAAAGAGAGCTGAGCACAAAATAGTGAGTGAGAGCTTGTGTGTGCGTGTGTGTTATCTGCAAGTCCATCACCCTTGTTGTCCGCCTCCCCAGCGCAGTGTGCAGTGAGTTGTGACATCACGCGCTCGGCACGAGGCTGGAGCCGCTCCTCAAAGGCCAAGCCTCAACACGTTGTCATCGGAGGCTTCTTCAACACCTTTTTCCTCCCAATTAGGGTCTTATGATGCGTCTGTGCACTGTGTGAGTCTGTAAACAGAAAGGGATACCAGAAGGGCAAATGTGCAGAAACTCCTCAAGCTACTGGAAGACGGGATAGTTACAGTTCTGCTCCTCTAAACTTTGTCACAGTTTACTTTCAGGTTGACTTTATGCAGAAAATAGGAAAAGTGCAGTTGATTTGCATAACTGAGTGTCATAACTGAAGACTTTGGTTTCTATTTGTCAGTTAAAAGCCTAATATAGGACTGCTGCAGTTGTGTGCATCATGGTTAAAAGACATGTAGCCTGGTGCTGCTACTGTGATGTGTAAATATCCATCAAATACTCTTTGTGATGCAGTAAATATCAACGTGAACTCGGACACCAATATCTTCATGTAACTTAATTTATTTGTCTGTTAACATTGTTTTCATAATTGGGAAAAGTCAGAAAAGTGTCTTTTTTATTTTTATATGAATAAAAAACACATTTGATGTATGGTTAACTGAATTAAATTGTAATATGTTAATCTGTGCTCTTTTTTTTTTAGAAACCCACACAGCCATAATATTTTTTTAACAGGGAGAGGAAAAAAATCAGTTGTTAAGAGAAATATATGCAAAAAAACAAAGAGTGACACCTGACTCCCACTCAAATCACCTTCCAGCTCATACTGTCATTTAACAGAGACATAATTTCACAGTTTGTAAAATTATTTGCTTTCTAATGTCATCTAGCTGTCATGGGTGTGCTGATGTTCTTGTACAGAGTGTGTTTTAGAGGAGAGATGGGTGAGATAAACTCGACTCGAATGTTTGACTGCATTTCAGTGTCTGGCACTTTCCCTGTGGACTTACTCAGGCAGAAACTGAAATCCTCTGCAGAACCTTGTCAAGCATTCATCAGCCCTGTAGGTGATTAGTCATCTCTCTTAAGAAATGACAGCTGATTATTGAAATTACCTCCTGGTATTTTGACATGCGCCCTTAAGGCTAATGGTGTCAATTCTCCATTTTGAAGACAGCACAACACAACACTGGTGGTTTTATTATGCAAAGTAAACTCTCAAAAGTAAATTTGTTCTGCTCTTTCTTTGCCATTTTCAAATATAGCAGGCATTCTATATGAAATGAAATCAATGATATCGCAGAAATCTCCAATTATTAATTGTCAGTACAAAAAAAAATGAAATATACAATTATACATGATTATACTTTATATTCTGGTAATGGAATCATTCTGGATACAGTCTTCATTTCCATCTTATCCATTGCATCCTCTTAATTTCCTACATACTGACATCACAGTTACTAATACACACCAAACACTGGGTTTCAGCCTCTTTTTTTTTTTCCTTTCCTTTTTTTTCCTGACATAAGTGATAGTGTTCAACATCATCTGTGAAGTGGTTTCTTATTTGATTATGACTAAAACACTTTTTTTTTTTTTTATGCATGAAGCTGATGCTCCAATCCAAAGCAACTTAGTGAGTGAGCAAGATGTTCAGTGTCTTGGTAAAGCACATTCTGTCAGGCTGTTGCAAGATTCAAACCGGTTCAAACCTCCTGCCACTGCTGCTTTCGACTAGCACACTTTGGTTCTGTGCTGCTTTTAAGTGCGCCTCGTTAACTCCTACTTCTAATACATCTCATGCATTAAAGTGATCGGAAACAACAAAATGGACATCATAACAAACTACTTTTTTGTGTCTGGTCTTTTACTAGGAATCAAAACTTCATTCATCTATTAAAAACAAAAATGCGTGACAAGTTAAACAGACTGAAAATAGAAACATACAACAACACTAGTTATATATAAGGGATGCAAAACAATAACATCTATTAAGAAATGACATCATTAATACCACCAATTACTGATATGGCTTACATGCTCTCTTCACCCTAACCATCACATCTCAGTCTTATTTACCACTTTGCGGTATAATTCATGCACGCTGAACTCATAATTACGGTATTTCTGGCAGCACTTGAATGCAGCAATAGTCAGGGAACACTAACAAGACATGAGGCTGACACACAGTGGCTGTTGTGGGATCAGACTTGCGGCCTTTTGGTTACAGAGCCTTCTTTCCATCCCGCCCTTCTCAGCGAGCCTTGTTGTGAGTCATGGCTGCGTGTCCAGACTCAGTTGTGTGAAAGGGACATTAACTAATTTCACTGTGTAAATATTTATCTAACCACCAGCGCTGCACATGTGTTGTGCACATGTTCGGAGACCTGTTTCACCTTCAACTGCGCCCACGTGTCCGACATACCCCCTGATCCCAAAACACCGTGCAATACAGCGTACGGTAGCGGATTTACACACAAAGGGCTGGTAACTACTCATCCGGTGCCCAATGCTTTCATGCCAGCCTGTAATATCTGTCACATGATGCGGGTTCACACAGTGGTTAAGTAACAGCACAAAGTGATAATTCTCTTTTGTCTTGGAAATTTCACATGAACGCCCTCCAAAGTCAGATGATTAGGTTGGAAACAGAAAATTTTGCTATCCGACTTTCTGAGTTAAGACGCAATGCTGACCTTTAACCTTCTCAACAAGGCGAAAAAATCAAGTTCTGTGTCAGTCAACAGTAAGAAAACACATGCACCTTTATTGCAAGTTTGTAGTTAGGACTAAGCGAACATTTGCATATTGAGTGAAGTTTGTCAAAAGCCTTCTGGGTTTGATTTTCCGACAAAATAGTATGTGAAAGCATCCGACTTGGAAGTCCTGGATGTCGGACCTTCCCACTAGCACCTGAACGCACCAATATTCAATGACTTCCAAAATGGCTGCTTCAGAGCCCATAGACCAATCAGATGCCAGTATAAAAAAAACAATTGGTATCACCTGACGTTGGAGACACCATCATGTTCAACATTTTAAGAACATATAATCCCATATAATCTATCTATCTATCTATCTATCTATCTGTCTGTCTATCTATCTATCTATCTATCTGTCTGTCTATCTCTATCTATCTATCTGTCTGTCTATATCTATCTATCTATCTGTCTGTCTCTGGTCTTGGGTAAATTAGAGGAAAATGTTGCTTTTGATATCTGGTTCTAAAAGAGATCTATACCTCCATAAGTGGCTGTCTCTCTCTCACTCTCTCTCTCTCTCTCTCTCTCTCTCTCTCTATGTAAATGTGTAAATGTGACTGGATTAAGCCTATCTATTTGTAAAGGTGAATGAGTTCATGCTCCACTAGAGAAGGGTTGGGAGTCAGAAGACAGAGAAGAGCCTCAGTATGCGGTGTGCGGCCAGCTGACCGATAGCAGACATCTGGACTGATTGGAGTTCCCACAGCCTCCTCCAAACTGTCTTTGGCCTTCTGGTAAATCAGGACGCTACAGCTACAGCTGTGCCGTGCATGACAGCAAGGAATCTGCTGCCGAACGCTCAAGTCAACTAGCTCTCGGACCGTTGGGCCTCCTGATCTGAAAGCTGCAGTCATGCATTGCTCTTCTAGACCAGTGGATGTCTTTGGGAGGGATCCAGGGGTTCACCAGCAAAATGAGGAATATCTTCACTCACTTGACATTAGCACAGCAAGAGACTGGGTAAGGATGACTGACTACAATGTAGACCAAATGGGCCTCAAATCCACTCCTCAGGGTCCAGAGTACAGCTGGTTCTCTGTCCGACCAGCTATAGTTAATTGCATTTACTTGGCATCCTGGGTCTAAATCTATTAAAAACTACCTGGCAGAATAGAAAACCAGCAGTACAGAGGCATCCTATTGGATCAGCGGTCTAGAGCGTGTACCATTTAGATGGGACGTCCAGGGTTTGAATCCGGCCTGGGACCTTTGTCGCATGTCATCCTCCTCTCTCTCCCAGTCTTTCCTGTCTCTCTAGACTTTGAACTATCTAATAAAGGCAAAAATGCCTAAAAATAATCTTAAAAGAAAAAAAAAAAGAAAACCAGCAGTACTCTGGAGTCAGAGGTCCAGATTTGAGGACCAAACGTAGACGAACAGTTATATCTGACAACAAAAATCTTTCCTTGGGGCAAAGTCTTAATGAAACTTGTGGAACTGGTATATCATGCAAATAGATTTGGCTTTGCTTGATATTAAAAGGTTCAGGAACCCCTGTTTTACACTGTTCAGACATAAAATGGTTTCACTGCACAGATACATGCAGGATAGATGCATACAAGCAGAAGTATAACTTTACCCACTCCTCCTATCTTTCACAAACCTGAAAGTCTACTTTTATACATTATAAACCTACATTGCAGAGGTGGAGGGCTTATGGCTTTAACTGACACATGAGAAGACAGCACCCAAACCAAAAAAACAACATAATATTTGTGTAATATTCCTGTATGGACTCGCAGTGTGTCTGTGGTACTCAGTAGTGGGTTTACAGTGACCGTATTGTACTTTAAGGTGTTTTTATCCCCTATGATATTCCTATAATATTACTATAGGGACCTGTGTTTTTTTCTGTGATATTTGCAGAGCATCCTTTTAAAATGTATGACAGGTTTTCCACAGCTCTCTCGTCGCCAGGGCAGAACGGTAGTCAGCAGTGCGGATCTCAAGTTTCAGGCAGAGGGGCCTCCTCTTCTTGAATGGGGCTGATTACGTGGAGGAGGTGTGGGAGGAGGGGAATAGGAGATTTCAGGAATCAAGGGATCTTTCTTTTGTCCTCTGTTTGGGACCCCGACACGACGGGGTCACATGGGCTGAACGGGTTAATACTGAAGGCTGCTGTGGTCGCGGACGAGACGCCGATGAGAAAGCGCACTAATTAAGAAAGCCTGGTCGAGCAATTAAGTGTGAAGAGAAGACGGGCAGCTTGGAGCGCAGAAGGTAGGTGGAAAACTTGAGTTCAGAGAGGTGCTTTTTCTTTCTACAGGTTGTTTGTAGCGTCGTTTGGGATTTTGGCATCCAGCAAGTTGATTTTACAAGGCGGGTTTGCGCTGTAAAGTGTGTAAATGGGTTCTGCTGATCAAGCCTTGGAGCCAATCTGCGCGTGTTGACTGAGCGCGGTGAGTCGCAGCGAAGTTGCAGTTTCATCAGTTTAAAGCTCCGACGGAAAATAACTCTTGTTGTAATTCTGTGCTCATTTTAAAAAGGATGCTATACAAATATCACAGTGAAACTAAATCATGTCATGCCACTGCTGTAGTTCAAAATTTTATAGTAACGCCATAGGAGATGGAAAAACTACCATAAAGTAGGATAAAGCCATTGGGATCACTACTGACTTCCACAGACAGACACACTCAAAGTCAGGAATAGGAATATTATAGTGTTTTTTCGTAGCAGGACATTGCTTGAATGTCTGACTGGCACAAATTCTCAATCTTGTTTTTAACGACTTTTTAAAATGATGGCTAAAGCTTATTTTTCATCAGAATTTCTTTTTCTTTTTTTTTCTTTTTTTTATCAGGAAAACTCAGCTGTATTTTGTTTTTTCTCCAGGAATGCAACAATTTCATGTGACTCAGCAAGTTCAGTCACTAGCCTTCTGTTATGCCTATAGATTTTTTTTTTTTTAATGTATTGCTTATGAGAAAGAGTTCAACCTCTGTAAACTGCTTATATTTGAAACTAAAACTTACTCAACTGAAGTACAACACCCCTGCTGTCTTGTGGATAAAATCTCTCTCCCCCCCCACCCCCACTGCATGTCTTCTGCAAAGTCAGAAACCCTATTTTTGGGAGAGTGACACCACTGAAGTGCAGTGATTGACATTTGTAGGTGTATTATTCTTCTCTATTGCCCTGTATAACCGGCAGACTGCATGGGGCTTTCATGTGCCCTCTGTCTGCTCCCTGAACCCTAAAATCCAGCTCTCTGCTTTTGGTTAGGAAGGAATGTTAACTCGCCTTTGCTTTGTCCAGATACTTTCCCCCAAACTCTCCAACAACCCCCCCCCCCCCACCACCACCACCACCAGTCTCCTTCTGTAGCTTGGTGACTCTTTAAGCAAAAAAAAAACCCCATTAAATCAGTTGAGTTGGGTTTAGCCCACATGAGCAAATAGGCTACTGTTAAAAGCCGTCTTTGGTCAGCTGTTAGGGGATTGGCATTGCAGGATTGTTTGCCCTCGCTTGCTTCATGTTTGCACTGACTTGCGTGAGAAGAGCAGTTTGTGTTAGTGAGATAGATGGCTGGGTGATCCGCCACATGTTGCCAGAAAACTGAAGACTGCGCTGTGTGGTTTTTTTTTTTTTTCCTCCATCCAGACAGGAGGAAAGCAGAGAGGGCAGCTAACATGCGGTAGAGCAGAGGTTCCCCAACTTTTTCATGTCAAAAACCTCCAAATCGATTCACCGAATACCACAGACCTCCATTTTGATACAGGTTTTTACCCCCCCATGTCTGAGTCAAGTTTTGCCTGTCTCTACTGGTACTGTGGGTGGAGAGTGTGAAACCTCTGAGTCATTCTTTTACCTTCTCTCCGTTAGTGAAATGAAACCAGTTTTCATTTTGCTGGTGACCCCCTGGAACCCTCTCCAGGACCCCTGGTGGCTCCATGGACCCCGCTTTGGGAACCACAGAGAGTTCACATCACAGCCAACGCTGTCATCCATGGTGTTCGAATATAACTTTTCGGCTCACCTGGCAAAAGGCTGGTAAACTAAAAGAATTTACCTGCCAAGAATAATAAATTTTTCACAGAAACATTTCCACTCTACTTGTTTTCAGTGCCATTTCGTGCATCAGATATTGTGTGTTAATGGGAAACTTGTTCACTCGCTTGTCAAGGCTCAGGGTTGTAATTCATAATGAAGTGCAACAGAATTCAAATTACAAGAAAGGATTTGAAGCTTGGTGTCAAAGTCTCACAACCGGCAAAGACTTGATGTAACTGAGGCAGTCATGTGCTATCGTCTCAAAGAGTTGGAGGGTTCCAGTGTGGCAGGTGGCTCCGATCGGTTTTGTCTGCCAAAGACGAACTTGATTGGCATTTGGCGCTTGGCAGGTGTTCATTTCGGATTCATGGGCCAGGCGGTCCAGTGGAAGACTAGTCCCACTAACCTGGTTGATATCCTGTGAAGCGCACTGGTGCATTCTGGACCTCTTTATGGGCAAGGTCAAGCTCTGTAAGCGTTACTGGTGTCGGTCAGATGACTGAAGTGTAGTGATAAGGTTGTGTGATAGTGTTTCTGTCACAAACACAGGTAATGCCCCTTCAAGGTCAAGTTTAAATGCCAACCTGCTTGTTTCGGCATGTCAGCCCGAACCACTCGAACCAAACGCCCAAACCATTAGTCACTTGTTAGGTGGGACAAGCTGGATTTGGAAAACAGGGTTGACTCACAAGTCCTTTCTGTACCATTGTTTTGACGTGTGGTTAGATTACAGTGATTATGCAACCTGGATATTGCATGTCCATTTAGTAGCTACGCTGCTATGGGTCTATTTATAGACAATAGATAGATTTTCATCTCTGCTTAAAGGCTTTGGTTTTGGTGAGTACATGATGTTTTGCACAGCAGGTAATGTCCTCAAAACACAGCTTGAAATGGAGATGGCTGAATATCAGATCACAAAGATTTTCTCTGGAAGAAACCAAACACGCCTTGAACTGGGACAAGTGGAATTGTATGCCATTTAAAGGGACAGTCCGCCTCAAAATGAAAATATGCCAAAATGGCTTGTCATATTTAGCACTGAGTTTTTTTTTGTTTTTTTTTTCACCTTTATTTATTCAGGGGGAGTTTCACTGAGAGCAATGCTCTCTTTTTCAGGAACGCCCTGATCACATTCACACACTATACAAAACCCAAGTATATTTGAGATGAGCCAGTTTTAACCAAGATACTGAGGCATGTAAACGCACCTCACCCCGTTTACTGTTGGATTTTTGGTGTCAAAGTTCTGTTTTTGTGATAATATTTTGAATATTTTATGTATACATAGATATTGGTGATAGGAATATGAACATGCACGCCATCTTAACCCGAATAAGTCCTAAACTAGGGTTTTAGCTAGTATTTAGAATACTGTTATATATGACCCCTCCTAAAATACCTGTGCCACTTGGGCGAGGCTTGTAATTGCAAGGCAGGGGGAAAACAGATGTCACTGTGCAGTTGTAATTGTTCCTGCTGCAATTGTTCCCATCAGGGTCACGCACAGGTTGTCTGTTGCCATTCTCACCGCCAGGACTCAACATTTAGGTACATGAAATAGTCTTTTCCCAGGTAAAGGTATTCACTGGGAAATGTCATTAACATGGGTAGCTGAATTTGAAGCAGTTGGAGTTTACCATGGTTTTTATTTTCCTTGCTGTAAGCAAACCTCACCTTCTTAAACCCAAGTGGCTTTGAGTGCTTGTTTTTTTTAAATGCCTCATGCTTTTCTGACATGCTTCAGATCTGAGAGGTGATTAGAAGCACAGCATTTCTCACTGGAACATACAACTTTTAAAAAATGTGTTTCAATGGCTTTGGTAGTTTTAAACGTGGCACAGACAAGTCTCACCACTTCTGTGCATGCCAAGGTGCCAGTTCTGTGGGAGGATTTGGCAAAAGGAGGCGTGATTAACCTGGCAAGGGCCTGCGTGTCATGCATACCTCAACTGAGGAGACTTGCCCTCAGGTGCTGGTAATGGGTAAAGCCTCCACCTATTGTGATGAATCATGAAATGCTTGTAGTGTGTGACAAGATTGCATGCACCCTGTAGACTGATGGTAATCTCAGTCTTGGGTCAGACTGATATCTGAGACCTGGTTGTTTATGAGCCAGTTTCTGTTGGTATCAATTTCACTGACAAATGGCATAGAAGTCGAGATATTTTTGCATTAACATCATAGGTTAATTTTCAAGATATTCTCATTCGCAATACACGTTTGAGGAATAAATCCATTCTGTGTTGAAACCCAGCAGAGAGATACCATCTAAAGATATGGAGTGAGTTCTCTATTATTATCTAGCAATGCGCAAATTATGCTCAAATTGGCTTCAAGGCAACCTTTAATTTTACTTTGGTTAGTCTTTGAGAGAGAGAACATGAATAATCCAATCCTGAGAAGTGATTATCAAGCTCAAAGATCACACGCAAAAAAAACTGAGAGATTTTGCTCCCAATTAACCTCTTTGTTGGATCCCCAAAAATCTTGTCCCATTACAGAGTGATCCACTTTAAAGGAGCGATCTCTCATACAGTGACTGACTGAACTGAAGACTGTATTGCCATTGTAACTTTGTCTTTAACTCCCATACACATAAAGGTGACAAAGCGTGGTTTCAGTAATGTAAAGGAATGATTTTCAAACAATACTGCAAGCCCAGGAAAGGAGTTTCTCTTTGGATACCTCAGCTAGGTCCCCTAAAAAGAAAGAAAAACTTAAGTTGAATTGGCCCCATTCACGGCTCGGCGTCGTAACTCCCTCACAGCTAGCTGCGACTTGCCAACCGGCGCTTTGATGTTGGATTGAGCAGCTGAGGCTTAGCATGGCAGGGAGCTGTAAGAATGTGAGTTTTCCATACTGCTGCTTAGACCAGCGGCTAGCAGAACCGTTTGAGGTGAGAAGGTGTTTACCTGCTTTTATACTGCGCTGGTGACGCTTACGATGTGTTGTCTAGTTGGAGTGTTGCTATTTGGATGTCTGTAAAATCTGTAGCTGATACAGGTAAAGTTTATGGCTGCCTTAGTATATTCGTGCCCAGCAATCTAGCTGTACCCAGTGTAGAGTCCATTTTGGAAGTTTAAACTTGGTAGTTTGACATCCATTTACATCTGTTTTTATTATTCTCTCGTCATTCACCCTTGCTATCCATCCTTTCTGGCAGAGGACAAGTTTTCACCGTACTGGCTCATAGTCTTTGGGTACTATGTGGATTGACTAAACGCTAATTGCTCCTTTTTATTACGGATTTTGGCTGGTTGTGGCCATTTGTTGTCTTAACTTGTGTTAATCCTGCCTTTTACACAAGTGCGCAGTGGAACAGAAAACTTTTTCTTGGGGTCGCAGCTCACATCAGAGTTAAACAAGACGATACAAAAGAAAACGGTGCACAAGACAACATTGTGCAACAATGCAATGGAGGGTCAACGTGCGTTCAGAGTTAATGTGAGATGATGCAAAACAAAGAAGCTAGTAAAAAATGGAGAAGAATGAGGAGTTGTACTCTTTTTGGTATCACTAAAACTGTTGCTTCTCACAGTATTATTGATTCCAATCCCAGTTACTAGTTTGTCTCTTGTCTCTGTCTGTCCACCCAGAGCTGATCTAGCTCCCCGGTCACCTTGGCACCATGAGTTGGAGCTTCCTAACTCGTCTGCTGGATGAGATCTCCAACCACTCCACCTTTGTGGGTAAGATCTGGCTGACGGTGCTCATCATCTTTCGCATCGTGCTGACGGCCGTCGGGGGCGAAACCATCTACTACGATGAACAGAGTAAATTCGTCTGCAACACGCAGCAGCCTGGATGTGAGAACGTGTGCTACGATGCGTTCGCGCCGCTGTCACACGTTCGATTCTGGATCTTTCAGGTGAGCATCATATCAAGTGTTGTGTTAACCTGTTGTGGGACGTCCTGGTGGCTCAGCGGTCTAAGATGTGTACCATATAAACGCAATGTCCTGGGTTCAGTTCTGACCTGGGACCTTTGTCGTATGTCATCCATCTCTCTCCCAGTCTTTCCTGTCTATCTCTACTTTGTACTGTGTAATAACAAGACAATGTTGTTTTGAAGTTGTAGAGCTGACTTGAACAATATTGTATATCTCTGAATAATCAAGTCTACCTAAATCTGTCCAGGAAATATACAGTACCAGTCAAAAGTTTGGACACACCTGATTGAATGTACTATGTTTTTCATTATCTTAAAGCCATTTTGATCTAAAGGCTTCTGCTTAAATGCTTGAAATGTGTTTCTTAGACAAATATAAATAGTGAAGTTGATGCCTATGTATGAATTTATTTCCAAAGCCTTTGCCTTTCCATCAAGGCAAAGGACGGCTACTTTAAAGAATCTAAAATATAAGATAGTTTTGATTTAACACTTTTTTTGGTCACAGTATAATTCCATTTGTGTTATTTCACAGTTTTGATGTCTTTACTATTATTCTAAAATGTGGAAAATAGTAAAAATAAAGAAAAATGTGGTGTGTCCAAACTTTTGACTGATGTTGTATATTAATGGTTGAACTTGTACATGGACACAAACACACATTTACCCCACATTAGCACATGAGCCACACTAACGTTCAGTGTGTGTTTGTCTAGGTAATCATGATCACCACCCCCACCATAATGTACCTGGGCTTCGCCATGCACAAGATCGCCCGCATGGAGGACAACGAGTACCAGCCGCTCCACCAGACCCGGAAGAAGAGGATGCCCATCGTCAGCCGCGGGGCGGTGCGGGACTACGAGGAGGCGGAGGACAACGGGGAGGAGGACCCCATGATCGCTGAAGAGATTGAACCAGAGAAGCCGGACAAAGTAGAGAAAGGTACGGTGAAGAGAGAACGCGTACAAGTAGCCATGAGTGCATTTCTTATGACATGGTGTTGCTTAATTTTTGGTTTTCGAAGACTTTTAAAGTAGGAATGGTTACCCAGCAAAACTTCAGTCAATCACAAAGCAATTTTCATAGAGATTTCATCCAAATGGGTTTCAGGAGTCTGTTTAAAATATGACTGGGATGTAATAACTTCTTAATTCTTAATCATCTTAAACATCTCACAAATGTGTCATAATAAACCCGTTTTGATACCAGATGCTAACCAGCGTGTCTCTGCTCCCCTCGATCTTCAAGGTGCAGTGAAAAAGCATGATGGTCGTCGGCGGATCCTGCGGGACGGCCTGATGAAAGTCTACGTCTGCCAGCTGCTGTCGCGCTCCGCCTTCGAGGTCGCCTTCCTTTTCGGCCAGTACATCCTGTATGGCTTCGAGGTGGTGCCCTCCTACATCTGCACGCGCTCGCCATGCCCACACACTGTGGACTGTTTCGTGTCGCGCCCCACGGAGAAGACCATCTTCCTGCTGGTGATGTACGTCGTGTCTTTCCTCTGCCTGCTCCTCACCGCCCTGGAAATCCTCCACCTGGGGGTCGGCGGCGTCCGCGACACCTTCCGCAGGCGTGCCACCCTCGGCGCACGCGCCCCCCCGCCTTCCTCCTCCTCCTCCTGCCGCCCGGGCGCCCTGCCGACCGCGCCCCCCGGGTACCACGCCGCCATGAAGAAGGAGCAGTGCGGGAAGCTGAAGGGGGAGCTGAGGGACTCGCCGCTGGGTGACTCCGGGCGGGAGAGTCTAGGGGACGAGGGGCCGTCGTCCAGGGAGATGGAGAGACTGCGGAGGCACCTGAAGCTGGCCCAGCAGCACCTGGACCTGGCCTACCAGACGGAGGAGGGGAGCCCCTCACGAAGCAGCAGCCCTGAAGTCAACACAACTGTACAGACCGCCGCCGAGCAGAACCGCCTCAACTTTGCCCAGGAGAAACAAGGAGAGGCTAGCGAGAAAGGTAGAGCTACTATTAAATGTTGTTTAAATGAAGACGTTAAAATGTGGTTTTGGTAGAGTGGTTACATATAAAATTCTTGCATTTTCAAAAATCCATCCGTTTTTCCAGGCAGTTTCAGACCAACTCCAGTCAACGCATCACAACTGGACTTGTTCTTGATTGGCTCCCCTCACTAATGAATTACTGAAATCCTTCCAATCAGACCAGTTCGCATAATTTGAACTGATGGAATGGTTTTACCTCATTTAAACTAGAGCAGCTGGTGTTGTCGGCCAATCAGGATCCAGCTTTATGGCTGTTCTGCCTGTGAGGACTTAAAATGAATCCAATTTAACTCATTCAATCTTTAAACTAAATTTACTTGTAAAACATCATGAAAACATTATTCTCTCGTGAGCCGTTGGATATTTGAAATCAAAAACGTGAAAACTGAATAATATGAGACTTTTTTTTTTTTTGTTGAAATTCTGTTCTCTTTGCTCTGAGCTTAGTACATATTTGCTCTTCAGTTATGGCACAGTTTCTGTCAATTCACTGCTCCCATGAAATGTTTTCCTGAAGATTTCCTCATATCTGCCACAAGTTTGTCCGTGACAGCATTTGACAGTGCTTATTTTCTTCCAGTCATTTAAGGCCCGAGGTCTAAACCTCAGAGTGTGAAGGTCTGTGTGCATGCCGAATATTCTAATGTTTCTCTCCTCCTCTCCTAGGAATACATGCCTGAGCGTGCTTCCTGCCTCAAAACGTCTGCCCTTCCATTCCTACTGGCCTTAAACACATGGGGGAAGCACATATGGGAATGCAGTCAGACCACTGAGGGAGACCAAAGTGTGTGTGTGTGTGTTTGTGTATATGTATATGTGTCTGTCAGTTTGTCTGTGTGTGGATGAGAGAAATGTGCCTTTCAGTATTAAGGGTCAGTCCAAAAAAAAATAAATAACGAAGCTGACCGAGCTGCATTGTGATAATGGTACATCTCCACAACTCTGTAAACTTGAAAGCCTGACAAATTCTCTCTCTCTCTCTCTCTCTCTCTCTCTCTCTCTCTCTCTCTCTCTCTCTCTCTCTCTCTCTCTCTCTCTCTCTCTCTCTCTCTCTCTCTCTCTCTCTCTCTCTCTCTCTCTCTCTCTCGTTTCTGCTTGCCGACCTCCACACACACCTAGACGGTGCCATCAGCTAATGCCTCGTCTCCACCCTGTTCTTTTGCCCAGAGGATTTTTGTTTTTGTTGCTATGCAGTAATCCTTGTCCATTGGAAACATTATGTAGAGATTATCAAAGCTTTCAGCTCCTATCTGGCCAAAGTCTACTCTTTGTTTTTTTTTGTTCTTTTGTTTTTACAGTCTTCATAACGAAAGAGAGGCTCCCTTTCATAAAATGTTGAAGAGCGTTGTCAAGGCTTGTTGTTGGCCTTAACACTGAACACTGCCTTGGGTTATGTCATTCTGGAGCAGGTTCTTTGAGTCTTTCATGTTTAATTTGACAGATTTGATGTTTGTGATTATTAGTGTCGGCCTGAGGCCACGCAGTTACAGAATTGTTGGTCAGAAATCCAAGCCTGTATATTTACTCAAATTGGCCAAAATGTTTACCTGGGAAATGCTTGAATTCTTTACCGACCGGAAATGTTCCTCCACACTGTTTTTTAAGGTCTTTCCAAGGATCAAATTTTTTTTTTTTTTTGTGTGCCATCAATTCATTTCAAACATCCCAACATTTCTCTCACCAATACAGTATCTTTCCCTATGACTCTTGACCAAAGCTCTAGATTTGTCTTTGACTGTTTGAATTCTGGATATGACTTGTTTTTGTCTGAGGAAGTGTTGGTATATGCCACTCATTTCACATGACTGCTGGAAAGTGGGCACTTTTATGTTTAGAAAAAAAAAAAGGATAGTATGTACCATTTAAAAACTCGAATCACAAAGCCCTACATCTTGACGTGTTCCCCCATCATAAATATCATCTCAAAAATTTCACTTTTGTTTATTTTTTGCGTTCTGTGGATCTAGGCTTCATTCAACAATGTAATTCCATCCTTGTCTTTTCCTTGAGTGAAATCTATTTGCCATCCTTCACATCCACTGTCATTACCTCCTCCTCCTCCCTCTTCATTTTTTTTGTTTTTTTGCCTCTGAAGGAAGGGATGACAAATTAGCCTTTTAAGACGGCATTGAGAAACGGCACTGGTGCCATGTAAACAAACTTATTGTTCAATTCAGCTTGAAACTTTGGATTAATATTTTTCTGTGTTCATACTGGACTCATACTTTCTCATATCCCGCCAGTCGGTTTTGTGTCCTTTGGCTGACAGGTGAAACTGGAGCCTGCCATAAGGCTATCTGATGCTGTATTCTTGTAATCATCTCACTTCCAGTTGTTTTTCTACTTAATACAAGGTACAACATTCCATTTTGAATATGGTACTGCTTCAATGGTTTATATTTTTTTCTATTGCAAGTTTTGTAGTTTTTGTAACTTTAGAGATTATTTTGTCTTCAGAGTAAATAAATATATTTGAATGGAATGTTTTGGTTTTTGGACTCCTCACTCTTTTCTATTATAAAGGTCTCACAATAGAAACTCGATTCATACACTTTTTCTTTTTGCCTTTGGCCCAGTTGGGAAACAGCTGACAAGTCGTATTTAGTTACTATCTACCATCACATACAGAGACTTTGTATGTAAAGCTCCCTAGACGACTGAAGGCATTACAAGTGGTAGGTCAGTCTTTACCTAGCCTAAATCATCCACACGTAATAAATAAAATAAATAAAAACTGAAGAAAAACGTTATCAAATGTGAGCTCCATTTCTTTTCAGGATTTCAGAACAAAACATTCCCAATTTGTTTGAATGGAGATTTCCTCTTTCGAACTTCAGTTATTTCTAGCCTATTTCACAAAGCAGGATTGGCAAGCTGTCCGGATAACTTCAAAAAATGTTATGACAGAAACCTATTCCTGAATCTATTATTCAAGTTTTGTTTTACAGATTTAAATAAATCTCACCAGGATCCATCAGAATATTTTTCAGTTATCTGGCTAACTTTCTAATCCTGACATCTCTGTTAGATCCTGATACTGGGAGAGGGAGTTGGGTGTACAGATGTCTTCACAGCACCCCCTGTTGTTGAGCCAGAAGAGCACTATCATTTTAATGCAGTG
Organism: Centroberyx gerrardi; assembly: GCF_048128805.1. Taxonomy (NCBI): domain Eukaryota; kingdom Metazoa; phylum Chordata; class Actinopteri; order Beryciformes; family Berycidae; genus Centroberyx; species Centroberyx gerrardi. The sequence continues at coordinate 7,392,571 of NC_136017.1, forward strand.
GACTTGAATTTATTTTCATATTTAAATTGAAATAAAATGCCAGTGCCTCAACATTACATTATGAATCAAATAAAAGACAGTTAAACAAATCAAATGCATTCAGTCATAATGTGTGTATGTAGTTTACATGGTATTTAAGTAACTTTGGTGGAATTAGGTAATTTAACCGTGTCGCAGTGCTTCAGTGCATACAATTGAACACGCACCGTGGGTCTGTACAGGATCTGTGCTTGTTTTGTATAGGAGATATACAGTAAACACCACTGTTAACATTCTGTTGTTCAGCTGAATGTTAGCTGCAAAAGAGCAGCATTAAGCCAAGCCAATGTGACAAGTAGTATGTGACAGATAAGAATAATTCATTTTCAGACAAAAGTATTACATATTACTAATTTCATTCTTGACTTATTACAGTTATTACAGTATTCTATTTTCAGCACATGTAATCTCATTATTGGTTTCAGATGTATATTAGTACTGGTCACTGTTAAGACTGCAGCCAGTGACAAAAAGAGGAATGCAGATCAGTGATGCAGATCTTGTCTGTTAGGGTTAATTGTTCGTCGATCTGTTGGTAATGTCTCGGGGCTCCAGTAGGGGGAAAAAAGAAGAAGGGTATCAGAAGATTTTTCGGAGGACTCCGTAAACTTCTGTCCTGCACGTCTGGCAAAGAATAAGAAGAGGATGATAACACCAACATAAGAAGAGGATGATAACACCAACAGTGGACATTAACATCATAGAACCATCATATCTACGTCCACCTGTTTTCCTCTTCACAATAAAAAAAAATTAAATATACATATTACTTTACTGGTTTATTAGTATTGCTATTTGATATGTTTAATTTACAACCTAGTGCACTATGATGTATCAATGAGACATCATCTTAAAAGAGTGATAATACAGCATTGACAATTGCTCCAAATAAATTAATAATATAATATAGTATAATATAATATAATACTTGTGCTCAGTAGAGCACAGACCTCCGCCATGTGTGACAACCACCTTCTGGCCAATCAACATGAAATCCTACTAAGTTTTGGCCAAATCCATGTCCAACTTTTTGATATATCCTGCTAACTGACGGACGGGCGGACAAACACAGACGTAGACCAAGACATTACCTCCTTGGCGGAGGCAATAATATAATATAATATAATATAGAGTGTTTCAGAAGTATATATACATGTATTACTACATGTATTCTATACGTATTATTTATTCTGTTCTGTTCTTATCTATGCCCTCTGCCAGGGAGGCAGGGAGGTCGATAAAAAGATGCCAGTGGTCAATGGCTACTGTATGTAAATAGTTGTTATGTTTGCATCCTATGTAAATAGTTACTTGTTTGCAGTTATTACTGCCTGTTTGCACTTCTCTTTTATGTGTGCAATAGCCTAAACCAAGCATTGAATTTCAGAGGTTGTGTAGTTGTTTGCCTGTATAGTAAGATGCCCTTTGCCAAGGAGGCAGGGATGATACAAAGATTCAAATGGGCCGAGGCTATATATGTTAATAGTTAGCCTACTTGCAATTATAACTGTTCCTATACTTATTTTTTTGTTGTGTGTGCAATTAATTAAGCATACAATTTCAGAAGTTGTATGGCTGTTTCTTTTTCATTTATAGTATAATAACACCCATGCAATTCATGTGACCAAGGCCAGATAATTATGGGTTTAAGATATACCACACATGACAAACCAGGAACGGTTGGGTCCAGCATGATATGCGATATGTATACTGAAATGCTATAGCCTGTATTCACTCTGTTTGCCCAAATTATCTTGTTGGGTGGAGTTGGGTGTAGTCCCTTCCCCACTCACAGGAAGTGACGAACCAAACCTTAAGAGCGAAATGTAAACCGTCTCCTGAACAGCAGCGAAATAGTGCTTCTTCCAGAGAAAGCTGGACTCTCTGACATAAACTCTATTTTACCTTTATTATCCCTCTATTATCCTTAGTATAAAGCAGCCACAGACCAGCCAGGTTGGTAGCATATTGTGTGCAGTTTACTGTCACCACATAATAATTAAATAATTATAATTAATTAATCATATAGCACTTTTTAAAACAACTGTTACAAAGTGCTTTCCAAAACAGTTAAGATAAGTGAGTACATAGAGCATAAGACAAGAGTAGATTAAAAATGAAACCAGACGTGAAGTAAAAAATAAGATAAAATCAAGTAAAATAAGAATGTAAGGAGACAGACAGGGTTACAAACCAGGACCTATTGACATGATTTCTGGGTATTGAAGTATTAACTTGTGCTAGATAAACGCCTGTCATCTTGCTCAAGCATTATCTCAGCATCTGAAGCTTTTTATGTAGGATAACTATACACTTATAATTTCCCTACATAATGTATTGTCTTAAAAATATCTGTTAAAATAAATTCAGCATGAATTAAACATGAAACAAAAACTCTGGTGTGCTAATATTCTGCCTGGTTTCTCACTTAAGATCAGATAATGGTCTCTTTATTGGTATTTATTGGTATCTTTAGTCATTTTAATCATTTTATACAGTGTGTTTGTGTGTATTCCTTTGTTATTAAATATATGCTTAACCGTGTGGCTTATGGTAGCTGATTCCTTCTAGATGAAGGTATTGCCAGCTTATTGTTCATAATATTGATAAGAGAAATCATATACAGTGCTGTGAGAAAATATTTGCCCCCTCTGTGATTTTCCACATTTTTTTATTCATTTGTCACAGTAAATACACTGGAGGGGAATGTTTTTCATTGCAATAGCCCAGTGGCTTTGGGTATAGTGTTTTCACATCATAAATGTGTTTCTTTTTGGGGGGGTTTCAGAATATAGATCATACAAACTTATAAGCAAACATAACACTGAAAAAAAAAAATTGAGTTAGAGACATTTAGACCAATTTCATGAGAGATAATTTGGACAGAATCACTTCCCCATATCTGTATTATACCTTTCCATTGTTGACAAAGGCAAGGTTTCAGTGTAGTCAATGGAAGGCTGCCACATTTTCAGAAAGCAGTCATATTTTCTCCTTAAAATATATGTCATTTTCTCCAGGGGTTCACATCTATTCATTTCTGGGAGCCAAAGTCCTATTGAGAGGTGGCAATTAGACTTCCATGTTACTGCAATGCATTTTTTTGAGAGAGCTATATCTATAAATTTCATTTTCATTGTAGAATTCCCCTTAAGATTTCCGCTAATATCAGTGAAGTTACCGAAAAGACATGACTCAGGATTATAGGAAGGGTGTTGCATATGTCATACCAAAATGGTTTCGCTTTAACACAATGGAATCCTTTCATTGTAACAGGCAGCCTCTATTACGCTTTGGCTGTGGTAAGACCTAATAGTCTTGGAGAGTAAGATAGTCACAGGTTAGAGGTGTATGTCGGGTGTCATGATGCTTGTGGCATTTATAATACACAGTTTGGTTAATGTTCGAATCAGTTGATTTAATACCATACAATATATCAATAATACCAATAGTAGTCACTGTGAAATCTTGAGCAGTTTCAAATTAGACCTACACTGCCCTCCGAAGGTGAGAACCAAAACACATACATTATTTTTAAAGAACAGGTATAAACTCAGCACTCTGGTATTTTTACTTCAGATTATATATGTAGGCTAAATGACAAAAATTGACTTTTGGTCTACAGACTTTGATAAGAGCTTCTGTAATTAGTAAAAAAGATAAATGGCATTATATAATGAGTATAAAAGCCATGTATGGTGTAAGCATTAGTGTTTAGATACAGGTACACTCTTCAGGTATGATGTTGGGCAGGGTCTCATACTTGAACGAGTACCCGCCATCAGATGTAGTGGTGATCCTCAGTGACTTCATGGTCCCCGGGAGTGGAGCGCAGCACTGCTTGATCCCCAGCATGGTGGTGGTGCGATCCCAGGCGGAGCAGTTACCGTGACAGTAGTGGAAAGTCAGCACCTTGGGGTGGACGATCCAGTTGCCCCAGCCTAGCTCCTCGAAGCTGATCTCGATCTCTACTCGGTGGCAGTCGCCGTACTCCGGTCTCTCCTGAGAGGGGCGCTGTAGCAGGTCGATGGCGGACGGCGACCAGGGGATGGTGGCGGCTGCGCGCCGGGGTGACCGGTCAGGACCCCGAGGCTGGGCGTGGAGATGAAGGAAAGGCATTTTGTCCGGTTCGTCGGCGTGGCACTGGCAGGCCGGGCAGCGGACCTGGAGCACAAAAGGGCCCTCGGACACGGAGGCCTGGAGGTTCTGCTCCAGGCGGTAGGTGGTCCAGCCGTCCGAGCTCGTCTCTGACGGAGCCTCTGCTGCCTGAAGAAGCTGCTGCTCCGAAGTGAGGATGAAAAGCGGGGCGGAGGAGTTGGCTGTGGCTCCTTCCCCTGCATAGAACCAGAAATGGGCTGAGGTGACCAAGGCCTCCTGGGTGTTCATGGAAGGTTGGAAGTAATATGTGAAGTGGCTGGTGGTCACTTCTCCAGCAGCTGAGTCAGATCTGGCACAGGATGAGTCTACCAAAGTGAGATCAACAGTAGCAGAGAAGTTTATTTTTTCCATTTGCATGCATAATCAATTTGCAAAAGTTTGACTTCGCACTCAATTTTTTGTGCTAAAAAATAATTTGTGAAATTATTTGGCATCATTTGTTTGAAATTTACATAAAGCATAGGATAATACACTGCTATGTAGTAGAAATTGTGATTTATAAAAGTCAATCAAGATAAAATAAAAAATTAGTGTTCGAAGCAATGTGCATTCCTTGTTTAGTCTAAAATAAATCACTGGCAAATATTTTTCAACATTTATCATGTTATTCAGATTTTATATTGTTTGTAGTTTTGGGTTTGAGTTTTGAGTAACATACAGTAATAATAAATGCACAAATATTCCCCAGTTATGGGCTGTATTGGCAATTACATCATTAGGTACTCGGAGGCACTTCTGTAAGAGCCGGACTCTGTGTGTTTGTTAGTTTGTTCATGTGCGACAGGTTTTGCAATGCACAGATATCCATAGGCATGTTATTAGTAGAAAGTCTGGGTAAAATGCATCATATCAATCAGCAATCAGATTGGTGATTGGCCAATCATGTTGTTAAAACATCAGAATTGACCCTAAAAAACCTGATCCGTATCCCTATCTTAAGACCTTTGCCTACAAAATAGTTTTCTTCTGGAGGACAGAATAATTTTTATTTTTGAAATATTGACTAATGAATTTGGGTCGCCACAATCCACAATGGATATAGTATTTTGAAATGAAACCTTGTGAATAAATGAGGTAAACATTGTTTTAGAGGGGTTGTTTAGGTAAAAACCAGCAAAACATCTCACCAGAACTGGGGAAGAGGATAATCTGAGAGTTTTCCTGGTTCTGATTGTGGTGGTGGTGGTTTATCCATGCTGTCCTGCCAGTCCTGGAGGACCTCCGGCGCCCTTGCCTAGCCTCTGCCCGTGCCATGCCCCCATCAGGACCCTGCACCGAGGGCACAGGGGGCTCCAGCCCCAAGCCCTCCAGAACCCGCTCTTTGAACCAGGCCAGCACTACTTCCCGAGGCAGCTCATCTCCCTCGCAGGCTTGTGTTAGGCTGTGGATCCACAAAGGGCCCAGGATCAGCAGGGTGCAAGACAGCATGGCTGTGACAACCGCTCAACACAAAATTGCTTCCAGTTGCTTCAGCTGATACAGAAATAAAGTCCAATAAAAAGTGTAAGAAAGTCTATAACTAGAAAGTGTAATTTTGTTGGTCCAGAAAAGTTGGGAAAGTTAGTTCCAGATAAGTGACTCTCTCCTTCTGTCTTTCCCTGTTCTCACATTGCCACCAAAAGCTGTATTCCACCTTCTCATTGGCTTATCTTGGTTGTTTTCACTCAGCCCTCAACAGTTTTTTTTGTTTTTTTTTACTTATTCTGAAATAATGTGTGAAGCCCGTCCACTCTGTGCCGTACTTGTTTGGGTAACCACTGCAACTATCTGGATATTTGGGAAGAGTAGAGAGATTCTGCGGACAAAGGCATTATTATGTTGCCAATATACAAACCGAAGATAGCAAAGGGTGACCTTGAGTGTTGCGATGTTGCATTATCTGTTTCTATGGCTGTTTTACACAGTATCCTCAAGGCAATGTGTCTGCATGTTTTCCTCTGCTGTTGTGTCCCGTGGAGTCAGTTTTGGAAAAACACATTTTAAGGTATAATATTAGCAAAGGGATAGGAAACCTGTCACTGGCACGGACATGTCCATAATTATCTTAAAGCATTACACACAGCTGGAGAAATACACTTCTGTCATTTTTAATAATCTTTGAGATATGTTCCCACACAAAATCTTGCTGAAAGTGCAGTCAAATACAAATCTGTCTTTATTATACACCCATGTCGAGGTGCTTTCTGCAAATAGGCAGACACACACACACACACATCATAGGCACCTGTTTCCCCCACTAGAGTCTTCATCTATCTTGCAAAAAACATTTGTGCCTTCTTTATCTCACTGACCTTGAATCTTTGCCGTTTCAGACAAGTCAGTTGCATAATGTGTATTTCTGAGTGTATTGCATGACCAGACATTTTTATCAGTCATTTAACAGGCCAAAATAAATGAAAGACCAGATGTGCACTGAAGGTTCCAGTGAAACCTTGTTTTGAGACAACCCAAGAGTTTTATTGTAAAATGAGATGTCCGCCATTTGAAAAAAGTGAGTCTTATTAGGACAAAATATTTGCTCATTTTGAAAGAACATTTAAGTTTTTAGCTACACCATTAATACCTTTTCGTCTCAAATAGCTACTGACACTTTGGAAGTTAGAACTGTCAATCTTCTTGTAACTTAGGTAACATTTTGTCCCTCTTGATGAAATGGGAGGTGGACTATGGATCGACCCTGATCGGTCTGTAAGTCCATCCATCCGTCCGTTCATCATGCACAATATCACGGACACCACTGATCAGATTTTGACAAATCTTCTGGGAATCATGGGTATTATTGCTCCGTTCCAGAAAAGCAAACACAAATAGAAAGAGTTCTGAAAGAACTGTTGTTCCTCTTCTTGAAGTTGTCGGTAAGGCTGGGTATCGAGAACTGGTTACAAATTGCCTAATTCACCAGAATCGATAAGCCACTGCTTCTCGACTAGCTGTGCAACGACCTTTTTGACCCTTTGGGTGCACTGTCAATTGCAAACAGTGACGTAGTTTGTCCTTATCTGCTCACCATCATGTCAACTGATATTGCCAGGTCAGACAGCCAGTGTACAAACTGTCATGCCAGTTACTTTTGCCAGGTCGCCATTGTAAATAAGAATCTGTTCTTAATGACTTGCCTGGTTAAATAAAGGTTAAAAAAAAATAAATAAAAAACTTTGCCAATGTTGACTTTCCCAGAGTTGATTTGATTTGACAAACCTGTGTGCAATGTACTCTGCTTGATGCGCTATGTGCTCAGCCCCCCGAAATTCTGCTTGCAGCTTTAATTTATCTTAAATTTCTAATCCAAATGTGGTCTATTGCTTGTTGAATTTAGGCTCGTTCATTGACAAAGCTCTGATGGGACAGGGTTGCTTGTCCAAAAAGATAATTTATTCATATTTAAAAAATCCCAGTTATAGCATTACAGCACTTCCCAAGAAAAGACTGCAAATATTATGTTTTTAATTCATGGTTCTCATATTTGGTGATGAGACACTCAAAATGATGCTCAAAATTATTTATTGTTGTTACAGGCCAGCCACCAACAGCAGAACACCCATTCACATGTTCATATACTGATACACATTTGGCTTCTTGTACATAGCCCAGTTAACATGGGTAATGTACGTATTACTCACAAATGTATATGGACAACATGCACATCAATGTCAGATTTTTCCTTGCCTTGATCATTCACCATAGATATCTAAACATTTCATTGCTGGTTGAGTGTGGGGGGAAATGTTTTCAATTTTGAAATCTTTTAATAATGCATGCAATCAGATTTGTGTTAACATGTGATTACTGAAGGGAGGAAGCGGACAGGAGAGCTACAGAAAGGCAGAGACAGATTACGAAGAGTCTTTGCTCCTCTTTGGAAGGCTGATGTCAGAAGCAAGTCTCCTGCAAAACGAGAAAATATCTTAAGGCATCACATGACACTTGGCATGTTTACTCTTTGCAAGTGCATCTACATGTCTGAGGGTGTTTGTTTATACTTACAGGACAGATAGACGGAGTTTGCTGTGAGCGCATCACTGACAAACATAATGCAACTTCAGATACTTGGGATTTTTATCACAATTCCAAGCCACTCCCAGAATTTCAGTCTTGACATTAAAGTCACACTTTTGCTTGCCGTTACACCTGTGGATGTGTTAAAAAAAAAAATTGTTGATGTGATAACAAAAAAAATCAATAATTACTATATCTGAATAGAAAAAGACAATGCCAGCATTTTTTACATACTCTCATTACTACTAATATTGTACTGATTAGTACTACTACTACTATTTCTAATAATAATATTAGTATTATTATATAGCACTTTTCTAAACAAAATTACATGCTGAGGTAAAATATACGCTCTTCACGAAAAAAATATTAATTTGAACAAATATCATATTGCAGGTTTGCAGCTTCTATTCCATTCATTCAAATATTGACTTGAAATTTTGTCAGTATTTTCTGTGAATTCAATTTTAAGGCCCAGATGCGTGAACATTTTCTGTCAGTGTAAATTGCAACCTGCAAGTTCTCAGATGTTTTGCTACAATAATAACTTCATAGATTTGCCCCCCAAATCAGTGTATTCCTTCAATGAAATTTTGTCTGTTATGAACCAATACACACATGTATTCCACTGTTGCTGTGGCTGAGTAGCTCATGCAGAAGGTCATCTTTGTAGGTCTGCTTGGTTTGTGTTTGAGGCAGGTTTGGTTGTCGAGACGTCCGTAGTTGGCCTTCTTGACCTTAATGACTCCTTTATCTGAGGGTGACAGAGAAATGAGGAGAGAGGGAGAGAGAATTCAGGTGTGATGTTTAGGAACCATATTCTTCTGCAAATCATGGCTGTGGTCTAAACATGATCTCCATAACACTGACTGCACAAATTTCAGCTGAAATTTACCCATATGTTGGCAACAAAGGTCATAGAGGACTTTGAATTTTTTTATGGCATAAAAAAAACTTGCTTTGCAACTGTGAACGCATGAGGACATAACACTAAATTAAAATGGTGAAATTTGTACATAACCTGTCATTGAGCAAACTCTTTTACTAAGGGGTTGCAAATAAAACTATATATCTTGCATATGTAGTTGATTTTAATATCAACAGCTGTATATTTCATTAAATACAAGATTAACGGTAATCGGTTTTCCAAATTAAGAGAAACGGTCGAATCATCATGCTGTCCTAGCAGACACTATGCCCCGAGGAAGGGTTAAGCCGCAATATTCTGAATTTCGATTAAAGTGTTCAATGGAGTGCAACATACAAAGTGCAACATAATTATATACCCATATTCTAAATGATTTCATAAGAATTAAAGGAAGACAAGTATAAGATTCTTCTTCTTTTGAGGTAATTTGTAATTTTAATTTTCTGCCTCTTGTAATTTTCCCTTCAAGAGAGGCTTCGTCAGGATTGGTAGAGATTAGTTTTGACCAAAGACTAATGAGCTGTGATTTGACCTTTATCTGCATTTGCATAAGTCTTTGCATTGGACAGGGTATCAATAATCATGCATTTATGTATCGACAGGATCAGGGTGCATTCTTACCACACTTTACTTTTGCAGTTTCTCCTTCACATGCAACAATGGTACGCAGATCTGCCAGAACATTAGGAGATAAAATGAGATTTGACCTTAAAAATCTTAAAATCATCTTACTATTATGTTTGTGCTACACAGGATGGCACCCTTTGCAAAAATAGCTAAAGATAATATCTCGCTACTGTATGTACAGGCAGGAGGCCTCTAGTATACAAAAAAATACTCACCGTCACTTTTCTTCTGACACATGTAGGAGACCTGCATGAAGGTCTCGGGTGTGTAATTACATATGAACATTCTTGAGTTCGGCTTGGGCAGTCTGCAGTACTCCCAGTCATTACAACTAGAGAAATATCAGAACATGTCAAATACTGCATATCCAAAATGTTATGTTAAGTTATACGTTCACCTCAGTGTTTTCAGTCACAGATTGTTAAGCTACCTTATGCAAGTTTTCGCCTTGAGTCAGTAAAAGAAGCAGAAGTATATTGTCATTCCCTCCCTCCTCGCTCCTCCCCTCAGTTGGTCCAGTTCCTGCCCCAGCACTTGTCACTCATCTTGATGAGCCATCTACTTTGAAACAGCAACTAGCCTGAGGCTGATCTGCAATTTGCAATTTCAAACAAGCACAGATCCTGTACAAGCCCACGGCCTGTACACGCCGCATTTGTTCAACTCCTAACTAGCGTGACAACACAGTTATCTGTTTAATTACCTAATTCCACTAATGTTATTTAAATACCGCAAGGTAATAACATTATCTAGTGGTAAAGTTCGTAGGGCAGCAGAAGATGTGGACTTGTGGCTGGTGATTGTTTAGGATGAATTACTTGTCCTTATCTACATTGAGAGTGGTTTGTTTTAAGTTTCACTTTAGTTTTCACAACGGGAGACTGCCAAATTTAGTGCAATGCTACTGGTCTGTGCATCGCCAAATTACATGATGTTTGGCGATGCAGGCGAATTAGAGATCAATTTAGATCAATTTCTATACATTGACCAACTTTTTATTTTGTGGCAGCCAAACCTATGTGTGGGAAACGAAGGTCATCTTGCAACCAAAGACACCCTCTAGAGCCATCTCACGAAGTGTTGATGCCTGACCGCCTGACCGCCTGACCTGAATATGCCTTGTGTTGCCCTCGGCCGCAGCATGGGAAAAAGCCAAATGCCAATGCTAGATTGTTCTTTTGTTTCTTACTGCTGTCTGCCATTGTTGTTGTTGCTATAACTTTCCTGCACAGTGGCCACTAGCCTCACCTTGATAGCGACACCCAAGCTCACTGCTGGTCACGCCCTTATGACACCCAACCACAGCAAGTGGTTTACACCCCAAAACATCCCAAACATGATTGAAAAGCCAATTTCAGGCCAACAGGGATTTAGGTCACAGACACAGACTGATCATGTATGATATATGCTATTTATTTATGGTTAGTTAATGTGAAAAAGTTGCATGTTGTAGCTTTAAATGGTAAATAATTGTCGTAATAATTTGATATCAGGGATTTTTTTTCTCATAAAAATATACCAATCGAAATTGCAGGTACTTGATTCAACATACTCTATCAATATAATTTGCTAAACCATGCATTGTCTATAAATTTTCTTTAAAGACACCGTCTTCATCTAATGTCAGTTGTCTCTGATTCTTATGTTGGCTTAATTGGAGTTGCTGACCACCTTTGTCCCTAGATAGTATCCTTTGTTTCTGCTTAGTGTACTAACTCACAAGCTAATTAAATAGATAAATAAAAAATAAATAAAGTAAATAAATAAGTTATCATGTCTTACACAGACTTAATCCATGGCAACATGCCCGCATGGAAGCAGTTCGCTCTGGCCACAGGTGCCTGCTGGTGTCTGGCAGCACAGATGGAAGCATGTTGCGCACCAGAGGTGATTGATGTCACTTTGATCATATGTCCTTTAGCTGAACATACACAAAACAGATATCACAATACAACATGGTTACAATGGGTGATGATAGAAAGAGGAAGAGAGGGGAAGAAGAAGAAGAAGAAGGGGAAGAAGACAATGGCTGAGGGGCTATAGAGAGGCAATAGAGAAGGCGATGAGAGTGAGCATATCATATAAAGGTGAAGTTCAGAAATAATAAATAATGGAATACATACGGCATTTCAGCTCATTGTTTACACCCGGACAAGCCACATCATAGAGTAAGTCTGAAGTAAAAGAAAATGTGTCACTACAAGGAAACCATGAGATGCATTCCAAGATGCATTTTTCCACATTAATACCAAGGTGTAAATGCAGTTGGGTTTTCAAATCAATCAATCCACATGCAACATCTAAATGAATCTAAATGGGCATACACATGCGAATATAGCGAGGAGGCACACACAAAATGAACATGTTGGGAAGAAGGAAAATTTTAAATCGTAACTAATAAAAAGTAGATGGTCAGCATAATTGTAGAAGGGGAACAAATGACAGCAGATGTTTGAGGGAGAACGGCCTTCTCCTCAACTGTTGTCTATGGTAGACCTGTTGTCCAATACGACTTCTTCTGTTTTAAAAAGTAAGAAGCATTGCATTTAACAAGAAGATTTACTGAACACTTCCCTTCTTTGTAATAGTTGGAATCAGATAATTGGTTCAGAGACATTTGACAATTCACATAGCCTACAGTAATGAAGATAGTGTAGTAATGGTGATAATATACTGTACCTGCTTCTGTTGGCAAACACCAAGCTGCAGCCAGCACTAAAAGGCAAACAGTTGAATTGATCAGGATGCCTCCTGACACTTAAAACTATTAAACTACATTTGAAAACGATGAAGCACATTCTCCTTTTCCTGAGATATAGAACATTTGAAAATAAATTCATGAAAAATGAATAACATGGGACCTTTAAAGAACATGTAATGCATTCAGATCACAGTTTTAAACTTTTACTCTCACAGTTAAACGTCAAGAAACAGAATACAAAAGGTTGTACTCACAGGCAATGGTAGTCAGTCTCATGCAGAGCATCTTGTCAACTGTAGCAGATATTGGCGACCAAATGGAAAAAAGCAGCTTCTTATATGTTTTCTTCTTCAAACATGCATGATATCACTGATGAGCTCATACAAATATCCTTAAGGAGTAGAGTACTGTGGAGCACAGTCACGGTGCTGAAGGGCAAACAAACTGTGGCATACAGGACAGGATAATTATAAATATATTTGCTAACAGTTTGAGGCAATATGTCAGAGGCAGGAATGAACCTTGTAACTTTTTACTTTTGACTGGTATAAAACTGCTTTTGGTTCCCTCCAGCCATTACTGTCAGTCTCTTCCTCAGAACATGATGTACTCACACTTGTGTCTACCAGGTCAGAGGTTGAGGGTGGAGTACAGAGTGACACTGTGATAAAATGAGATAGATGGTCAATGAGCTTCTGTATGATTTAGTCACAAAGTGTATAAACAATTTATTACTTTAATACTGTGAAATACTTCTAAAGCGAAAGGCTAATTATTCCTCTGAATACTAGACTTCATTGTATTCAATCATGCATCCAATCATACTGCACTAACAGGCAAAAGTCTTGTCTGTGCACTCTGTGTTTACTTGGTCAGTGTGGGAGCGTGGCCATGGTTGAAGATCGACCAGTGATTGGTGTGGATTTGGAAGATGGTCCTGCTGTGACAACCTAAAATAAGTAAAATATACATGACTTATATGGCAATAACAACCTTCCCTGTATCAACCCCCACAGGTAAAGAAAGTCTGGACTGCAAGGACGAAGCTGCATGAAACCCAACCCCTACGCCTCAAATGATGGACGGGTAAGTCTAAACAACGTCCATTTTTGCAAACACAATAGAATAACGACCACACAAATCACTACTACCCTCCAAGTCACCATGGCCAATAAAAATCATAACTCTGGGAAGACTCCAGATTGTGTCTGGGTCTGGGAAGATGAACCAGCAGCAGATCCTCAGACTCATCATGGGGGACACTCACGCTAGCGGTAGATGTTGCTCCTTCGCCCTGTGACATACTGATAACCCTAACCCTTTTAGCCAGTTAATTTAGAGCTATATTAGGCTATTACATTTGCGGGAAGCTGGCTCCTCCTCGCTCCTGCTCTCTGTGATAGTTCATATCAGTATCGCAGTGCCTTCTGGGTAACCCTTGTTTTTAAGCCAGCAAGGGAACGCCATTCGAGGGAACGTCGGAGGGCTGAACAGCCAGTCACCCCCACTTCATTTGGCGCACTTGGTAATGGGACACCCTCCATCATGGCGGCGGCTCGCGGGAACCCACAAATCCGAGGCCGAGTGTTTAGGGACCGATTTGGGACGGGGGGATTGTGTGGAGCTGTTGGGGTGTTGCACTCAATATGGCTTCCATTGGCCCTTTCCATAATTTACTACCAGACAATATTTTCAGGCAGTACATGAGCAGTGTTGCCTGTACTGACATTATATATGACGTGGATAACAGACAGTTATGGAGTATTACCAAAGACAAATATTGCTGAAGCTTCAGGCTAGCTGCTGTTTCAAAGTAGATGGCTCATCAAGACGAGTGACAAGTGTTGGGTCAGGATATTAGCTAAAAAGTCATAAGGTACGCTCACCCAGCATAATTTTGACCACATCCTGCATTTTGATTATTACTAGTCCACTTGTGTATCAACCCCCCCCCCCCCCCCCCCCCAACTAGACCCCTGACAGATCCTACTGTTTGTTTGTTTTTGTTTGTTTTTTTGTTTGTTTTCTTCTGTGTATGTATTTATTGTTAGGAAGGGGGGTAATTGTAGATATGTTTCAATCAGAGCAGTAGGCTACTGAAAATAAATAGCACCAACCTGGTTGTGTGGCAATAAAGTATCTTGCATCTTGTATGAGATTTGGTACATCTGCTTGTGGTTTTGGTGTCCCCTATTGGATTCAAATGTGCTTTTGCACGCATAGTTGATGAACTCTATTTAAGTTATGACCATTGTTCTACTTGCCCACCTATTTGGGGCCATGTGATTGGGAAAAGACATAGAAGCTTGGTCGGGTATTGTGGTGTACAAATTTTGGAGGCAAAAAGTAAAAAATTGAAAAAGGAGAAGCATAAAAACTGTTTTTCTTAAAATGCAAGATGGCGAAAAATCTAATCTAATCTAATCTAAATCAAATGGTTCACGAGTTATTGGCCAAAATGTTGCTAATTGCTAGTTATAGCGCCACCATCAGGCCAATTGGTGTAGCCTAATTCCTAGGTAGCGGCTGAGATTTCAAACTATGTTTGGTTACTGTGAGTCTTACTGTTTCTGAGCTCCAGATACTTTTAGTGGAGAAAAAGAAGAAGAAGAAAAATCCTAACAATTACAATAGGGTTCCCAGCACTACACGTTTAGACCCCTAATAAGCAACACCACAAACCTAATAAGGTCAGAGCCATAGTGCCTAACAATATTCCTGTCACCATACACTGAAGAGAGAAGAAAAAAAATGGAAACACTGAATGAAATGAATGAAAAACACTAATTTCTCTATAAGGCACGGTCCTCATGTTTAGTGATGAGACAACACTCACACTTGAATGCTGAGTTACAGGCCAGCCACCAAACACCAGAACTCCCATTCACATGCGCATGTACTGCTGTAAATTAGGGTACCTTTACATATCCCAGATAACATGGTGAATGGTACCTATTTATCACAAATGTATATGGACAACATTGGGGGGAAAAAACAAATTGCGAGCAAGGTTGAGAATTTCTAAAATGGTTGTGTTGTCTTTCTTTCAGGAGAGCTATAGGGAGGAAGAGACAGACGATGCTCCTCTCTGGAAAACTGATGCTGGAAGCACGTCTCCTGCAAAACATGACAAACCATCTTCAGGCATTACATGACACTCGGTGCATTTCATGTTGAGTTTTTTGCAAGTGAATTTTCAACATTCCATAGTTTTATTTATGTAAATTCCCTCCAGAAATGAAATAAAACTAACTCACAAAAACAACTTCTGGCAACTCCTCACCTTTTATTGACTGCTTCACTGGCGAATTCACTCATGCACCAAGTTACATCCACAGGCTCTGTAGTGCAGGTTTCACAGTCGAGACGGCCATAGTTGGCCTTCTGGACAGAAATGACTCGGTTTTCTAAGGGGTAAAGAGAAGTAAAGACAGAGAGAGAGAGAATCTGCACAATTGAAACTCAATGGAAACAAGATGTAACTTATTTCAAGGCCAACATTCCAAATCGATATGCAGAAAAATGAACGGAACACATTTGCTTTATAAATAAAAGTGATTGGCAGATCCACTCACACTGAGGAAGGGCGGATATATTGTCAGTATAAATCTCATGCTTCTCTTGATATTTTTTTTTTATTAAAGTGCATTCTTACCACACTTTGCTTTTGCGGTTTCTCCATCCTTCAGTGGCTACATGATGGTTCAACTGTTTTAATTTGCATTTCATTGAGTGTCATTGAGAGCATCTTGGTCACTCTAGCAGATGGAGGTAGACTGGTAGACAAGTGGTATCATTTTATGTGGCAAAATGCCAGATATCATTGTGGGATGAATTCATACATATGATTACATTCTTGCCTACACTCTCGCCCTCAAGGGGCCCTTCACCCATACACAGTCCTGAGGGAAGGGAATACAGTGCACGCTTTAATGTATAATTATTGAACAGGCACTTGGCAACACTTCCAGGCCATGTCTGTAAAGTCACGAACATGGATAAAATAACAGGACCGAGTGTTCCAAGTACCTCCTTTAAAAATGTGGTAGGGATAATATCTTGTAATAACATTTTAGAAATGGCACCATCTTGCATCCTTAACCGCTGTCTGGCGCTGTCACATTAGATGTTTTAGAATGTCAAGGGAGACCTGGAGATTGTTGGCCTTCCAATTACGCTCAGCTTTTCTACAAGCTCTTCTTACGGCCCGGGTGTGGTCATTTAGCCATGGTAGCGGGCATTAGCTTTAACCATCTAGGGAGAAACCAGAGGAAAGCACCAGATCAAGTGTGTGACCTTTAGAACAGATTGGACGCGATTGAAAGACTCAATAAGATTCATAAAATCAGCTGGCGAGAGAATGTGAAGGGCAACAAACATGGATGTTAAAATCACCAAGAATAACCACTCTGTCGTACTGAGGCACGATGAGAGCCAGGAGTTCAGAAAATTGCTGAATAAAACCATTATTTAGTTTTGGGGTTCTGTAAACTAAAACACAGAGTAGAGGTACCATGTCAGTAATTAAAAAACAAAGGCATTCAAGGGAGGAAAAACTGTCAAGATAGGAGGGGGAGCATTTGTATACATTTTTGTGAAACACTGCTAAGCCTCCACCACTTCCAGACAACCTTGGCTGATGAAAATTGAAAAAATTGGGAGGGGTGGCCTCATTCACAAGTGCAGAGTCTCCCTGACTCTTAACACGAAAAACTCTCGGTTACATATAGTGATAGAGCAATGACTGTGTGTATTTATAGACTATAGTGTGTCTGTAATTTTTTTCTATAAAGATAATATTGACTGATCATACAGGGAAGCACACATACCTCAGGGTTTTATGCCTTATAGCTTGAACTACCCTTAGGAAATATATCATTTTCATTACATTTTAGGCCTTATCCAGAGAGCTTTAGAATAAGTACAGCAGTAGAATTTAGTAGAGTTTTTCTTGATAACACATTTTAGTCAGGCAGATTGTACTTGTGTTTTGTCGTAAGTCACATTAAAGTTGCGACAATGCGGTCATTTTTTCCAAAGTTGGCAGTTCTGCAATAGCAACGACTGCAAGGGTCAGAGTCACAGTTCCCTTACAATGCTCGTGTCGCTGTAGAGTAATCGTATATAAGAGAGAGCTGCTATGAAAAGAAATCAAAAAATAAGAGCTAAGGAGACAGGTAGAGGGCTGTTTTTTAAAATAAAGTGGATTAAGTAGATGAGAAAGATAAAGCAGGCAGAGTATGACTCAGTGAGGAGAGGACGATGTGAGTTAATTCATGAGTTTTCAGCCTAGAATGAAAGATGGGGAGTAATGCTGCTGTTCTGACTGGAGTGTTGATGTCATTCTACCAACTGGGAGCCAGGAGGGAGACGAGTCCACACCAAGCGGAGCGAGGACCAGGTCGTCACTTGGAAAGGACTTCTAAGCAGCTGGTAGTGGGCAAACGCAGAGCAGGATTGGCAGGTAGTGCTGGACCATGGCCTGGAGGTGTAGGGGTGCGGCTCCATTTGAAGCCTTGTTTGCAGCACCGGGGGTTTTAATGTAGGAAGAGCCACAGGCGACCGATGGAGGGAATGCAGGTGGGGACTGACATGGGAGGATTCGAGGAGGTTGACGACAAGGCAGGCTGCAGTGCATGGAAGCATTGGACTAGTTTGAGTTAATTGCTGATAGAAATGTCTGATCGAAATAAATGAATGTAAAATGAATAATATGAAACCTTTAAAGAAATTGTAATGCATTCTGATTGAAAACTTTTTTAGTCTCATAATTAAATCCCAATATACAGAATGGTTATATTCACAGACAATAGTGTTCACTGAGAACATCTTGGCCACGCTAGCAGACAGAGGTAGACTGGTAGTAAAGAGGCTAATGTTATTATGTATCATTTCGTTTGGCAAAATACCAGATATCACTGTGGGATGACTTCATACATACAGCATGATTACATTCTGGCAACATATATCCTGGATCCTAGTCAGGCGAAGGGCCCTCGGGGCTAACTACACAGTCTTACAGGGGAAAGGAACACAGTGCATACTTTAATGTATATTTATTTAACAGTACACTTTGAGGCCATGTTACAAAGCCATGAACAGTCAAGAAGGTACTAAAAATTGTGTTTTCTTGATGGTTAATTCCTCCATTTATTTTTTTATTTTTTTAAGATTTATATTAGGAAAGACAGGGGATTACATGCAGCAAAAGGCACGGCCAGTTTTGAACCTGTGCCGTTGCGATCGGGACTGAGCCACATCATTTCGCTTGTATAAAAGAAACCACAATAACATTGATAAAAATAAATCGAAAAGCACAGAAGTAGAATGGGTTGTCATTTGTGCGCTGTGTTAATTGAAGCTTCGAATAGTGAACCCATTTCCAATACACATGGCTCAGAAAGCCCCGTTTTGTCATCACTCCTATCTAAGCAACCCTCTTGGAAACTGAATGTTGGTTTGTCTCGAGATCACTTCACTTTTCAAGACAGTTTTGACTGACTCCACCTTTGATCAGCTGTCCTTCAGCTGAATGTGCACAAAAAGGGTCACATTACAATGTTATCACAATACAACATGGCAAACGTGGGCAATGGGCAGATGTGGAAGAGAGACGTCAGCATTTGAGTTAGCAGTAAGGGAAGTGAGCAATGGCTACAAGATATGGATGCGTTTTTTGGCAAAGAAGCTCTTTGATCACATTACCACTGTGAGACAAAAAATACTGATAGCACCTCTTTATGTCCAGTATTTATTTAGTTCACTGCAGTACATGTTGCTTTAGCAGACTGTCTTTAGTGGACAGTACAAGTTACACTGGCACCATCTCAAAAGCATATGCACTGTAGTGCACAAAATATTAGACACAAAGGTGAGACTGTGATCAGTCTTCTCTTTGCACAGTGGAAAGATGATCAAAGAGTTTATTTGCCTAAAAGTTGGTATATTCGTTTCAGGGTTAGGCAGGAGGTCAAGTTAGGGACAAGATGAAGAGAGAGATGGTGGTAAGAATGGACAGATCAGTCTCATTCTGTTGATCATCACATGCCATAGAAAAGTTCTGAAATAGAAAAGGAAGGTCAATTTAGAGCTGTACATCATTTATACAGATTTTCCCCACTTTTATCAGATGGTTAGTAAGTACGCATTTTTGCCTTCTGAAATCGTGGTTTGAGGAGTTGTACTATTTGTGCAAACAGTGCCTGTTTTATACAGTATATCTAATTAGGCAGATGCCCCTCCACTTTTCACCCCTTTTAAAAGTCAAAATTTAGTAAAAATCGAATATTTAATCTTCAATCTCTCAATCTTTTCAATCTAATATTTAATTAAAGAAGTAAAATAACTGCTCTGTCTACATTTAGATAGCATAGTTGCATTTGGATTGCTGCACCCCCTTTCCAACCCAAGTGGTATATTCCAATCTGCGCTAAAAATAGACGATGGGACGATGGGATCGTAAACGGAGTGACAGCAGCATAATTGTTTGACAGCTAACATTGCACAATTTATGGGCAAAAAAAAGAAAGAAAGAAAGAAAAAAAAAAAACACAGCACAGGTGTGTTTCTCTGAAGACCTTAACTGTGTAACCGGCAGAGGTCGAAGGCAAAAAGTTACTAACGTTTAGCTAGCTAGCTAACTGTTGTTTTTTTAGAGTAGCTAGCTTTAGGTTGGCTAACGTTACATTTTCTGTTGTGTGCCTAATGTCTCTGTCTTTCTCTCTGAAACTGTTTAACATTTAGCAAACTATCAAGCAAAGCTAAAGTGAGATGTTTTCAACAGATTACTGAAGATGATAGCCTACTGCCAACACCAAGCTGCAGCCAGCTCTAAAAGGTAAAAAAAAAAGTATGTATTATCAGCTTTTGAACAGACTTTTGCAATTACCAGCAACAATAAGGATATATCAGTCAAATTATTTGAAATGATGTGTCAATTTTCAAACAATAATTTATGTCTGGTCCATTTTTAAACTTGTGTAACACCACTGCAGGATGACAATATGCAAACATCGTCAGTCCTGAAAACCCTCAGGTCTAACTAGTAGGAGGATACTTGAATGTGATAATTGTTCATTATTGATTTGATATGACCAATAATTAAAATAAACTGTAAAACATATTTTATAATTATTATAATCTTAATAATTTAATGTTGTTTATTGATATTTTAAGGACTTCAGATCCATGGAGAACTTTTTACACTTTTATGTCTGGCACACAATGTCATCTGGATGTTTCACTGCGGCCTATCTAGTAAAAGTTACTGCTGTAATTTCCCCCACTCTTTAGTTGAAATAGGCTGCTGGTCACTAATCAAATCAGCTTTGCTACGAGCTGTTGAGCTGATGAGAAGTGGAAAGTATTGTATGTCTCTGAACATTAGCTTTTCACATGGCATTAAACGCTCCCATAAATCCAGAATAATAACTTGTGGCTATATAATTTGACTGTGCATTTGTATACTTTAAGTACAGTATGTTCATAGTATGTACTATTCAATTCTCACCTGACTGGATTGTACACCTCAGGGTCTAAATAGATGTTAGACAGCTAATCAAGTTCTTACAGTTGATTAAGATGGAAAGAAGGGAATGTACAGACACCACCAAACACAGAAAGTACACTCTATCTTGAATATGTATATATGCCCAGAGGATCACCCTGAGGATGAGGAGATTTTCATATATGACAGTGTGTATTAGGCCTTTTTTTTTTTTTTTTTTTTCTCTTTAATCTTGTGCCCTCACTTGACTGCATCAAGGCAATGGTTGTCAAATGTGGGGTTAGGGGACCTACAGAGGTCTTTGAAAGGATTCCAAGAAAGCAAAATGAGAAATAGCTTAATTTCACTATTATTTCTTTCATTTGAAGATAGGACAATCATATATAGGAATGTGTATTTTGATCATAGGTGTCACTCTCCCTGCTGTTAGCTGCCTACCTGCAGTATAAACGGTTTTGGATTTGCTCTATCCTTGTATCTAAGTGCCGACTGCTGGCTGGACTGCTTCTGTACATGTCACACACTAAACTCAGTAGAAAAGGATGATACTTTTACTCAGCAGATCTGTAGGGTTCGACTTCCTGCTCTGCTAGGTCAGTCTAGTTATTACTAAAACATTTGTTAGCAAAAATATTTTTTTGTCAGCATAGATTAACTACTGCAGTTGCAGAGCCATAGGTTCCTAACACCAGACTCCTTGATGAATACGTCCTGTGCCGTGGAGAAAATAACTGGCTTCCTTACTCCAGTCCCAGTATTCAGTTTGGATTATGGCTGTTTCACGTCATTTCCTCTGTGGATATGTTTGTTTTGTCTCTGCAGGGTGGTCAGGACTAGACTGAGCTATGTGCGTGTGTAATTGACAGGCAGTAGGTAGCGGTGAGAGTTTGGAGAGCCTGAAAACAGAGGCAGAGGCTATACAGAGGCCTGATCTTCTCTCAGACCATTTGAATTACTGAGAAGGTGTTATGAAATTTTCGCCAAATAATACAAAAAGAAAGAAAAGAATACAAAAATAATACAAAATTCAGCTTTAAGTGATGTGCATCTCTCAGGCTCTGTCCCATACTCAGGGTGAGTCTTGAGACTGTTGGCATCGGCGCCAGTTTAACAAATTAATAAACAAAATAATTTACTGACCCCTATTATGTACAGTACCACGCCATTTTAAAGCTCTGAATGCAAACATCAGTAATCTATAAAAAAGCACAAGAAGTAAATGTAACCTCCCACAAATGATACAGGCACCCATTGGGCCAATCAGTAACAAGATGCATCTTCCCTCCAGATTTCATAAAAATTGGACCAGTGGTGCAGCAGTTATGGCCTTTCAGCATGTGAAATTTTGACCGTAACACCAGAACACATTGCCAAAATGCATCATCTCTTCAAATTTCCCAAAATAGGACCAGTGGTGTCTGATATATCACCTGGGATATCACCTTTGATGGACAGATGGACAGATGGACAGACACAGCCCTGTCCATAGTTCCACTCCTGATTCTATCACATTGGAGGGAAAAAAACTACTGGTCTGATATTGACGAAACTTGGAAGGATAATGCATTTTTCCTCTGTGTTCTGGCATTTAAAACATTACACTGATTGGCCTGATGGAGGCACTATAATTAAAGGTCAAAATTTGATTTGGAACTTTGAGATGCATTCACTATTACACAACAAGTCAGATTTTGATGAAACTTGGAGGGATAATGCGTTTTCTTTACTGTTACTTTACTGTTTACCTTGCTTCTGCTTTGACTTCAAGAGGATCCTCCCTGCTGGCAGTTCTGTGAATGTAACCTCCGGTCCTGCTGGTGTTGAGTTTATCATTGACAAAGTTCATATGTAGGATATGTAGGACTCTGATAAGATGATGATGATGATTGCAAGTAAAACACATTATGAGTTAGTTTAAAGTTATGTGACATCTCAAGGCCTTTTGTCGACCTTTCAAGATAGAATCATCATAATTGAACAATGAATTTAAGTTAGCAAAATTTTTACTTAATTAAATGTATGGTGTTTCGGAATAAGACATTTCCAATTGAATGACGGTCCCTAAGAATGTGCTCTTATTTGATTCACTTTTAAAATTGAACGTAAACAAGCAAAAATGCTACATTATATGTGAATTTTGTTATATGTGAAGCTTGTTTTTTCTTTGTAAGCTCGATTGTTTTTTTTTAACATTTGTCAAAGAATGAAAGAAAGGAAGACAGAGGAGTGAAACCTCTGATTTTTTATATTTTTATATTATATATTTACACATATATATATTGAAATTTTTGTCACTAAATTACTTTAACTGTGTCAGTAAGATACATGTATTGAAAATGAAATGCTGTTGCACCAGCTGCAGTTGTTTTTAAGCTGCTTTATTATACTGTAGCTATTGTTATGTTAGTGCCCTACAGTTGTATGAATCACTAAGTCCTATCTGCATTCTTGGACACCCTTTTTATAGCATGTCCGCCTCTCACACACATGCTCCCTCTCTCTCTTTCACACACACACACACACACACACATTTTGGTTGATAACATTATCTGAAGGGGTTGGGGTGTGCTAGCGTGTGTGTGTGTGTGTGTGTGTATGTATGGATAAGGTCACATGGCACTGGCAGCCCAAGAAATGTGACCTATCCATGGTGGTGCAGCTGTCATTTCAAAGCTGGGGGGGGGGGGGGGGGGGGGGCAGGGGGGTAGTTTAACGAAGGAAGAGACAAGAGAGAGAGAGGAGGTAGAGAACAACACAAAACGGAGAGAGCACAAAAAGGAGAATAGAGTGCCTGAGTGACATTAAAGCCAACACTGGGCATTAGAGAAGGAATCTCTCTCTCTTTCGCTCTCTCTCTCTCCCTCTCTCTCTCTCTCTCTCTCTCTCTCCCTCCCTCTCTCTCCCTCTCTCTCTCTGACCCCTCCTCAGTAGGGTGAAAGCAGACCCCAGAGCTGTTGAAAGGGACGGTGCTGGTGGCTGCTAATGCTACATGATCTAGGCTGGACTTACACCTAGAGCCCGGGCGCGCTAAAGGACACACAGAGACGCAGGCTTTAGTAATTGATTTGAGATGAAACATTTTGCTCCATGGATCTCGTTACCTCAGCTGGGACTTTGCGAGGATGTCCAGAGAGATTCCTTTCGGCTTTCAGGGCAAAAGTGAAGTAAGTTACATTTCTCTCTGTTGTCGGGGAAATTCTGTTTTTGGATGAGAATTATGTGTGGGTTGCTATATCATGAAGCACAGTAAAATTCATGATTTTGTAACATATCAGTATTACTTAAAAACAGTCTGATTCAAAATCAGATAATGACCTATTCAAATGAAATTTTCATGACATAACGTAATTTTGGCGTTCCATTTATTGCTATTTCGAATACTTCTGTACTTAACTGTCTTTCTTACTATCACCTCAACTGAGCTAATGAACTTGACCTGCAAACGTATACATAACATAACTGTGATGTCAATCTGATTACTGTAATCTGGTCAACGCAGTCCCAGATGCTACAGCCCGGGTCAGAAGTCCTCTGTAGTCCCTGTGAGCCTGGGGATATCTAAACCAATGGAGGATTTCAAAAGAGGCCTCAAGTAATTGCAGCTCACCTCAAGAAGGCAGTCACTTTGAGTCCCCCCCCCCCCTCAATAACTTGTCAAAAACCATGAGTTCAGCCCAACCGCCAAGCACAAAAAAGATGGCAGAAGGCCCAGGATCCAGCCCCAGTCTCGACATCCCGTCCAAGAGGGCGAAAGTTGGCGAAAACCCAGCTTTAACAGAAGAATCCTCGCCGCCAGTTTTCATCCGTAAGCTCCGCAAGGCAGCAGTGGGCACAGGGTGTGATATCCGCCTCAGGGTGTCGGTGGCAGGATTTCCAAAGCCTTCGTTGGCCTGGTACCACAACGATGAGCTCCTTCCTCGGTCAGAAGCCCAGGACTCGGGGGGACTGTGGATACGGGACTGCCACACCACCGACGCTGGCCTGTATACCTGCGTGGCCACCAATGAGCTGGGGGAGGCGAGCAGCAGTGCCGTCTTGGCCATTATAGATCTTGGTGAAGGTAATTACAAATAAACTGAGATTTACTCTCTCTTTAGCAGGAAGACAAATGTTTTGCCAAGGTAAAAGTAAGAGACTGACAATGAATCCTCAAGTCGTGGTTGCAAGTATAATCATGTAAAAGACACAGTAACAACACTTTAGGGCCCCAAAGTACCAAAAAACTCTGTGTGACAGCTCTCAAGCCAGAATATGCATGACATGGGATTTTAGATTAGATTTCAGCTTCAAATGTTCTTTTATAAAGGTGGATGTTAAACAGTAGTTTCTTTAACATTTAAAAAAAAATAAAGACATTTTGTTGCATTACCCAGATGCCACCCAAATGGACTGATTACCTAACTACACTGATCTTGCATTTCCCATTGTTTAGAGCAGTGGTTCTCAAACTGGGGGTTGGGACCCCCAAGGGATCGTCAGATAATGTTGGGGGTCACGAGATGATTTATGGAACAGACAAAAAACATATTTCTTCTACACAAATTTATTATCGTGTGATTTTTCTGAATATTCTCTCATTTTTGATTTTTTCTTGTGAAACACTGAATAGCTTTCAGCCTCAAAGTCTCCACTGATAATCAAATGAAACAACCTGAAAATGGAAAATAATTTTTTGGCTTAACTGTTCACCACTCCGCATATGCAGCCTGTGATGGGGGTCGCGAGCAGGCATTGCTTCGTTTTAAGGGGTCACAAGCTGAAAAGTTTGAGAACCACATGGTTTAATTAGAGAATATTGGTTGGACCAAGATCTGATGGTAAAATTAGAGGACAGTTATAGAATTGATGGTTTCTTCTGTAACCAGTATAATATTTCTGTCAAGTGCACAAGTTCAAATCTATGAACACTAATTGGCATTCTCAACAGAGTGCCTAGGATAATACACTCTGCCTTTTATCATTACTTCATCCCATGAAACATCATCCCTTTCAATGACAGTTCACCCAGACAGAACTAGATCCAAGCTGGCCTCTGTGTTTTAAGCATTAGACAGTAACGCTGTGTCTCATGTCTGTGGAGAAGGATTGGGAGACAGTTAAAATTAGCTTGTGGATGTAAATAGAGACTCAAATTGGGAGTGGGGGTGGAAGTGTCACCTGCCATTGCTTTCTATTAGCTACACAGCTGAACCCATCAACTCTTGAACCTTGCGGGTGATTGTTGTGTTTGCTGAGCTGAAGAAGCTCTTCTTCGGGGCACCTGGTAAGAATGGGGCTGCCATTTTTACTCGGAGGATATGTTGCATTTAATGCAAGTCCTGAAGCACGGACAATTCCAACTAATGACCTGGGAAATCTCCTGGCGTTCAAGCCATTAAAACAGAAAAACATTACATTGGCTACAGCTGTGAATACAATTAAGGCTGGTAGCAAGGGCCTATAGGCTACTGCTGGAAGATCAAAGCTTGTGGTCGACATCTATTTGCAGTCATGTACCTATATTAATCCTTTTGTTGTATGATGTTGACTTTATTACCCAAGTGCAAACAGCATTACCTGGAATTTGCATGCATGTAGTTAGTGCCGCAGGGCAGTCAGTTAGAACATGGTTTCCATATCCATTTTGGAGCAGCCGAATGTGGACAAAGCGGGACAAAGATTAAGAGGTAATAATCTGATTATCTCTGTGTTTCAAGACAGTTCAGCAGAATATCACTGCTGTAGAGGTTCTGTAACACTTCTGTAACACTTCTAAAATTAGAAAGCTTTGGGGGGATAGCTATGCTCAGGGTGGTAGTTCTGTCGGCATAAATTCACATAGCAAAGCTGCAGCCTGAGAGAGATGAATTGGCCTTTTGAAAGGCTTCAGTAGGAGCAGCTCTTGTCTCCTCTTTCTCATCATCTGGCTCAAAGCTTCATTCTCAGTACAGTATGTCATTTCCTCACTCACTCACTCCTACTGTAAGCATATTCTTTGCATTTTCTTTGTTAATATATTTCACTATCTTCTTTATCACTTTATATCCTCCTTTTTTGTGATTTGCGATACACCACTATTGATCCCTGAAGGAAAAAATTGTCTTTTCTTTACCCTGTAACATTCCACCATGGGTCGGCCTCTTTATACTAAGAACTACTTGACTCGACTACTATGAAAGACCAGTTTGACCATCCAAACCTTGCTCAGTCCAATGGGAGGAGATTGAGAATTCAGATTGCAGAGGCACCCTGTCTTTGTCTCTTTGTCACTTTCAATTCCTGAGTGTCCTACATGTTATCTCCTCAGGCTGAGCCTAAGTCTAAATCTGCACTTATCTCAACTGCTACCCCTACATTCTTTGCATGACCCCCTTCTCTATTCCTCATTTTGTCCCTTCTTTCCCTGTTTATCCCTTCACCTCTGCCTTACAGAGATAATGATAGCATTTGTCAGTGCGGCTTCTGTGGCTTTTTTAAGCTCACCTCTTCTGCTGCCTCAGTAACTGACTCTAGCCTGAGCAGTTACCAGGCCCGCATAAGCTCCTGCACTAACCCTCACCCAGCCCTGGTACACAGCAAAACACTTTAACTGCTTATTTACTATAGTATTGAGGTTCAATATCTCATTTTTCTTAAGAAGAGACTTAAGAAGTAAAAAAAACTGGCGAGATAATTTCACTTATTTCCAGTGCAAATCAACTTGATTCAAGAAAGTTCTTGAAGCGCTGGAAACAAGTAAAATTGTCTCAATACTCTTCACTTTTAGGTATGATCGATCTGTTAAATATGATCAATCTGTGACGTTTAATACATTCCGGGAGTTATTTTGTGATGAAGTGTTGTAATTTACTTTTCTGGTGTGCCCACTTTACCTCAACCTGCCTCGTCTACTCAAAGGTGGGCGTATGGGTAAATACATATAGCTAGTAGCTAGCCAACTAGTTTGTGAACATTGGGGTGTGTCTGTGATCACGGCGGCACTTCTTAATGAAAACGTTACATGTATTGTGGCTGCATTGCATTCTGGTCTATTGAGGCTACTGTTGGTGGAGAAATTGGTCTCTGTGCCTCTTCTACAATTAATTTCTCCCTGCATGATTGTTGAACGTTGGTGTACAATGGTGAGTGTAGAAAGAAACCCTTGCTCTTTGATTCTGATGAAACAAAACCTAACGTTTACCAATGATGTTTTACATAGCTGAAAATGTTCACTCCATTGTAGCTTTTGGAAATATTTCATTGTGATGTCACATCGTCTACGTTTGGCTGGTTATCTGTGGGAATAAGAAAAATATATCACCAAACAACAAATAGCCAATACCGCCAATAGCGTTTTAACAGTATTTGTAACACTGTACAGTGTATGGTAAAGTTTTCCTTTAAGGCCGACTATAAGACTTAAGTGATACATTGTAATGAGACATTTTTGCACTGCACCCAGGCCCAGTCCTGCTATCAGCTCTGTCCCCTGTCACCAAGCCCCGAGCCGCAGCCTGAGCTTCAGTATCAGCACTGATACCCAAACCCCAGACCTACTCTTAGCACCAGCATCACGGTTACCAACACCCATGCGAACGCTTAAAATGACGTGTAGATTGATTTGTAGGCCGGGCATACCACACAGCACTGGAGCGTCTTGTTTAGTTATCCACCACCCTGCTCCAGCCTTGTCAATAACACAAGTCTTACACCACAACTACACCTGGATGCTTTGCTCTCCAATTGAAATTCATTTATCGCAAATGATGGCATCTATTACCACTGCATCATTGCACTACAGATGCATTACACTGTGTCAAAAATTGCAATGAATATTTATTGAAACCCCAAATTCTACCAAGCGGTGATTTTCTGCATTGTTTAGTGCCTAATGAGCAGAAATGATTTTATTAGTCATTTCCATAGCTGGCTCATCACTGGGATACTGCCAAAGCGCTAAATTACGATTTGCAAGAATGTTATTTCAAGAATAACATCGCATTTGGCCGTGTAACCACGCCTCATCAGTTTCACGTCATCCATTTGATCCTTGTGTAGAACTCTGAACATGGTTTACAGCAAGATCATTGTATTGTAGATTAGATTCGATCATAGCCTTACTGCCTTTGCCTGTAGAGAAAGTAGACAGTTGAGCTGACATGTCACCAACTCTCACACTATGATGAGGCATGCATGGTTCAGCTGTCATATCACTCAGCACCTCTCTCTCCCTCTCTCTCTCTCTCTCTCTCTCTCTCTCTCTCTCTCTCCCTCTCTCTCTCTCTCTCTCTCCCTCTTTTTTTTTTTTGCTCATCTCTCTTCAACCTGCTGTCAGGACCCTGCCTGTTCTCCTGTATCTGTTTTCTGACCTCTGTCTCCCTCTTATGTTTCTCTCTCTCTCCCTTTGTCTCTTTGCTTCTTTTCCTCCCTCCCTCCCTCCCTCTCTCTCTCTCTCTCTCTCTCTCTCTCTCTCTCTCCCTAACCTTTGCTAGATTCACTTCACTAAAAATGTATGTAACAGGGCTACTGGACAGTACAGATAACATGTTTTCTCCCATGTTTTCTCTTTTGCCTGTTCTCAGTGTCCTAGTGGTATTTCCTTTCTGACCTTTGTCTCCCTCTTGTGTGTGTGTGTGTGTGTGTGTGTCTCTCTCTCTCTCTCTCTCTCTCTCTCTCTCTCTCTCTCTCCCCCCCCCCCCTAACTTTTGCTAGATTCAATTTACTATCTGTATGTATCTAACAGGGCTACTGCACATCGCAAATAACATGTAACATTATTTTTTTCTCAACCTCTCTGTTGCCTGTTCTCTGGGTCCTAGCTGTTTTATTTCCTTTCTGACCTCTGTCTCCCTCTTACATCTCTCTCTCTCTCTCTCTCTCTCTCTCTCTCTCTCTCTCTCCTTGTGGTTATTTATGGCATGGTATGTGCCTGCCAGTGGCCTGGTGCACTAGTGATGTGTAGATACTGCCGGCCCCCTTCTCCTATTGCACCAGCAGACATCACAGGTAATTATAGCATCACCACGGTCAAGACGCGGCACTGTCACACTCAATCACTATCACCATGATGAAAGAGAGACGGGGAGGGCGTGTTGGGGGGACTGTGTGTGTGTGTGTGTGTGTGTGTTTGTGAATGCACAGGTGTATGTTTGTGAAGGTGTGTGTATGTGTATGTGCACATGTGCGTAGATGAGTTGTGAGCTTGTGTGCAGTTAGTATTAATGGCTGTAAACAATTTTACAGTGTTGATCAGTGAGTCAGACATGACTACGTGCATGACTGTCGCTTTAAGATATCAGCCTGAGAGATCAGACCAATCAGAAACCAGACCGGTGCTGTGTCACAAGTCTAGACTACTTTATTGACGTCACCCTCTGGCGTATAGGCTAGCTTTTGATTAACATACTGCCAGGCATCCAAAGGCAGACGCAACAGTTTGATGGAAGCTCCCAACAAGTGGCGCATCAGTCACCTGTGGTATTTTATTCTATTTTTATAAAGGGAGATCATAGTTGTATTCAGACCTAGTAGTATGATAGTCCCAAAGATGACCTGCAGTTATTCATAACCTAACATTTAAAAAGGTCTCTGCTGCTTCTTCCCTGAAGGCACTTGAATCCTTTCAAAGATAACATATCTATGAAAGATTGTGCTCATATTTGCATTTGTGTTGTGTAACTGACCAGTTAGTTTAGCTGAGGTAGATGCAGGAACATGTTCTACACTTGTTACAATTATGGGTCTGCCACTTGACTCAACCACAATGGCTGGATATATGAATTTATGAACATTTTAATTCCAAAATAACAAATGTGACATCTCCCTTTTTTCCCCAAAAAAATAAATAAAAATTACAAACTCAAAAAATGAAAGCAGATTATGGTACTTTTTAAGTATTCTTTAGTAACTTAACACTTTAACACACCATATATATATATATATATATATATTTATATATATATATATATGCTCGAGATATAAATATAAATAAATATATAAAATTCATTCACTCATATAAATTAGTTTTGCATTTAAAACTTAGATAAATCTTTCTTACAACCAGTAATATCACTTTTTTTCAAGTAGCTTGTATTCTTCAGTCATTCTGAATTGACTGATATAGTCAAAACGTCTCTATTCTTTGCCATTTTGTTTGCCTTGAAGGGAGGTCTACTGTAAGTACTGTAGTAGCACAACTTGCTCTACCATTTTGAGAAAAATCAATTCACTTATCATAAACAAACAGTTGGCTTTGTTAGCTAACTAACTGGCCACCGGGCATAATAAGCAAATAAATGGTGCTCATGTTAACATTTAACTATTTGCCACTAACGCTTTCTTCTGATAGAATATGTTAGCTATTATGCAAATGTTAGCTGTTATGCAAATCAGATGTGCTTACAATATGTCAGTGATGGTTACATTGAGCAACAAGCTGGCATTACCTATCACAGGCAAAATAATCAGTTATAATCAGTCAAAAATGGCACAGAAATTAACCATTTCTGTTGAATTCTTTTGAGACGGCCATTTATAAATGTAATCAGCTGTTCACAGCCGTTGTTGCCCAAAAGGTGTGGAGCTCCATTATGTCCACCAGAGGGTGCGTTACGTCACCTGAAAGTCATCTATACAGTGACAAAAAGACAAACTGACACATTAATAGACAGGGTTCAATCCTAACATTACTATAAAGGACAGACAGCTCTAAAAATAAACTTACAGTATGGTCAGCATTTGATATTTGTATGCATGAGGCAGTTGTATATCAGTCGTGGTGATCTATAATCACATACATATTTAGAGTCCGATAGACGCCAAGCTTGTTCTATACATACAGTCATACAGTTTGAACTTTATTTTTAACTCAAGCAAAGCTACAGTGTTATTTTCACCTCCAACTCCAAGGTTTATGAGCACCTCGCCGTCTGAAATAGATCGGCCTCACTTTAGCCAGTGTCCTAACTGTGTCATTGTCCCACACTGTATGTGTGGGACAATGTGTGTATTAATGTGTGTATGTGTGTATTAATGCTCTTTTACAACATGTCCGCCTTGCATTGCAGTAGCCAAACGCCTCTCAGTCCAAGCACAGTGACCCACACAGGACAGCAAAGGTCGTTTGTGTGCAGCAGTGTGTCTGTGTTTGTGAGTGTGTGTGTATGTGTGTGTGTGGGTGTAATCTCCAGCTATAACCAGGGGGCCAGGTTCTCTGTAGGGGGGTACAGAGGGAGAGTACAGTACAACAGGAGGGGGTGTACTATACCCCACTCGAAATAGACTGCTGGAGTTGGCAGTCAAAGTTAGGGAGGACGGGGGAAGACAGGGAGAGGGCAAGAAACAGAAACATGGGCTGAGGAAGATAGAACGTAAGGCTAGGGAACAGTTAAGGTCCAGCAGCCATCTTAGAGCGCACATCCTTGCCTGGCCAATACGGCCGCAATTCACGTCGGAGGACAAGCCATTTTAAAGACCTCACCTCAAGAGGAGATGTAACCGAGGAGAGTGGCCATGCTGGAGCCATTTTGAGGAAGATTCCCTCTCTTTGGCGAGGTGCTTCAACTGGAAAGCCTTGAGGAAAGAGCGCGATCTGAGTGGCTCTTCTTCTGTCGGGGTTTGAACATGAACTCGGAGGAGAAGTTCAGTTGGGGAGAAGTAGCCATCTAGTGGGTTTTCAAAGGAACACACAGGGGAAACGCGCCAAGCAAAAAGCCAAGAGCCATGATACGGAAGGAGCTGCTCGATGCACGGAAGGCTTTGAGAAATGTTGGGGACAGTGTGAGCGGGCCGAGGAAGAAGAAGAAGCTGAGAGGTGAGTGGGAGCTGGTATTAAAGAAAAAACAAAGGTACATTAACACATACACACCTTTACAAAATTAGTTGTTGGGGACTTAACAGCCGTGTATAAGCAGACACATATCTTAAAGGTGCAGCCAAAGTGGGACAGTTGTCATGAAAATCAAAACAAGGCAATGCACTTGTCCTTGTTTGGATTAATCTTGTCTCTCTTGTGTTGTCCTACCCTAATTAGCGTAGTTATTCATGGATACTATTTGTAGTCTCTTTATAAGAGTATGTGTGTAGCCTAAATAGATTTTGCAAAAGAATCTTATTCTCTTTAAGTTCTCTTTAAGATATAATACTACAAATATGGACGTGCATAGTTGCCCATAAACGCTCAAATCAGTTGTTTTCACTGTGAATTTCAAATGGATCCCATTTTAAACTACTTCAAGAAAATGGTGATGGAAATGACATCACTGCCCTATCCTTCTCACTCAAGTGGTAGCCTGGGACCAGCACATACAAACAGGTGTTCGTCCAAAAAAAGGCATCTTATGCGCCCGATCCCCCACTAATGAGGAAGCTATTCACAGAATTTCCCTTAAGGTAACACCCGAAATGTGAGAGGTTGCATTTAAAGGTGCTGTCGAGTGTCAACTCGGGACTGAAAAAATGAAATTTAAAAATACCTATATCCATCATTCTCTTTATTTTTTCAGGACGCAGTTGGGTCCTGCGAAACCCCAGGTGTTTGTGCCTCAAGCCCGTCTGTCTGTCTGCTCGGTCGCTGCGGTCACATGTTTGATGACTATTACAGGCCGTAGGCACAGAATAGCATTCCTGCTCTCGCCATTTCTTATCGAGTCAGTCTTGTCAGGACTGTGACTGACTTAAATAAGGCATACTGGAGCAGAGATAAACTGCAGTTGTTTGATGATTTCACATTCCCTAAATATTATGCTTGGGTGGAGATAAGGTACAATTAATTAGGTTGTATATCCCCATGAGGCGGCCGGGCTCTGAGGCAATATTTAAGGGCGGAGCCAACGCCATTTCCTCCAGTGTTTGGTCTGGCAGAGGGTGTGTTTGTGTTCCATCCCAGTGGTACACAGTCATTCACAGGGACCCTCGGGGATTTGGTCAGGATTAGGTGATAGGATTGGGTTGCAGTGTGACTGTCAACACTGGCCACTGCCATGTGGGATTTCCAAGCCACCTCGCCATGTGAACTGAATCGACACACCGCTGTTCACATTTGTCTCTAAAGGGTCTTGAACTAATCAGTGAAATCACCTGGTAGTAGTCTTTGGTTGGAGCAAAAACCTGCATACAATCGGCCCTCCATGGCACACAGTTGAATACCCGCCGTAGTCGATGCTCCATTCGAGAAGATGCAGACTAACTGTTATATTGTTTTTGTTATACGTTTTACTGCTTAGATTGCTTACTGTATTATTCTTAGATGAACATCAACCAGACATAAGCTAGCTCTAAGCAATCAAAGCAATTTCACTTTGAAGCTAAAGCAAAGTCTTCCCCTCATAAACCACAAAATGTAACTTTATTACTGTTCAAACCAGTTATAAACTAGCATTAAGGCATTAAGCCATCAGCACAAATTTTCTTGTCAGCTAAGCCAGTGCCTTCCCCAATTCCCACACACATTCAAATGTTACTATATGCTGGTTTTAATGAACAGATGTTGTTTTGCAAGTTTGTTTATTTTTTTATTTTTTGCAAGCCCAGTGCTTTCCCTCACAGAAAAATGATCAAGAATATTCAAAGTAACTGCGGAAAATATTATATATATATATATTTATATTATATATAATGCGTGATATAATATGGTAGATATGATATGACTAAAAAAAACAGCAACAATGTGATTAAGATGCAACAGCACCAGGGCCTGTTTTCTGTTGCAGAGAGATGATGCCAGGCTTGCTGCTGATAAAGCTGTACGCCTGGAGGCATCCATCAAGGCTGCTCCACAGAAAGCTGGCCCCTGTCACAAAATCAATGGGTGTCCGTGAAGTCCGCTCACTTTCTCATTGTTTTACGCTAATTAAACAGTACGCTCCAAATTGCGCCAGTCCAAATGTGTATCCCGAAGTCTGTTTAATTCTCATCCATAATTTCTCAATCTCACCTGCAAAGTGAGTGTCAAAGCCAGAGGAATATACCTGTCATGTCTTTAGTGCAGGAGTGTCAATGTAATGGAGACATTTAAACTTGACTTTTAAAAACAAATGTGTCTGTGTGTCTTGTTGGCACAGGCTTGTCTGGACCATGTGTTTAGATAAATAATGAGTTTAGGGTTGGTTTATGTCCAAGTTTGTATCTACTGTCGGTTTGACTAGTGTGGTTGAATAAGCTGCACTGCTAGGGACAATGTGGCCCTCTTGCACCATCAGGTTGAAAGGATCCATGATCCAGATTAAGACGATTGATTTGCCCCCATTTGAGGTAAATCAAATTACCTTTGGCCTCATGGCCTAATGGCAGATATTTTGTGTTACCCCACCTACAGATTGGCTGAAGCTGAATAGCTGTGGCTTTCAAGGGGTATAAAAGCCCAATCTCACAAGGGACATTTCCAAGCAGCATGAAATGAAAGCTCCACCACCTCATCTGACTTCTCATTGGACGACGGTCATGGAAGCTTGTGTTATGATGGGCTTATTGATCCTGGGTGTTTGAACTGTTACTTAGGGGGTGTATCCCGTATCACGCATAAAGCATTGGTATTGATTACTGCACTCTCTGTTGGACCGAATGCCTCTCACTGGTGATAGATGGAGGAGGGGAGCGAGGCGGGGGAGGGTGAAGAGAGGGAGGTTTGCTAAAATAACAATTGCGAATATCCATGCACAGCAAGCCACCGCAGTTAGGGATGTCTTTGGTGAAAAAGGGATTATTGACTTGAAATTATGCTGTAAAAGGGTAACAATCACATCATCACTGTCACAGTTAAATGGGGATAAAGAAGCTAATGATCAGATTCACGATCCACATTCACTGGGAATCTGGCTTTCACTGATTCATGGCAGTAATAAGTCTTGCATATTGATTCTGTTTCCAAGGCCATAAACAGTAACATGCCTCACTCAACACCGTTAAAAAGCACATTGTTCAGCAAAGCCAGGCAGCAGTCAAGTAAAAAAAAGAGCTGTGCTGAAATGTTAAAGAGGATTCTGGATGGTTAGCTCTTGACTTGGATCTGGGTCTGGCTGTAATTATTTTTAGATTCATGTGATGGATGAGGTGTAGGGAACACAGATGTGTCCGTGTGTCCGTGTGTGTGTGTGTGTGTGTGTGTGTGCGAGAGAGAGAGAGAGAGGGGGGGGTAGGAAGTAGTCGCACATTCTCGTCACGCTTCCCTTGCTCTCAACAAATAAGACATCCTTGAGGAGGGCAATCAGCATTTAGAAAGATTCCCTTTGTCTGAACTATATAGACATAAATATTCACACTAGATATTTTAGTGATATGAAAGTAAGTCAATAGTGGATCATTTTACCTTCATCAGGCAAACTTTTCTTCCAGTTGTGATTAAATGAAATGTGCCACACTTTGTATCCAACGCAACAAAACAAATGTATGAATTTGTGTCAAAGATGAGGCTTTTTTGCTAGGTTCTTTTGT
This sequence comes from Centroberyx gerrardi, assembly GCF_048128805.1. NCBI lineage: Eukaryota > Metazoa > Chordata > Actinopteri > Beryciformes > Berycidae > Centroberyx > Centroberyx gerrardi. Next base: position 7,428,913 of record NC_136017.1, read on the forward strand.
GTTTTTAGACTAAATTGTGCAAAAGTCACGTTTATTTGTCCACCTATATGTTGTTACATGATGATAGGTTATGGATGAATTTGTAGTCCGAGGGGGGAGCTGCATTTTACCTACCAGTGCAAATAGCCCATGGCTACTTAAGGCTGCGATAACCTTGACCCTATACAGTGGGTGATCCTGGGAGACATGGAATATGGATGTATAATTGATGGCCTATGGGTGAGCAAGCTGTTCTGCTGACCTGACCATCCTTAGAGAGAGAAACAAAGAAAAAGGTGGAGAGGATAGAGTGAGAAGAAGAGGGAGCGCTTGGATTTAGGATTTCTTTTTGTTTGTTTTTAGGAGGGTGCGGTCAGGGGGGAGGGTGGGCACATGCGTGGTTTCTCAGGTAAACAGAATGGAGAAATATTTCACTCACTTTCTCCCGCTCTTCCTCATCCCCCCATCCTCTCTCAAGTCTAGCCATCTCTCCCTCTCTATCCTGATCTATGCCTCTCCCATTCTCTCTCTTTGCTGTCCTTCTCTTTGTTTCTTTGCTTCCTTTCCTCCTCTCTCTCTCTCTCTCTCTCTCTCTCTCCCTCCCCCTCCTTTCTCTAATCCCTCTGTCAAGTCTAGCCATCTCTTCCTCTCCCCTCTCCATCCTGATCTATGCCCACTCCCCCTCTCTTTCTCTCTCTCTCTCTCTCTGCTCCCCATCTCTCCTCTCTTTGTCTCTTTGCTTCCTTCCCCCTCTCGCTCCCGCTCTCTATCGCTGAACAACTCTCATCTCTCACTCACTCCTGCTGCTTGGAAAAAGAGACAAAATACTCTGCTGGAGCCAGTTGTTTTCTTCTTCAATTTTTTTCTTCCTCCTCCTCCTCCTCTTCTCCACACACTCATCACTGCTCCCCCCCTCCCCTTCCCGACTTCTCTCGCTCTGAGTAGGCTCTCGGCTGAGGCAGAAGGGGGGTTGAACCAGCTGAGAATTGCCTCTCTCTAGGCAGCGTCTACGTCAGCGAGGGACACTGTTCACATCAGCAGATACACACTCAGACACAAAGACACCTGGCTCTGGCTTATTTGCATCCTCTTTCTCTCTCTCTCTCTCTCTTTCTCCCTCTCTCTCTCTCTCTTTCTCCCTGTCTTGCTGCCAGACTGGAGAATAAATACACCCACGCACAAAAGACAGCCGAATCCCATTTTGAATCAGATATTTTGATGCCACACCCTGGGCTTTTTGGGGTTGTAGGAATGTTTTTGTGAGCTCGTGCCACAGGTAAATCTCGCACGCTTTGAGAGGAAGCACTACTTTACAGAGATGAAGAAAATCTGGTCCAAGAAGAGATTTCAGGTGAGTTTACTCCTTTCTGAACAAAAACGTATATATAATGATGCAATTTTTAAGCTATATCAGTATTCTTTCCCGTGGAGATTGTTTGCTTTTATAGTAGGTTTTTACATATTGGGATGCCTTGCCACACCCTTTGGCTTGATAATGAGATGCAAATGTATTGATTTGTAAATGATAATGATAGTCATAACAACCATTTTAGGAGTTTTCTCAGGAAAACGTTGATTAAAGCCCTGGACCAGTGTTTCATGCTGGACCTATTTTGTAATCAAAATTTCTTTCAAACTAAGCTAAGTATGCTTGTGCATTCAGCTCAGTAGAGTAAATGCTAAAAGAGCAAAAGTATGGACAGATGGCGCTCGCTGTTCTCCCCCCCTGCTCTCTAACACCCAATGACAAAAAGAGGACAGATCAGGACGTCGTAACAGAGAAAGTCAACCTAAGAGAACTCTGCCATGTGTGGTTCCCCTGGGGTGCAAAGGTGTTTAGGGACGAGCGTTGGAAATCATCACTCGCAGAGGAGCAAAGCTTTACAGTGAAACACTGAATAGGCGCACAGTTCGAATACTCTACGGGTCACATTCGCATCGTCAAACAAACAGTCTAAATTTCGGTTATATGCCCTCTGAACTAGTGTGCATTCTCTTTGCTCTAAAATATGCATGTTGCCTTGGCAGTCGTGACCGTTTGTTATATAATAAGTAATTCATATAACAGGTTTCACAGATTCAGAGCAGTTGAAAAGTGTGTCAGTAGGCTACACTCTTTTGAGACAGGAGAACCAGGGCATCCAGTCGCAAAGTTGTGAGAAACCCATATGGCAAAGCTTATTTCTGATGACCGCTTTGGTTTCTGTGAATTCTGCATCAATATCAAACCCCTGGGACACGTTCTTATGCTTCCAGCAACAGAATTTTTAGAATTACTGGATTCGAATAATCCTGATAGGATTTGGATTATGCCCATTGAATATTTCTGAAATGTGTGCCAAACCCTTGCTTTTCAAAAAGATGCTGTTTGTGGCTGGCATTTGCTGATATGATTGCCTGGAGGCCATAACAATAGGGATCAGGACAGCGATGGAAGCTTCTAGTGGATTCTGCCACACAACAATAACCACCAGGCAACAGTTAATCAAATTGCCTGGCAAAAATATGAACCAATGGGAAGGATGCTCTAAACGTGGGGCGGAAATCTATGAAATGAGTCATTTCACTTTGCACTTTTGCTACTTTTGTTTTCTCTCCATCCGCTGCAATGCAATGACTCATTTTGTGGAGCTCTCCTTGGTGCTGATTGACAGACCTTCCAGAAGCAGATTTACCAACTGCTTCATCAGGGGGCCAGCTTGCTCCGGCATGAGCCGAGATTTGATAGAAAATATAGAATATATATAGAAAGAAATACAGAAAGTGAGTGTTTTTGATTAGAAAATGACATATAGTTTCAGAAACACTTTACTTGAAGCACATTGTGAGGTTATAATCATTTTTTACACATATATGCACTGTTCTTATATTATAAATTGAAATATACCTCCATTATCATGCGTTATGTTGCTTGCCATACTATTGCCCCAAAGAGTATTCAACCCTAGAGGATTGCATATGTGTGTACTATGACATTATATCATGTTGCACTATGATCATTACAATTACAATGATTATAATGCACTCAGAATATTCTTATGAGACCTTAAAATATCTTATGAGCAACACTTTAGTACATATCCATAAGTGATGCCTAAGTAGAGACAAATTCTGGTACAGAAAAAGCATATTGAAAGTCAGAGATAATGCCACTATTCACAACTTCTCCTACTGTTAGGGGTGTGAGAACAGCAGTGCTTCTGGATGAAAGGGACCATTGTAATCTGCTTTCCCATGTTTTAGTATTGTGTAAAGCTGGATCTCTGGCTGCGTTCTCTTTTGAGTAATGCATTTCACTCTGTATCTTGTTTCAGAGAACTGGGCATTCCACACGGACATTTGGCAGATTTACCCATGGTGTGTTGTCAGGATGAGCTTTCCACACCCGTTCTATTGTATCCTATTCAATTCTGTTCTACTCTATTCTACTCTGTTCTGTCAAAAATCAATATTGCTGTAACCTGGAAATGTGCTTTGTCATTGTAAAGTTTGTATTTGCATCATTTTTCTTCGTTCCAGTTTGCGTCTTGGCCTTCAGCAGCATGTACTACACTTTGATTTATCCCTCTAATAATTTTTTTATATATTAAAGTCGCTGTTGTAGAACATCTATATTGCTTTAGTGTATTTCATACATTTTTAATGCTTGATTGCTCACAGAGAGAGTGGGCCTTTTTATTGTACATCCACCCCCACAAAGCAATTCTTTTGTAATCATACTGTAGCATCTCTGCATAACATCTTGGAGTGAATAATTTCTGGCCTCTCCAGTTTATGGTATAACGTAACTTTTGGCAGTATTTGTATTATTTATTATCTTTGCCAAACCAGAGGCTTACATAAGACTCCAAATCACATTTTCTAAGAATCACAAACATAATTCACCATATACTGTATATTGTAGCTAGACATTTTGAAATATAGCCTCTCATAATTACATTGCTGAGTCGATTTCCCTTGCCTGGTGTGCAAGCTATTTAGCTCCATTTGATACAGACGGGTGGATCTACATACATGCCCACACCCAGAAACACACACACACATACTGCAAGCAATGAGTTGATGGTGATTATTCATGTTACACTGGCTTTCTTGTCATTAGGCAGACTTTCTTCTGCAATTATCTAAAGAGAAGCTGACTTGATGTGAGGCGCAATGAGGCGCAACCTATTTTGTGGTTGTCGTTCTCCTCCTTCATGAGTTCTCTAACCAGTAAACATATCTGTCAGCCACCCGGCAGTTTGGCTGGTGATTTTAGACTCTAATGGGTACGAAGAGGATTGGTCGTGTGGGTGAGAGAGATGCTGGTTTCCATAGTAACGGTGCTCTCCCGTCTGCCCTCTCTTGCTGCCACTATGGAAGCGAAGTTTTCCGCTCCTGCCGAAAGCAAAGCTATGGTAAACCTGCCTGTCTTGTCTTGCTTCATCCTCTTGTCTGTCTTTCCATTCTTCTTTCCCTCCGTTCATCTGTTCAGCCTGGTGATGGATTGTGATCTTAACTGTAGCTCAGACTCAGGCTGCTCATTTTGTCTGTGTCCTTTGTGCCTGTTTCCCTTATTCCATTTCCCCTTATTCAATTTTTTTGCCTTTAATATTGAAGGAGTCTCGCCTGCACAAGGAATTAATAATCAAAACCCAGCAAACAATGGGTGTTTAGTGATTGATTTGGCAATACCATACCCGCACATTTATCACTTCACCCCACTCTTGAATGTATCTTATAAACTCAAGACCGGGGTGAAATGAATGTTGTCTCTGTCCTTCTTTTTGTAGACAGATTACATTTTTGTGGTTGTGTTTCAGTTTCCTCGAACACCATCTCTCATTTTTCACACTGTGTCATCTTCTAAATGGCCGACATTTTCTACACCGCTACACAGAAATGTCACTTTCCTTTGTTACACTCCCACTGATCCTGTGAAAAGGTTATCCGATAATCACCTCTCTTCCACTTAGTTCCATTTACAGTGAAAGTAAAGGAACTTAAATTCAGTATGAAAGTACTCATTTTGGCCATAATTTTGGAGAAATCGTGGAAATCTCAATCTTTTAGATAGAACATAACCATAACTGGTGTAATGTGAAATATTTGAATATTAGGGACTATGTTAAAAATTCCAAATATGGTGTATGTTTTGGTTGAGAGGTTTCAAATGGGTGTAACTGATGGTTTTAGAAGGAGAAACAAATGGATGGCATTTCAAATGGGTAGGACTAATAGCTTAAAATGGATAGGATTAATGTTTTCAGAAAGAGGAAAAATAAAGAAGGAGAGCAGCCAGTAGTAGGTAGCAAACTCATCCAGAAGGACTAGATGAACCTTACCAGCCTGAAAGGATTCATGCCAAGAGTCTTGTCATTGTTGGCATGAATAGCACAACATCTAGTCAATAGTTAGTCACTTGCTTATCAAGGAAAATCAGCCCAGTAAATCAGCCCAAAACAGACTTCAAATTGGTCAGCTCACCCTTCTCTGCTATCACCAAAGTCAAACCGACATAGACTGGAGGGAAGAGCATCTATAGATACCCATGCCCCCCCCCTACACCCCCCACCCCCCCTAACAGGCCATGTATTTTTATAAGCCACAGCTGGCTGGCTTTGCGTCACGGTTGAGCTTCAACCCATTTATTTCACTCCGGGGGACTCTCCAAGGCCCTTTTCAAGGACCCGTCAACTTCTCTACCTCTAAGTAAATGTGAAATGTCATTTTCAGTATGACTCAGTTGTCGTTTTCTGCCTCCTCTTCTCATCCTTGTCCCGAAAACCCCCCACCCCCACCCCTCTTTTGCTTTCTGAATTACCGTCCTTCTCCTCCGTCTCACCCTTCTCTCCTGTGCTTCCTCTTCCTCGCTTCAGACTCTGAGACCACAGAGGATGAGGCCACAGAACCTCAAGTACCGATGGAAACCAAGGAAGGGGCCGGGAGGCACCAAGACAAGGCTGGCCGGAGAGGGCCTGCAGGTATTTCATCCAAATTCTCGGCACGGTCTGTGACTTATACTACCAGTCATAAGTTTGGACACACCACATTTTTCTTTATTTTTACTATTTTCCACATTTTAGAATAATAGTAAAGACATCAAAACTATGAAATAACACAAATGGAATTATGCTGTGACCAAAAAAGTGTTAAACAAATCAAAACTATCTTATATTTAGATTCTTTAAAGTAGCCGCCCTTTGCCTTGAGGGAAAGGCAAAGGCTTTGGAAAGAAATTCATACATAGGCATCAACTTCACTGTTTATATTTGTCTAAGAAACACATTTCAAGCATTTAAGCAGAAGCCTTTAGATGAAAATGGCTTTTAGATAATGAAAAACATAGAACAGGTCAGGTGTGTCCAAACTTTTGACTGGTAGTGTAAATGGTTGTTTCACTTTGTGTGCTATATTTTCATTAACTATACTCAACTCAATGTATCAACAGAGTGTCTATTGACCACTGGCAATTCAGCTTTTTTTCTGGTTCCATTTATTGATAGCTGCAAATGAGTAATACTTGAAAAAGATCATACTGAACACAGAAAAATTTGCATAACCCTGAAGACCGAAATGCTGCATTCTAGTATTCAGTAGCCCTTTAAGCCTCGGTTATGACTCCATATGATTTACTGCAGCACCAAGCGGCGTTGCCAAAAACACACTGCTGCAAAATTACGATTGAACGCAGATTGATAGATTTAATGGATGGTTTTTTATCAGCGTGGCCCAAGATGTGAGTTGGATGAAATATGATATGGCAGAATGCATTAATCCCTCACGGTGTGATGCAACAGTATGACACACTGACCCAGTTTCCATGGGCAACCTGTCTCAGGCCTGAATCTGGCTGTGTGGCTCCGCTGGGAGCACACAGCCTAGGAAACAGAAGGGGTTTCTTACTGAGAATTTAGGCTGCCGTTAATAGCACCATTTATGTTGCAATATTGAGCATTTGCACTATGCTCTTTAATTAGGTTAGATTAGGATATAAATAGATATAGAGTTTAATTAGAGCTCTATTATGTTGATCAGTAAGGCTAGAGCTAAATTCAATATCTTATTGTTTATGGGTTTCCTGGAATTTGTGTCCTTGAGGCCTTATCAAGTAAACTGGATGGAGTCTGTTGACCTACATTCTAAACACTCAAAACTGAGTTATTTTCACCACTTTTTACAGCATATTATGTTAATAGCACATGTTCTATATTGTATATTTTTGATTTATTGTTAAGATTGCAATTTAAAATCCTCACAATTCTGACAAGGAGGACAAGAATTTAAGCTTGGTCTACTCGCTGTAAGTCACTCTTGATGAATTGATGATTGAACTTAAATGTCTAAAATGTAAATGTAAATAAGGATTTCTTTTTCCTTGAGGCCTCAATAAGTGGTAGGCATTGACCAATGACAACTTAATGAGCACTTTCTTGTCAGCGTTGTATGAATGAAAAGGATTTGAAAAGGGGCATCTAATGATCTGCTGAAATGTGCGTTGGTGAAACCAAACTTGCGTGGCCTTACCAACCATCACTAACCAGGCCAACGGGAAGTCCGAATATAGATCCCAAATATTGACGCCCTCCTCTTCCAGCACAAATCAATTTCTTATTCTTCCCTCGCTCGTACGGAAAGTGTTTGCACTTTCTAAGGTTTCGTGTTGGCAGGCCGACTGTGCCGTCATCATTTCCCCCTGGAGACAAGCGGGGGGGGGAAAAAAGAAAGAGAATATCAAATGAGGGAGGGATGAGGTGATACAGCTATTCATCATTTGTTCTCTTCACAGACTCGCTGGTCGCCTCACCTGCATACAAAAACTAGAACGCCTGGTTAAACACAAACAACGTGCTTTCTCTTCCCTGATGGTCCGTGTTTGGCAGACGCCTCGCTCCAGAAGGACTTTAAATCTTAATTAACTCCAGTGGACATTGTTGCAGACATGCTGTTTGAAACGAGGGTGCTTGTGAACATCCTCCTCTCCATTAGCTTCAAAAACACATCGCTAAAAGCCAGTTTCCCCCCGCCACATCTGCCTCTTCTGCCATATGCCCTCAAGTAGAAATAAAAGCAGCTGCCAAATGGAGCCGCGCTGAGAAATAGAAAGAGAAGTTTAAAGCTCAATATTGTCAAGGTCTTGAAGGGTGGAATATTTTCCTCAGTGGCCCCTAGAGAAGATTCCTCATTTTGTTGTTGTTGTTTTTTTTTTACCTGATATGGTTTGGTTTCTGACCACGGCGCTGAGTCAGTACCATTTGTGATTGCAGTAGGAGTTTGTCGTCTTATATCCTCGCCTCCGTCCCCGTTTCAAGGCTTACATCGTTAACAGAAGATGCTGACTGCTCTCCCTTTTCGCTGCCAAAGCATTCCTGTCTCCGTTGCTCATCACTAAAATGTCAATCATTACTTGATTTGCGATGGGGGGGAGGATCCCTCTCAGTGCACAAAGATACCCATATGCCTTTTCCCCTCATTTCCTGCTTTCAACCAATCAATCTACTCTTTATTCATCTCAGCAGGTTGGGTTTTTTATTTTTCGATTACGTCTATACTTCCTCCATGTTCCTCTGCTCCTTTGTACGTCCGTATCCTCTCCCTCCAGCTTGGGTTTCTGTAATTACCCTCACTTTCCATGCTAACTATATTGAAACATTCCCCTCAATTATCTCCGTCTGCTGTGCCTGGTGAAGTTAATAAGGCTTATCTTTCTCTCTCTTCTTCCATCTTTCTGTCGGGCTCTTTCTCTGTCTCGCTCTGTTTCTTTTTCTGTCTGTCTGTGTCTCTATCTCTCTCAAATTCAAATTCACATAAGCTTTTATCGGCTGGGCAAAGGAATTTGTGTCGTCAAGGAATTTGCAAGAATATCATAACCAACAAGTAACCAAATAATAATCAAGCATCTCTCTCTCCCTCTCTCTCTCTCTCTCTCTCTCTCTCTCTCTCTCTCTCTCTCTCTCTCTCTCTCTTTCTGTGTCTGTCTGCGTCTCTCTCCCTCTCTCCCTCTCTCTCTCTCTCTGTCTCTCTGTCTGTCTGTCTGTCTCTCTCTCTCTCTCCCTCTCCTCTTTGTCTGTCTCTCTCTCTCTGTCTGTCTCTCTCTCTCCCTCTCTCTCTGTCTCTCTGTCTGTCTGTCTCTGTCCCTCTCTTTGTCTGTCTCTCTTTCTCTTTCTCTCTCTCTGTCTATCTGTCTGTCTCTCTCTCTGTCTGTCTCTCTCCCTCTCTCTTTGTCTGTCTGTCTGTCTGTCTCTCTCTCTCTTTCCCCCCCCCCTCCCTCTCTCTCTCTGTCTGTCTGTCTCTCTCTCTCTCTCCCCCTCTGTCTCTGCCTCTCTCTCTCTCTCTCTCTCTCTCTCTCTCTGTCTGTCTGTCTCTCTCTCTCTCTCTGTCTCTCTCTCTCTCTCTCTCCAGGTGAAGGAGGGAGGTTGATGGACTTTAACCCGGATGGCTCAGACCGGAGGGCCACCCTCCCCGGTGGCTACGACCCGGTGGTGGAGCGAGAGCTAAGGGCTCTGGGCTCGCGTCCTCCAGGGTCCCACCTGGACCCCGCAAACCCCGCCAGGCAAGCCCTCGGTGGGGGTCCCGCCGAGGGGGGCCCCCCTGTCCGTCATCTGGGTGTGGAACCGCTGATCCGGGCGTCTCACGCTAACCTGGCCCGGCCCGTTCAGGGGTCAGAGGAAAGTGTATCTGTAGGCAGCGACTACTATGGGAGCATGTTCAGCCTCTACCGAGGGAGAACATTTTCTATGCCGTTATAGCAGATGGCTTTTTATTTTGAGGATTCCACTGAAAAACAAAAAGACTGGCCACAAAACCCAATTTGCAAAGAAAACTGACACATAGGCATAAGACATTACATCCTCCATAGACCCAACTCGCAAAAATTGTACTCCATACCAATTTTGATATGTTTACTATTTTTTACTCTCTTATTTCATACACTCAAGCTTTTTCATACAGTGTTTGTATATTGTTACTGTCCATTTTGATTTTGACGTCACACTTTCCTTTGACTCCATGTTTTTTATTGCACTGAGTGTGATTTGAATCTCATTCTTACTTGACTTATTATTTCCTATAGCCATTATAGAGGACAATCTGTGGTACAAACTGCTAATATGTAATATTCAGCACTTCTGAAAACTGTGATTACACTTTTTACCCACTGCATGTTTTCTAGAGCAACCCCTCACTTTTGGATTAACACCATATCTTCAGAGGTTTGCTGTGGCATGCATGGGTTTCTGGCTTTGATCCAAGCTAATATTAGCATGAATTGTCTCACAGTTCTTTTGAATTAATAGAGTAATTATGTATTTCGCAGGTTCTTTTTCAGGCATGAGTTTTTGTATTTGGAGTTGAACCAGGGGTCCTTTTTCTGGCATTTTGTAAGAATTCATGTTAGATGATGAGAAATGTAATTACTTTAAAATGCATTTCCTTTCCTTTTGTCACCACAACATGCCTACAATTGATAATTAATATTATTACTGACTCAGAGTTACCTCCACCACAGTGACATTAAATCCTTGTAAGAAATCTTACATGTGGGCAACATTCATTTATTTCTATTTTTTGTCAGCCATTTCATTTTACATTGTCTGATGTGTTCCTCTCTGAAAAAGTGAGATGCAAAGAACACAGATGAAACACAGACGCTCAAAACAAACACTCACTGGTGAATATGAAAACACACAGACACAAGAAAAAGACCAAGACACACAAATGGACATTCATCTGCGTCTTTATTGCTCCGAAGCCTCCGGCAACTGCACTAGCGCTCTATACTTCACACCTAATGCTCCATTTCCCCTCGATCCCCACTCCTCTAGGATTCAAACTGCTGATGAATCACATGGGCTTTCCTCCCATGCGCCCCCATCTTCTCCTCCCCAACAAACTGTTCCTGTTTCTTCCTTGTCCGACCAGCCATCTCCCAGTTCACACAAAAACAGTATCAGTACACCAACTCAAGACCAATGCATGGGAGGCGCAGTGGCCAAAACCAAACCTTCAGATGTCCATACCCAATCCCCTAAGATAGACCAGGCATCTAGCACAAGTGTTACCAGTGGTGTAATGACGCCCAAACTGGCTCGCGCGGGACCCAAGATTTTTGACAAGGTCCGGGCTTTTGAGGAGCGAAGGGGGAGCGTGGAATTGCCAGGAGGAGGGGGGTCTGCATCGGGCCGCTCTCTGGCCGGAGTTGGACGGGCAGCTTCCTGTGATTCAGATGACAGCGGTCGGAAGATGGCGGGCCCCAGCAAGGAGGAGGGACGAATGCTCCAGGACGCCGCCCAGAGGCGAGTAGCGTTCAAACAGCGGGCCTCCTCCTTAGAGGACAAGACCAGCTACACTCAGAGGGTCCAGAGCTTCCAGAGCAAGTTCACCGAAGAGCTCCAGAGGATCAAGAAGCTGGTGGGGAAACCCAGCTTGAAGAAGGCGTATTCCACCGAGCAGCTGCCGCAGAAAGAGAGGCTGAACCTGGGCAAGCTAGAGCCCATTCCTCCCCAAGTGGTTAAAAAGCTAGAGGCCCTGGAGGAAAGAAAGGAGGGGAGGAGAGAAGGTGATAGCGTGCTGCAAATTTCTCCACAGTCCCAAGGCGAAGGTCTGGGGGATCAAAGAAATGAGCCCCAGAAGGAGAAGATGACACAGCCAGAGACACAGGAGAAACCAGTGGATAGCTCATCACCACAGTGCATGGGGAAAATCTCTGTTACCATGGAGACAGCACCGGTTCACCAGTTACCAGGGCAACCATTGCCAACAGTCACAAGGAAAAGCCCAGCCAGGTTGGAGGAGATTATCTTTACCGATGAATGTGTGTGTTTGTAAAAATTGGATGCGTGTTTGTTTGTGTGCATTTTATTTGTAAGATTAGTATTGTGTCAACACAATATGGAAAAATGAATATTTTAACATAATACCAGTTCAAATCCAATTTCTATTCCATACTTGTCAGTATTACGTAACATTTTTTTTGTATTTGCACACAGGGAAACCCTCCAGAGCGCTCCAGCGGCAAAGCCCTCCCTCGCGGCTGACAAGGACGCACTTGTTGTCACATCCCCAAAACCTTCATCCCCCTCCAGAGACCTGGGGCAACTTCAACATGAGAAGGATTCAAAGAGGGGCACCAAGATAGACAACACGACAGACTACAGAACACCCGGCCCGTCTGGGAAGAGAGTCTCCCCAGTCGCCGTCAGGGAGCCGGGGTCCCAGTACCCGTCCAAGCCCCCCCGGCTCACTCCTTCACCCACCCCGTCCATCAGCCCTCTTCTGAAAAGGAGGAAGGCGGAGGCGGGGCGGACTTCTCCGGCCTTGAAAGTGACCATCCCCACTATCCTGGTGGAGGATGAACCCATGGAGGCAGAATGTGTTGGAGACAAGAGCGATGAGGGGCGCAGAAGCAAGACCGGCAGGAAGGAGAGGGGGAGTCGCAAAAGCAAGAAAGGGCGTTCCGGTCGGCCTACGTCTCCAGAGGAAGGTAGGGGATAGATAAGATGATTAAGTTTATTGATAAGCAATTGTTTAGAGATCCTTACCAAACCAAACCCATGACAGCGCTTTCTCAAAGAATGCAAAGTAATAATTTGGCTCTATTAGCTTATACTCACCTAAATAACAATAATACGTTTCAGTTTCAGAGTGTTTTACAAGAACTAGAAAAAATGCAAACAATAGCAGAAAGAAAAAGCAATAACAGAAAGAGAGTGACCATAGTGGACTACAAACAAACAAAAACGCTTACTAACAAATTCTATATGTGAGGGTCTAAAACTGAACAAAGAAGTAATACATGAGTCCTTAAACTTCTCCAGCCTGGGACCCAAATTGAGTAAATACAGTCTTGCTGTGGGACCCAGACTCACTGACCCCATTTACACCTGGCATTAAAATGTGTCTTGAGTGATCGAATAGCAATCTGACTGCACTTATCCACATTTTTAAGTGGATAAGTGATATTAGACAATTCACTTCTTCTTGGCTCCAGTGGGTATTTTCTTCCATATTTACCGAAGGTAGTGGACTGACTTTTTGCTGCATACGTAAAAAAAAATAAAAAATTATTATTTTATACTTATAGTGTGAATGTAGCTATAGTGGCTGCAAGTTGGCCAAGTATAAATGGTTTCTCTAAGTAACATACGTAATCTTTGTACAAGCAAACACAGTCAGGCTACAGGCGAAAACCTCTTCCATCGGTTGAATATGGATAAGACTCCCGGCTGGAGTACAAATGAAATCAGATGTTTACTGTCAATGTGGACAGACAGGAAGAGCAATTTGCATATTGCGAGGGAAAGCGCAGGGGGTTGGGCAATTGCATTTCTGTCCGGCTGCTGAAGACGCATTTTTGAACTAATTTAAATGTAATGTAGATAAATCGCAACCGGATACAATCTGCATACAAGTGTAATTGATAGAAAAAAGACCCAAAACAGAAACCAGCCCATGACTCATTTTGGAGCCTGACCCGTTCCGATCCGAAACCAGGAAATAGAGTATCGGCAGTTAAATATAAACTTGCCGTTTCCAGGGGGTTCGTCCGATGACTCCTACATGTCTGCTGATGAGGAGCCAGCTGAGGGCCCGCGGTTTGAGAGGCCGCTGGTGGACACCACAGCACAGCGTGGCTCCGAGGTCACTCTGAAATGCATCATCACCGGCAGCCCGCCCCCTACAGGTACTGCTGAGGATATGGGCCTTTAACATCATTATACATTCTTGGTCAGGGGGGAATGTGGTGTTTTTCTGTGAGAGCTTTTATTGTAGGGAGTCTGTGTGTATTCCCTTGTGAACGCTTACGTGTTTTCCTGTGCCCATCGCTCTCACCTGTTATCAGTGACATGGAGGAAGAGTAAAGTGGAGATAAGGAGCGATGCGTTCCATGTGGTTAAGGCTGAGGGGGAGAGGCACAGTCTGGTGATAAAGCAGATGAGGCCGAACAACGCGGGGACTTACTGCGTCACAGCTGTCAGCGTGGCGGGCAGAGCGTCCTGCGGCGCCACGCTCTATATCCAATCAGGTGAGACGAGGTCGGAGAGGCAGATATCCCACATGCTGTCAAACAGATACAACGCACACGGGGATTTGCCCTCAGAGAAGAGCGGAACAGCAACACATGTACAAGGAAACTGCACGGAACACTTAACATTAAATTAAGATGGAGGTGTCAAGGCGAAAATGAGCCACATGAGCATTATGCTCTCCTTGAAATACACTAATGTGTTGACTCACACACACACACACACACACACACACACATACACACATACACACAAACACACACACACACAAACTTGCTTTAATCCACTGCCAGCCCTCCTCCGCCTGACATTCTGTCTTAATGACTACAAAGGCCTGCTGGAGCTCAGTATCCCGACCGGGGCTCCTTGCAGTGATAGTTGCCATGGCAACCCATTAATTCTTAAAGGCACTCTGCTCCCCTTGGTGCAGATTCAAAAACACAGACTTGCCCCATCACACAAAGGTCCCCTGAGTCTTAAAGGCAGGCATGGCATTCAAAATCGGGGGTAAACAAAATAGATATTCCTAGTGGAAAACATTTCTATTATACACTGTGTGTGTGATGTCCCTGCGGTGTGTCTATATATTGTATGGCAGTGTGTGTGTGTGTGTGTGTGTGCAGCGTTTGTGCTGCTCAGAGTGTGTCGATTCAGCTCATGTGAAAGCAACCTGCACTTCCCCACTTTTGTCAACAATGTGAGCGCTCACTCCCGTAGCTCACCAGCAGCACTAGGCCAGCCTTGCCATATTAGGCCAGTGGAGTCCAACTTGCGAGGAGTATTTTTAGCCGCCCCCTTGTTCTCTCTGGTAATTGCAGTCTGCTTTATGTCCCAGTGTGAGATTAATGCTGCAATCATGGAGCTTGTGTTTTTTTTTTTTTTTCATCTTAGTAGATTTCACGCTGCAGGGCTTGGAGTCAGAAGTTGTCAAAATGTGGTGGGAGATTATATGAGTCATTTTAGCTGGTTGGGAGCAGAGTAGATGTTTGGCACTGTAAGCCAACATAGTGGGAGAAGGATAATTTAAAGGCTGCAAGGAATTTCAAACCTCGATATGGTAAAGTAGATTAACACTGTATTAAAATATCCATGCTTAAAACATAAAAAAGTAAGAGAATTCCCAGCTTTTTGTTCATTTAACAATATTCTCAGTATCCTCTTTTGAGTCTGTTTGGTCTTGGTTTGTAGTGTGAAAGAGCACCAAAACACTCATTAAATGGCACTGTATTCAACGTTGCCTTGCTGTATTTCAGGATGGATAGCAGGAGTGGAAGAGAAATTGGAAATGACAGTGATAGGAAAAGCAAAAGAGAGAATAGAGGATGCGATTGGAGGGAAAGATTAGCTGGCTAGGTCCATGCAGCCGTTGTGTAAGAGTTGGCAGGTTTACGTAAATACTCCCGGGAGTTAGCCCTTGGTACACAGACGCTGCTCAGAGATGTGAATGTAGGTAGGTTATTCTGTATTATTCTTGTTCCTTAAAGCCAGCATAACGACACTGCAAGAGAATATCACTTAAACGTAATAACTCAGCATGAAGTTTCAGCATTTTTTGAGGGGTGGGAGTCTTTGAAGTTAAGCTTTTATGTGCTATAACTCAGCTCTTATACATGTATAAATTCGTATAGATGTTTATACACTTCTAATGTATATATTGTTGATCATGTATGCTTTTCACCATGACTTATTTCACCTACAGCAAATGACACTGTTCCTTTTCCGACTGTTGTGTCAGTTATTTATACACAATTATCTTTCCATTTAATATGATCACATGAAAATGATCTGAATATGGCTTTCATTGTGTTACTTTTGTCTTTTACATGAGGGAAAGTATTCATTCTGTTCCATTCATAGATTTTGTTCGTTTTCAGTCAGTTGTCAGAGTGTTATCTGCTGCTGCCAGAGATATGGGGTTTTTGAGGTTTTTAGAGAGAGTTAGAGAGAGAAGCCGAGACAGAAAGAGAAGGAAAGTAAAAGAGAGACAGATACGGAGTCTGAGAGAGAGGCAGGGTGGCGGTGCTTTGTATTTCTCTATCCAGCGGTGAGTTAATTTGGACTTTAGGAGAGGCAGCTAGGACTCCAGACACAGCGTCTGCTCTGGAACTCCATGGGAATAAGCGAATGATTGGGTCAGGGATTTAGGGATTAATTCATTATCTGTTCAGTTACGGTCACTTCAGAGAGGTCCCTAAGCTCTGCGGGTGTATGTATGTGTGTGTGTGTCTGCGCGTGTGTGTGTGTGAGGGGGTGCGTGTGCCTGCGCACGTGTCCCACTCATCTCTAACTCACAGCTCTGTGTTGCCAACTGCTCATCTTGGCAAAGATATTCATCTAGAGAGACACAAGTACATAAACATCAAAGCTCTAACAGATTGTTCCCATCCAAAGGTTTAGCAAGCCGCCATGGTGCCGCGCTAAACCATATTTCTTAGAGATTTACTTAATATCCCAAATTAAGAAGTGTGCAAATCAGAAATTACTTATAGAAAAAAAAAACCCAGATTTTCATGATTCCATGAAAGTAGCTGCTCTACAGTTATAATTCAATTATATTTCTGTCCAATATCGCTCCAGAGCCAACCCACGCGCAGTGTGGGACGCCAGCCTCGTCCTGGGAAGTCAGCAGTCCCATCCAGTCGGACGAGGAGTACCTCAGCCCGCAGGAGGAGGCGATGGAGCTCGGGGACTCGCCCGTCCCGAGTAAAACTGTCCACTTCAAAGAGCCTCCCTCGTTTCAGGTAGGAGACACTTTCCGAGTACCGTTAATCAAAAGGGAATACATGCTAACGTTGATAGTGTCTTTAGACAAGGCAAAGCAAATTATTTATATAGCACATTTCGCACACAAGGCAATTCAAAGTGCTTTACACAAGGTATATAAGATATTAGATAAAAATACAGGTTAAGATAAAAAAAACAAAAAGAGATCATGAAGTGTATAAGAAGAGAGAATAAATAAAGAATTAAAATGCATAAGAAAGAGAATAAACACTTTGGTATACTAACAGTCAAAAGTTTGGACACACCTGATTGAAAGTACAATGTTTTTCATTCTCTTAAAGCCATTTTGATCTAAAGGCTTATGCTTAAATGCTTGAAATGTGTTTTTTTAGACAAATATAAATAGAGAAGTTGATGCCTATGTATCAAGGCAAAGGGCGGCTACTTTAAAGAATCTAAAATATAAGATAGTTTTAATTTAACACATTTTTGGTCACTGCATAATTCCATTTGTACTTATTTCATAGTTTTGATGTCCTTACTATTATTCTAAAATGTGTAAAATAGTAAAAATGAAGAAAAATGTGTGTTTTGACTGGTAGTGTATGCTGTGATTCTTTACCAGGTGGCACCGTGTGACCAAGGGGTGATCGAGGGCCAAGAGGTCGTCATCTCAGCGAAAGTGAGAGGGCAGCCCAAACCCATGGTTTACTGGTAAGATGCTTTTCAACAAGGCTTTTTCTTTTACAGCATACAGGCATCTGAAGCCGTTACATAAGTCAGAGCCCACGGCCCAAAGTCACGTACTGCTTCCCTCTCACATCGCCGCCCTCTAGTAGACACCTGAGTGTAAGCGGTTGTGACAGCCACTTTATATCGATCCAGGTCGAAGGACAGACTCACGGTGAAGACCGCCGGGCGATTCGCCGTGCGCGAGACGGAGGACGGCACCAGCGAAATGAGAATCGGCCCGGCCCAGAGGTCCGATGCGGGGCTTTACGTCTGCAGGATCATCAACGAGCACGGAAGCAAGCAGAGTGAATGCAGACTGGAGGTCAGAGGTGAGTGATGAAGAATTGAACGTGTCTGAAATAAAAAAATGGCCAGCTGTTGCTGAATGATGAAGGTACATGAAGGTTTTGTGACCTTTCTGAGAGAGAAACTTTAAATTATTGCCTTGAAGCACATCCAAGTGTCATTCAATTTCAGTGCATTTACATCAAGATTCGATTCATGAACATTATGATCTGGTTTTTGGTGAAAATTGAGAATGAAATGATTGGGATGGGTCTGGTTTCAAATGTGAACTAGTGAATAAATGAATGACGCCTCACCTCCTACCTCAGTCCTCAAGAAGTTCATTGAAAAAATGAAATGAAATGGACTTAGCTGTTACTTTTATGTTTTCATCAGCAGGTTCAGCACAAACAGCGCTGTCCATCACCAGAGAGGTAGGGGCCGTGGCAGTGAGGGCCGGCGAATCGGCCATGTTTGAGTGTCACATGACCGGGCCTCCAGACGTCGATGTGGACTGGTTGTCCAATGGGAAGCTGATCCAGCCGGCGTTGCTCAACTGCAAGATTCACTTTAATGGCAAGAGGTGCGTTCAAGGGCCGTAAAATGTCTTAGTGTTTCCTTTGTCAGCCTTCTTTGTGCTGTGTTCTTTTAAATTGTGTTCTTTTTATTCTCATTCTATTTTTATTGTCATTTGCTGTATTCCTGTGAAGCACTTTGTAACTTGTGTCAAGAAAAGTGCTCTATAAATAAAGTTTATTGTTATTATAATATAAGGAATTGTTTTTTAGAAGTGTATGAGAATCTGGACCAAACTGAGTCAGTATTTCAAACTCATTCTCCCTAATTTCATGAGCATAATTTTTTTCACATGATGGATATCTCATTTTGGAATGAAACTCTTCAAATGTTAAATTACTGAATTATTGAACTTTACTGTTTTATCTTACAGGTGCCGTCTCCTGCTAAATTCAGTACATGAGGATGATAGTGGGACATACACTTGCAAGCTGAGCACTGCCAAAGGTGAAGCTACATATACTGTTATCCCATTTGTTTAAGAGAAGGGGAAACAGTCATATTCAGTTGTTTTGATTGAGGATAAATTTGTGAAAATGGGAGTCATAAGAAAATCTGCTGCCTTTTTCCAATCATATGGTGTCACTTCTGAAGTTAAATAACTATTATTATTATTATTGTTATTACTAATTTTCATTTCACTCTGTACTGCCTGATCCATTAAAGGCTCCTTCTTTTTTCTTTACAGAGGAGTTGACCTCCAGCGCAAGCCTCAAGGTCACTCCCTCCAGGGAGCCGCTGTTCACCCGCAAACTGGACGTCCTGGAGGTGATCGAGGGCCGCACCGCCCGATTTGACTGTAAGGTCAGCGGGTCGCCTGCCCCCCGCGTCACCTGGATGCATTTTGGTAAGAATCTGCAGCATTATGTCTGATATTCAATGCAGAGAAAAAAGAAAAAAGAAAACAAAGGAAAGTAATATAAGAAGAAACAGAGTGCGGGCTTTCTTTGTTTATTTCAAGATTGTTCCCTGATATTCAATGCATCATGCTATAGTATGGTTTTATAGGTAACTGCCAACTATCAATGCTTCAGAGACAACGCATTGTTTCTTAACCGTTTCTGTTTTGCCTAACCGACCTCCAGAGACGGCAGTGGAGGAGAGCGATAACGTTCACATCCTCCAGGAGGGCGGCCGTCACTCGCTGGTCATCGCCCACGTCAGCAGCGACACGGAGGGCTTCTACACAGCCGTCGCTCAGAACACTCACGGGAAGTCTGAGTGCACCGCCGAGCTCTACATGCAAGAACCCCGAGCTGCCATCTCTTCTCACATGTAAGAAACTTTCATTCATGGAAAAAATCTCTGTAAACCACTGTGACTCTTCTTTTCAAAAGCTGTGAGTTATTAGCCACTTGCAACAGCAAATCTGCACAACTTAAGTTCATGCTTATGAAGTTGGGTATAGCTTTGCATGGTATTCAGTGAATCGCACTTCTACATTACCCAGTCTAAATTGTTTAACTCAACAAGTGTGTCTGTGAAGTGGGATTTCAACTGGACCCGCCTCCGTCAGCAGCAGTGTATGTGAAGGTGGTATCTGCCTTTGTTTGGTTTGAGCAGTGAGTGTTCGGCTTCTCGCCTGACTGCACTCAGCTGCTCTCGTCAAGTTTCCAGACGAGGCGAAAAACATCTCAAACGCACCTTATGTTGCTACTCGTCCCCTCTCCTCCTCCCTGGTGTCCATTTGCGCTGGAAAAACAGCGCCCTCCTACTGTTTTGTGCTGTAAAGCAATCTCCATTTGTGTCATAAATCAATCTAGAAGAATTCCTGCAAAATCCAACCCGGCAGCACACAATGTAAAATGAGTAGTGTGCAGTGTAGAGGCTGGTAGAGGCTGCCAATCTTCTTGGCAATGCTCTTGTTTGTTTGCTTCTGTAATTATACTAATGTCTCAAAATGAATGTGGTAATGATTTATTGATGTTAAAATGCCACACGTAGTTTCTTTTAAGTGGATTTTAGCCACACCCTTCATCTTCATTAATATCCCGTCTCTATTTTTCATAAGTTTTATGTCATCACTCTGTTTCTCCTCCCTCTAGGGCTAAATTGGAGAAGATGCCATCGATCCCTGAGGAACCTGAGGTCCTGGAGAGCGAGGTGGAGAGGAGGACCATGCCAGACTTTGTCAAACCTCTGGCCGATGTGGAAGTGGTCGAGGGGAAAGAGGCGGTGCTGAAATGCAAGGTGGCGGGCCTGCCCTACCCAACCATCGCCTGGTACCACAACGGCAAGCGCATCGACAGCAGTGAAGAACGAAAAATGACCCAGTGTAAGAAAAACAAGAAAAACAAAGGCAGGGTTAGGGTGATAATACATTGGGAACTTCTTTCAGGCAATATTGCCTTCATCAAAGATTTGAAAATGGGACAAAAACTTTACTACCGCAAAAGTTTGTGTATCATCATGGCCTTTAGATCCACACTGGGATATTTAGAGGGATGATTCATCACTCGGTGTCTCTGTTCTCCAGACAGGGATGTCCACAGTCTGGTCATTCGGAGCATCTGTCACGCTCACGGGGGCGTCTACAAGAGTGTCATCTCCAACAAAGTGGGCAAGGCAGCCTGCTATGCACATCTATACATCACAGGTAGGGACCGCAGCAGAGTGTGAACGTTTCGTGTTTTATTTCAGAGTGACAGAGTACAACGGTTACCACTTTGTGTGTCTTTATTTATTTTACAACAGATATTGTTCCTGACGCCCCTGATGGCCCTCCGGTGATAGAGGCCATTACAGGGAAAACTATAAGCCTTAGTTGGAAGAGACCAAAGAGGCTTGACCCTTCATTAGGTAGGAGAGCAATAAGTTTGTTATGAGTATACTGTGATCTCCCTGGCTTGGATATTTCTCCACATCAATTCACCAGATTCTAAATTGTTTCAACCATTTTCTGTTCTCTCTTTGCTAAATTAAAGCAGGTTTGTAGATGGGAAAGTCAATAGCTATGTTTCCATCCAGCTGTCAAGCGAATATTAAGCAAAGTTTTGAAATGTTGCAAATAATAAAATGCAAATCAGGTGTGTTTCCATCAGCTGGGTGGAAGCGAATAAATAGGTTTCCTGAACGTAGAAAGAAAGATTAAAGAAGAAGAAAAATGGAAAGTGTCTTTCAAGAATTGATTAGTATTGGACGTGTTTTTATTGTTATTTGATGCCAACTATTGGGAATATCTGAGATGACAGCAAATGTGTTTCCATCATGATTTATCACATAATTTCTTTCGTGACAAAAAAAAAGCGTCCATAAAAACTTTTTCTGTGATCTTCGGGGAAAATTTCATCAAGATTGGTTGTTTCTAATCTGGTACATCATAATTTACATTAAAATACTTGGAGGGAAACCTAGGTATTGATAGCATGTGTTTTCTTCTTGTTCTTGTTTTCTTATTTTTTCCTAAGATGTTTTTCTTAAGCCCCTTGGTGTTTCATATCTCACCTGCACAAATATGAGTAATGCATTTTATCATACCAGTGTTTTAACCCTTTACCTCTGTGTTTTACCATTGTCCAAATAAATAAACTACACCTATGTTTGCAGACACCAGCTCCTTGCTGTATGCCGTCCAGCAGCAGCCTCTGGGCTCCATCCAGTGGTCCATCACAGCCTCCAACCTGAGGGAGACCAGCTACACCGTCACCTCTCTGTCCAAGGGAGTCCGCTACGCTTTCAGGGTCCTAACGTCCACCGGCAAGACCTTCAGCAAACCGTCAGCCTCCACCGACCTGGTCCAGCTCTTAGACAGAGGTACCAAGGCTTTATGTATTTTTCTGGTGTTGTGTGTTTTTATTGCTTCTAATGCTACTTTATTACTTTCTCTTATTACTGTTATTTTTAGTTTGACTTGACTTCAATGGCTGCAAGTCAGTGTCATAAATTGTTGGAAATCTGCTAATAATAATATAATAATACTAAGTACTACTACTATTACTACATAAAAGAAAACTGTATTTAAATTGCACTTTTCATAACTTGTCCTGCTGCTTCCATTAAGATTTATACGTCATTAAGAGACAGAAATAATATAATTTCAGGCTAAACTGATCTGATTTAGTCCTTGGATATCTGAAGTCATCGTTTTTAATCTCTGACCCCTTTAGGACCCTATTTGAGGAAAGCTCCAGTCATCGTGGACAAGCCTGACATCGTGTATGTGGTTGAGAACCAACCTGTGAGCATCACCATCACGCTCAATCACGTGCATGCAGCCGTCACCTGGAAAAGGTTAGTTCCTCTGTCAGTGAAACGATACAGGTTGATATGTAAGGGATATTGAACGGCAAGTCGGTCATAATCGCAAAATGATCACAATACAAGTGCAGTCTGCAGGAGTGAAGTAAGTGAAGGCAGCACTGAATAGATGGCTTTTGAGTCTGGATTTAAATACTGAGACAAGTGTGTGATTCTCTGGCAAGAGCTGGAAGCAGAGGGAGGAGGCCCCACAGGAGAAGCTTCTGCCCCCGGCTATTTCCTTTCAAATGTGTGGAATAAGGAGTCCTGCAGCTGCTGTACTGCAGTGGTTCTCAATCTCTATCTAACTGGTAAGATAATAAACCAGCAACAGTCTGAACCACTGCTGTACTGTGATGCAGGGCTGTAGCACTCAGTCTTGAGTCCAGTCTCGAGACAATTTTTCTGAGGTCTTGGACTTGTCTCGGTCTCGGTCTCAGCCACTATTGGATCTTGACTTGATTTCCTGCCTATCTCAAAATACAAAAAAATTGTAATTATATTAATGCTTGGTTTATTTTCTCCCCAATACTACGAAAAACTGGAGGGATTTCACCTGTAGAAACCTGTGTATCTAATGGTCCTCAAACTTCTATGCACTGATTAGTCAGTTCTTATGCATCGATTCGTTGGATGTTGAAGGAGTTCCTGCAGATAGATCTACATCTCTGTTAAGAAACTCCATAAGCATTATTTTGTCATTTGGAAAGGCATACACACTGTTTATTGTCTATTTTGGTCTTGGTTTAGACTCTGGCTCTGGTCTTGGTGTTGATTTGATCTCGCTCCCTTTTAGACCCGGTCTTCACTTGGTCCTGGTCTTGGAATTGACTTGGACTCAACTAAGGCGTTCTTGACTGCAGCCCTGCTGTAATGTACTGTGATGTGCTTCAACACAGTTAAAATAGACTTTGAATATCTTGTCTCTGTCTTCCGCAGGAGGGGGGTGGTGCTGGTCAACAGACCAGGGATGTATGAGATGAGCATGCCAGACGACGATCAGCACTCCCTGAAGCTCCAGCGGGTCAGGAGCACAGACGCCGGCCAGCTGGTGGTTATGGCCAACAACCAGTTTGGCAGTGACCTCTGCACACTTCAACTGGCCATGGCAGGTCAGTTCATGGTCAAAATGTAGAGCACAATACATTTTTCACTATTTGAGAAAAGTGAAACCTATTCTTAGAAAGTGATTTCTGATATGAAAGTCATCCAAGTTGCTAGTTAGTAAACTCATGAAAACATTTAAAGCTGCACGAGGCAATTTTGCAAGTTCGCAGCTCCAAATGGCAGCTGGGGGTAGCTGTTGGAAAAAATGTTTAACTTCAGTGCCCAGAAATCCTGTAACATGACGTCAGTAAACTGCACACAGCACACTCATGTTTAAAACCCGGCCGTCTGTGATGCTTTATACCAAAGGAAACCAAAGAGACGAGAGAGGAAAAGATCAAACGTTGGTGAGTCCAGCTGCTCACTGCTGTTTAGGAGACAGTTTGGATTTCGCTTTTAAGTTTCGATTCGCCAATTCCTCTGGGTGGAGAAGAGTCCAGACTCGACACCAGAATTTCATTTTGGGCAAATAGGGAGAATCTACGGCATCTCAATTAGGGGAATGGGACTTTCTTCTCTACTGCAGCCTCACTTTGTGATTTAGGCTGATAAAACAGATTTATTTTTACATAAACATTGTGCCTAGTGTAGCTTTAAGTTACTAGCTATTAGCCTATAAACATCTTTACTTAAAAACTACTTTTGTAGATCATCTATATATGTGAATATATATGTGAATATATGTAATCATCTATATTTTTTAACTAATGAGTGATGAATTTCAAATAATAATTTCCCTAAAAAATGTCTTTAGTGTTTTCAAATGAAACCTTTAATTTCTTGTGACTTTTGCCTTTTGGGACCAACAGATTTTAGAATATAAAAATGTCAGCATCCTCATAGGGCTTTTATATTTAAAAGTAAGCGTTTAAGAATGCTTACTGTGGCCAAAAGAAGGTAGAAAGCAAAACAGATTCATGATCATTATCAAGGTCATTATAATCAACAATTTAGGAGGACATTCATCCTTATTTTAATCTAATGACACAGACTCAATACACATTAAACCCTGGAGATTGCATAAGGACAGCGAGTAATTACTCTCATTCAGGTATCCATTAAAGACCAGTTATAATGTTGAATCCATGCTAACTGGCTGCTATAATATGGGAGGTGTTTTCAAGCATCGTGGGCAGAAGGACAACTCACTGGTTTCTTGCTCCTTATCTTTTGGTAGTGGCGCCTAAGTTTGAATCCATCATGGAGGATTTGGATGTGGATATTGGAGAGACGTCCCGTTTGGCTGTTGTGGTTGAGGGGAAACCAGACCCAGATATTCTGTGGTATAAGGTATGATATTAGAGAGTGGAATAATTATCATCTTGTATATATTTCTAAAACACCAGAATGTCTGTTAATAGATAATAGATTGAATTTTGAGACCAAACTGAACATTGTCAGTTTTTAGATCCAGTTCTTCGTCATTAATTGTTTGGGTTTTTTTTTTAGACCAAGCTGAATATTAACAGTTGATTGGTTGGTTGCAGGATGATGTTCTTCTCTCTGAGAGCAGCCATTTCACATTCGTGTACGATGACCCAGAATATTCCCTTGTGGTCCTCACCGCCCGTCCAGAAGACTCCGGTGTGTACACCTGCACCGCCAAGAACCTGGCCGGCTCCAGCTCCTGCAAGGCTGAACTCACTGTTCACACAGGTTAGCAGTCCAACATGACATCAACAACACCGTATCCAGCACCGTTCTGTGGTGAAGATAGACTTTCCATGTAGACAACTTTATCCTATTAAAGGATAATTAAGATTATGTTCAACCTGGGCCTTATTTTCCTAGTTTTTGCCATCATGACGATTGATTATGTTAAAAAAATGTGTCACTTACTTCACTAAAGAGCAAGCTCCAACAGTTGAACCCAAAAAGCGATCATAAATTTAGACCAGTCAGTGTCACCCATAGACTGCAAGGGATACCAAAAAAAAAAAACAGCGCCCTTCATTCGAGCTATAAACTCACATTTGAAGTAACTAGACTTGATCTAACAATGAGACTTATATAAGACTATATGCTTGATTCTGTCATATGATCATTTCAAAGAATATGATACATATCAGTGAAAAATACATCCATAGATTTTAATTCTAATTTAAGTAAAATAAAAATTCTATAAGGCAGCAGCTTTATATATGAGGAAATTAGTGGCTATGTCCATGATTTTCAGTAGCATCTTACCGTCTCTCACTAGGGAACACATTGCAGCCAGCCTGCTGAAGCTCTCCCTGAAGGCATGGCAGGCTGCTTTTCTTTCTCCCATAAGACAAAGTTGAAATGCCTGTTTGTGCATTGCTATATGTACTTGACATTACATATCTCTAGTGTCTGTGGAGGGTAGAGAGAGAGAGAGGGGGAGATTTTTCGTCTGATTTGGTTTGATTTGCAGCTGAATTATCCTTTAAAACAAATGGTAAACAACATTGGTAATATGCCAACCCAACAGAAGCTTTGCATGGTTTGCTCATTATTTTGTTCTTCAAATATCCAATGAGAAGGAATGGAGCTATTCGACTAAAATGCTTTAATGCACACTGATCTAGGAGTAATCATCAATGACAGGTGGCATTTTACCAACAGGCTTTGCCTCCATTTGTTGGTTGACATTACCGTTTAGTTCAGATTATATCCATTTGCTTATGCAATAAATATACCAGTATAAGCCGGTTGTCGCTGAAAATTGCACCTCCAAATCTGCACCATATGGGCGGGACCACAAGGTGTTTTGAGACTACAGTATGAAACCATCTGTCACAATACTGGCACACATACACAGACACACACACACACACAAAATGAACTTGCCTATATTGCCGCTCCCTACAGAGCGAAAACAAGCGGCAGAGCCAATGGAGGACGAGGGAACCATTCTGAGGAAGATGAGGCGTTTGACTGATTACCATGACATCCACAAAGAGATAGGGAGGTGAGTAGTTTCAGTGTGTGTGTGTGTGTGTGTTTGTGTGCCTGATTGCACAATGCCAAGACAGCATCCCTTCACACAGACAGCCCATCTACGTTAAT
Organism: Centroberyx gerrardi; assembly: GCF_048128805.1. NCBI lineage: Eukaryota > Metazoa > Chordata > Actinopteri > Beryciformes > Berycidae > Centroberyx > Centroberyx gerrardi. The sequence goes on from NC_136017.1 coordinate 7,455,585, forward strand.
GGCTCTGTGAGCACTTAGGGTCGGGCAGTAGGAGGGAGGGGAATCTCACCTGCTTAACAACACCAGACAGAAAATAGAGATGAGTCACCAGTCTGAATGGAGTAAATGCATTGGCGAATAGATGATTTGTTTTGGTCTGACTTGTCGGAGACAGATATTTACCTTCAATTGTAGAACAATAGCAATAACAGAAGATAGCCTGGCAGGAAGGGCAGAGAGAAAAATCTGTTTACAAAAAGCGAGCATATTGTTGTTATGATTATGGATGTCAATTGTGTGAAAAACCTGAGACATGGGGTGTATAATTTTCTCCTCCTTGAGAACATTGTACAGAAGAAAACAAGATCCAAAGAAAGAATGCACGTTTCAGTGTTACAATATTATTTTTTGGTATAATTTTTTGATGTCTTGGACTGTTGAATAGAACAACAGACAACTGAGTAAAACTTGACCTTGGTATTTGGCTCGGTATTTTCTAAACCCATAATGTCATCATTGTGCGACTGTTGATGCAGGGGCGCTTTCTCCTATGTGAAGAGGGCGACTCAGAAGAAGGGGAAGGCCGAGCTTGCCGCCAAGTTCATATCCGCACGGGGCAAGAGGAAGGCCTTGGCTCTCAGAGAGATGGGCTTGCTGTCTGATCTGGACCACGAGAAGATCCTCTATTTCCACGACGCCTTTGAGAAGAAGAACGTGGTGGTGCTCATCACAGAGTTGTATCCTTTAATCTCCAGGATGGGCGGGGAGTTTTTGTTCCAAAACAGATTACAAGTCAGTTTTGAAAGCCAGAAATTGCTGTGTCATTGATCAACAACCCTATCAAACTCTGGCAGATATGATCATTTTGTGCTATGGGGCACTAAAAATCTTACTTATTGCCCCTTTAAAGCTAGAGTTCATACAAAAGAGCGTGTGTGATACAGACACTACCATAACAAAGGCACATCCTTGTCACATCCTTGCCTTGCAGCAAGGCACTACCACCTTACTACTGAGTAGCGATATTCCACATTTTAGCTGCTTCAGTGTCAACCAAAACTGCACTTTTATGCGTCCCAAGGACACAGAAAATTCATAGCATTAATCCTAATGTCTTCTTCAGTCCCCTGGAGGCATGAATGGAGCGCAGCACAGCCTTTTCTCTCTGACTCATCGCAGATGAGTGGAATTAGCAGGAGACGGGGTGTGTGGGAGTTTTGCTCATTTATAATTCATTTCTCATTCGCCTACCACTTGGACTGTGCAGTAAGTTTATATCTCTGTTTTTCCTCAACTGTTGTGTGAAGATGTCACGAGGAATTGCTGGAAAGAATGGCCAAGAAAACAACAGTCATGGAATCAGAGGTTTGTGTCAGGCTGTGTTGGCTGCACTGCGCTATACGTTACATAATATTAGTTTATTTTCTGAATATCGGGTTTGTTGATAAACATGACTTTTCTCTGCAGATCCGGTCTAGTGTTCGGCAGGTTTTGGAGGGTCTCAGTTATCTTCACCAAAAAGACATTGCCCACCTTGATATAAAGGTACATCATTGTACAAATAGTTTCAGTGTACAAATGAAATATTCACACTTTCTTTTTTCAGTAAATTAACTTTGTTTTTGGTATGTACATCCCCTCCTAGCCCGAAAATATTTTAATGGCAAGTCCCAGCAGTGACCAGATCCGCATATGTGACTTTGGAAATGCCATGAAACTGGAGATGTCGGAGGAGCTCTACTGCAAATATGGCACGCCAGAATATGTTGCACCAGAGATTGTTAACCAAACTCCCGTCTCCACGGCAACAGACATCTGGTGAGCCACCTGTTCCCTGGCTTGGAGAGGCGACTACAGACTGCAGGCGCTACCCTTTTTATCTGCGACAAAATAAAACCTCAGCCTTTTATGTGCTTTTATGTTCTCTAAAATCCACTTCTCATTCCTCTCTCCTGCTCTCCCATAGGCCCGTTGGTGTTATCACTTACCTCTGGTATGTTGTTAAATATTTTGTCTTGTGCATGAGCGATAAGAAATACATTGGTTATGGGTTCAGTAATTTGCTATTTTTGTGTTTTGTTGCTGTACTTGATTATTTATGGCTTCAACACATTCTGGCAAAGGACTTAATTGCTTTAGCACAGAAATCTTGATTAAAACAATGACATTTTTTTTGTTGTTGTTGTTGTTAATGAGGTTGTTTTTCATTTCAGCCTAACTGGTGTATCTCCTTTTGCTGGTGAGAATGACAGAGCCACTGCCTTAAACATTCGTAACTACAATGTGGCTTTTGAGGAGAGCATGTTTTCTGACCTCTGCAAAGAAGCTAAGGGATTTGTCATCAAGCTTTTGGTGGTGGACAGACTGTAAGTATCTTGATAACTCTGTCCTGTACTTTATCACAAATATTTCGATCAATCACACAATGCATTTTAGTAATATGTAAACAGTATCTAACAGAGATAGCAACATCCTTCTTCATATGCATATTTTCCCCTCTCCCAGGAGGCCCACTGCAGTTGAGTGCCTTCGTCATCCTTGGTTTAAGGTGAGCTATGATTTTAAAAAAGCTATCACACTGCATTAGGCTATTCATTGTTTAATAGTTTTGTATTTATACATGCACAAGGTTAATGTTGACTACCCTCTTGCTTTTTGTCTCGCAGTCGACAACAAACAAAAGCATCAGCACAGCAATGCTGAAGCAAGTCTTGTCGAGGAGGCGATGGCAGGTATGGCATTGTGATGACAAATTTGTAAACATGCAAATAGTATGTATGAAAAGAGGAGATAAATCAAGACTCCTAGTGTACTTGAATCGTGACTCAGACCAGAGACTCTATATAAAATAGGGCAAACAAGGATATAAACTATCTCAACAAATTCACATGCAGAATTTTCACTCACCCTGCCCTCTATTGGCTTTTCTGCCAGCGTTCCCTGATCAGCTATAAATCCAAGATGGTGATGCGGACCATCCCAGAGCTCCTTAATGACTCGTCCAACCACATCTCCATTGCTGTGGCCCGGCATCTGAAAGAAGGCTCCCCGCCACCCTCCTCATCCTCTGACTCAGATGAAGATGTGGATGAGCTTCCCTTCATTCCCATGCCTCTGTCCATGGTCTTTTCTGGTTCCAGAGTCTCCCTTAATGAGATCCCGGGGGATGAGGATGCCACTGGACGATCCAATGGTACTATTGATGCGACAAGTAAAAAGGAGGACAGGGAGGTGGCAGGTGCAAGAGGAGGGACCAATAAGAGAACAACAGATGAAGAAGAGACCCTAGATGAGGAGAAAGTGGTAAAGACAAAACGGGCTCCCCTTAAGAAAGGATCCAGTGTGGAGTCAGATGATTCACAAACGAAAGCCAGGCGGGCTACTATGAGGAGGGGCAGTTCTGCAGATTCAGCACTGCTTCTCCACATTGATCCAGAAGAGGAAAACACCCATGAGGACTCAGAGGCAAGTAAAAAGAGCCTGAAAAAGGCTGTTTCTATGGAACTACCCAATCGCAGTCCAAGCCCCGGGGCAGCTAAGCTAAGCCAGGAGGATTATGCCCTAAAACTGGAACTGATGAGACAGCGGCTGCTCAGGGGAGGAAGCATGGACAAGAAGATGAGTGGCCTGCGAGGCCCCTTGTTTGAAACACTGGGTATGGATGATGAAAAGCGAACAGGGTCTCTTGATCGGAATTTGAGGAGATCCCGAGTGGGGCCACCAGCGCTCACCAGAGCTGCATCTTCTGAGAGTCCCGGAGAGGATACGCCAAAGACCAAAGTTTTCCGGAAAAGCGCCTCCTTCACTCAGGGGGATTCTGAGCCCATGCCCCTGCACAGGAGGTTTGGAGCCCCCTTAGAGATCCCATCCCTGGGCCATGGTAGCATAGAAGGGAAGAAGCTCCAAGAGGCAACCTCGATGTCCGCACTAACAGAACAAGCAATGCTTGAGTCTACTTCTGCCTCATCCATGGAGAGCACGTCCTTTGTACTACCCACCCCAGAAAGAGTGGACCAACAGCAAAAGCAGAACAATGTCAAAGAACTTGAAGAGATGCAAAATATGGATGAGAAGAATACTAAAATAGATGAGATATCAGAGAGATGGACCAAAGAACGCTTAGAGAAGGCAGATAAAGTAGAATCATTTATTTTGCATTCACAAGATAGGTCGCCCTCTGTACTAGCTCCTATAATTGTCATAGAGGAGGATGATGATGAAGAAGAACAGAAAGAAAATGAGGAATTAAATATTAATGAAGAAGAGGTAAAAGGAGACAGGGATTCTCCTGCAGTTACACCAAAAAATAGTAAACCGTCATCTGCATATGCAAGTGTTATGCAGACTATTGTAGTACCATCTGACAAATCCAAAAGTCCTGCTGTTACCACTACAGCCACACCTAAAGAAACTAAATCCACAGATTCCCCCACATTACCTGAACATCCAGCGGTATTTGCCAAAGTGGCAACTACTCCCAGTTCTCCTTCTACATCATCCACCTCTGATCATTCGACCACCCCTCGGCAGCCTGTGCTCAGAACAGACATCAAAGACATCGACTCAGAGGAGGTATTTGAAGCCAGATTTAAGAAACGGGAGTCGTCTTTGACCCGAGGCCTCCGAAGACTGACCAAGAACAAATCTGAGGAGAAATCCCCTGTACTAAGCCGGAAGGTGGGTGAGGGGGGTGAAGAGGTTTACAGGCCAGGGCCAAAGGGGTCACCTCTAGAAATGGTATCCAAAGGACTGCAGGAGAAATCCAAATCTGTTCAAGACTTGAGGGAAGTGGAGAAGGAAACAGGCCTGGGTCTTATTGGGAGGTTGTCCTTGCGGGCCAAGAGATCGTCATCCGTTGATAAAAAGATAGAGAAACCAAAAGAGGAGAAGACAAGGGAGGAAAAGCCTCAGGAGGTGTCAGAAGCTTCAGCCAGCAAACGGAGGGTTTCATGGGCTATTGGTCGCAGTAAGTCCCTGGATACGAAAGAGCTGGAGAGTGGAGGGGCACAGAGGCAAATAGATGAGAGAGAACAAAAAAAGGCTGAAGAATCATCTGTTTTTGCGATGCGGCGAAAGTTTGAGTCCAAAGTGGCAGGAATCTCTGCCAAACTAAGGACCCAGTCAGAGGAGAGGAAGGATAAAGAGACCAAGATGCGAGCTGAGGGTATTCAGAAAGAGCTGGAGCAGAAGGATTTGAAGAAGGTCAGTGATTCCCCTGTCCTGGCAATGCGACAGAAGTTTGAGAACAAAGTGGCAGGAATGTCCACGAAAATCCGTAGTCAGTCTGAGGAGAGAAGAGAGGATTCTGAGGCAAAGTCGGAGGGAAAGAGAACCCCCCTGTTTACCCGCCATCGTCATTCCCAGTCTGAGGGGCGAGGACTCAAAGGAATGGGCATTCCTGAGAATCAGCTGGCCAAACAGACAGGCGCCGGCGCATCTAAGGAATCGATTGAATCCGCCTCTAGCGTTCATTCCGAAAAAGTCTCTCACACTCCAGAGGGTGACAGGCGATCACGATGGGACAGGTGGGGTTTGACAAGGAATAAGAAAGACAAAACCCCCTCCCAACCGGATCTCCCTTCATCTGTCCCCAAAGAAGAGGATTTGTCAAACCGGCAGCAGTTTACCCGCTCTGCTTCAGATTTCCCCCCCGTGTTCCACATCAAGCTGAAAGACCATGTCTTACTGGAGGGAGATCCTGTCACTCTTAGCTGTCTTCCAGCTGGCAGTCCACATCCACAAATTACATGGATGAAAGGTAGGTTGCAAAACGCTCTTGTAGAAATTCATTTTAGCAGTGTTTGTTCAGAAATAACAGAGGCATTCTAGTATTCCTATCTTAAATCAGAGGTTTCTCCTAACAATGTGTATGTAGTCCTTGTGGTTTTATCCGGGAGCTGCTGCTGAATTGTTTAAATTTGTGTGTTCCAGATCGGAAACCACTGGAGGTGGATGACAGAATGAACCTGATCTCCCACCCAGACGGCAGGCAGCTTCTTATGATCATGAAGACCAGTCGGAGGGATGCTGGACTTTATGAATGTCTAGCTACCAACCCCATAGCCACCATCACCAGCTCCTGTACCTTGTCCCTAGCTTGTAAGTAGCTTGTCAATATGTATATGTAGTAGTATTGGTTGGTAAATTATTCAAATGCTTTTCTGCACCTACACAGCATTTGCTATAATCAATCAAAACCCATTGTTTTGCATTTAATATATTATTTGTGAGGATGTTGCAAAATATGCTTTTTTTTCTCCTCATTCATATTAAATTGACAGGAAACTTCCCTCCTAAATGTAAACAACACAAATTAAACTACATGGAGTGAGTCATCTTATCAGAGGAACAACTGCTCCTTTGCCTTTCATGGAAATATTTATCTTGATAATGTGATGTATCATTGACGATTTTATATAATTGAGTTTAAATTAGAGTGCAAATGATATAAATATTAATGCAATTGATATGAATATTAATGTCAGTTAACAGTAGATTAACTTAATGGATTTTTGCCTGTTCTCATATTCATCACATAATGCGAATGAATGGTGCTCACTGCAATTAAGTAGATGTTGTGCTCTTGTAATCAGCTGTGGCAGGTCATACTCCATTATCCATTCACGTCTTTGTTCAGACAATGCACCAATAACAACAGCAAGATTGCCAAAGTGATCTTTGAGGCTGCGGTGGAAAATATATTTCTCAGATGTCAGGCACAATACATTGCATTTTAACTTTATTTCTCACGACTCGGGACGCGGAGTATAACTCATTTCAACCACCGATGCTATTTGTCTCCGCTTGATAATCTATCAGCGGTGTGAAAAATCCCCCAGACAGCTCATCTCGCCCGGAGCCACAGCTCAATTGTCCACGCCGCTGGGCCAGCTTCACGGAAAACATGTTGTGAAATTAAGGAATGATGCTATTAGTGTCAGGTTTGGTTTGGTTTAACGACAAAACTCAAACCCTCGCCTGGTCCTGTTTTTTACCTTGGACTTGGAAAAATGAACATCTTGTCATTTCCTGATTTTTATTGAGAGAGGAATTTATGCTTTTTCATATTTCACAGTTATTTGGCCTCTTGAATCTCAGCCAGCTTCATAATTTGTGACATTTTCATATAACAAAATTGACATACTCTCTATCGCCAATTGCTATAACACAATAGTGATTCAACCTATACCCAGTTCATGAAAGCTTTTACATTTGCTGTTCTAAATACCTGGTGTCAGGTAGGTCAGATTTCCATTCAAGTACTGTATGTAATAGCACCTTTCAGTGCGCCCTTTCGCCTCATCCCACCTACTTATCCATCTTTCCCTCTTCTCTACCCTCCTTTTCCACCCACCCCCATGCCCTGCTCACCACTGCTCAAGGTGTCCCTAAGCGGCCCGGGACCCCTGAGATCCCCCAGACTTACAACAACACGGCCCTGGTGCTCTGGAAGCCAGCGGACACCAAGGCCCCCTGCAGCTACACCCTGGAAAGAAAGACAGAGGGTGAGTGGACATTATCATTAAATAAACTTTTTTTTTTTACTGAATGGCAACATTTAAAGAATAATTCAAAAACTTTTTTCCTGATTTTTGTCTTTATTTTGATGTGAAATGCATTACAAAACACATACTTGTTGTGTGCCATTATCAGCAGGCATAGCCACACAAGGAAAACTGATATTATATTCAAGGATTCAAGTTCCTAGGAGGTAACAATATTTAAACGGCTTAAACAATGTTTGAGTATGTGGAAGATGCTTGGGGAAAAACGCTTCCAAATCCGTAGACGCTGACACAGAGAAAATGAGTCAATCCATAAGGGAATAGTCACTGTACCGAACTGCTGTCAAAGCTTTTGTCATTATGCACAGTGAGTCATTATTATTATATAGTGACTCGCATTTGGATTACCAGATTTGTATCAGCTGATATGAATATTTATTGAATTTTGTGGTCTGAAAAATCTCAAAGGCATCCTGGCATGTATCTCCTTGTCACCTCATTCCAAATTTAATCTGTGCCAGGCAGCTGCTGATGCAGCTCCTTATCCACCGAATAGTGTGTCACCACCTAATTTACATTTTAATACAGGTCTGTTTCATCGCACCTGCATAAGGAGTAAAACACCATAACGCATCATTTCTCAGCAGGGCAACTGAGTGTTAAATTGTTTGTATATACCTGAACATTTTTTGCAACGAGGATTATCTCAAGCTTCGGTTTTTAATCACATCCATGCACAAATCTTTTCCATTCTATCAGTTTGACAACACTGCTATCTAGTGTTGAATCTGTGAACTACAACAAAGAATTTGACATCCACAGTGAAAATAGAAGGTATTCAGCTTTGCTCAACTCCTGCTCCTATTTTTTCCTTTGAGACTCTCATCTTCCTCTCTTTTCACTAATTTAAAATATTGTATATACCATTTGGTTGATGGTTTTATCCAGAACACCTTATATCCATACATTTTTTGAGTATTGTTGGCCCAACTGAACCCCTGACTCTTGGAGTGTCCATGCCATGCTCCACCCATAGAGCTCCAGACAACATCATATTAAATATATCCCTTTCTTTGCTGCTGTTCCCCTCTGTTCTGTTCTGCAGGAGATGCTAACTGGCTGATCGTTGCCACTGGAGTGGTCGACTGCTACTACAATGTCACTGACCTGCCACTAGGGGGCACCTTTAGGTTCCGAGTCGCCTGTGTCAACAAGGCGGGACAGGGGCCTTACAGCAACTGGTCTGCTCAAGTCAGCCTGGACTCAAAAGGTATTGTATTATACAAGAGTTAACATGCAAGTAGTTAATTGATTAATATACAATCAGGGTGTAATTGTTGTGTAACTGTACTGGGCTGGACTTAACAATGGCTTTGACTCATCAGGTATTTTATACACCGCGTATGGAGAATAGCGTTACATTTCTCATTGAGTTTCAAAGTGGTTGTATCTGGTATGCTGTGGCAGTTGACTTTTTTTTTTCAAGGGATTAGTGCATTTCAAAACACATTTTGATTGATTTATGTTGCACTTTTCAAAGCACATTTAGAAAGCGCTTTACAAAGGGTTTAAAAAAGCATTTAAAATCAGTAGCAAAAGCATTAAAAACAAAGTAAGAAATATAAAAGCAAGGCAAGAGTGTATGTGTCACAACAGGTGTTAGTTTCATTTTATGTTTTAAATGTCATTGTTTTATGTGTGTCTTTTGTGTGCTGTTTGTGTTTAAATGTTTTTAATATCAGTGCTGCCTCTTGGTCATGTCATTGTAAAAGAGACTTGTTCTCAATGGGACTTTCTGGTAAAACATAAACAAAAAGAAAAGGTCATTACATAAAAGCAAGTCTACAAAGAAAGGACTGAGGAATAAGGAGGTTGAATTTCATGTGTCCTCCTGTCTGTCTGTCTGTTCTCACAGTTGGAGGAGCCTCACCAGCTGTGGCCGTTGTGAAGACGGTCCCCGCTCCACCCGCACCGATGGTCACCTCCTCAATAACCGTCCCTCCACTCAAACCGGTCCAGACCAGCCCTCCCAGCAAAACCGTCTCCACTGTCTCCTCCTCCTCTAAAGATGCAGCTTCCTCTCCTCCCTTCCCTCTGCCAACCGCCTCCCTATCATCCAAGATGGCGGCCACACCCACCCCTCCGTCCTCAGCGCCCTCCAGCCCTACGACAAACCCTCCGTCGCCGTCTGCGAGCCCCGTCACCCAGGAGCTTCACCCGACAAGCTCCAGCCTCTCTTCTTCACCCGCAGTCAAGCCGCCGCCGCCCTTCGTCCTCCCGAAGCCCCAGAGTCCGATCAACGTGGTGTCGCCCATGACCCAGACCCCGCCCGTATCCCCCCCGCCCCCCCTCGTCACCCCGCCCTCCACCCCGACCAAGCCGGTCGTGTCCTCGGTGCCCACCTACGTCCCCACCGCCACCGCCCGCGTGGCCCCCACCCCCGTCTCCGCTCCCTCCTTCTCCCCCCAAGTGCTCCAGGTTTCCAGCCTGAGCCCCATCGGCGAGGGGGCCAGCACCCCCGCCCGAGGGACCCCCTCTGGACGCGCCACCCCCTCCACCACTCTGCGACAAGGGGTTCCCCAGAAACCCTACACCTTCCTGGATGAGAAAGCCAGGTGAGAAAGTTCAATAAGCAGGGATTTTAATGTTTTTAGGCTGACAAAAAATGTATGACCAAAATATATATTAGAAAAAAATATATTAGGGTTATACCGATATATCGACATTTGCCTTTTATTAAAAATTGTATGTCAGCCTGTGATATCGTCCACCTCCAGTATGATGGTTCCTCCCTGGCAACAGCTAACATGTTTTTATTTTCGTTTTTATGTCAGATACTTTTATTTCAGATTTTAAATCATTTCAGTGTGGTGTGGGAGGATTTTACTCAGCAGCTTCAGGGGTGACAGTCTGTAAAAACCTGCAGTGAAACCTGCCTCACTCTGTCTTAAGGAGCTGCCGACCCACCTAAAAGAATTTCATTAGTTAGGGTTTCAGCGGAGAGTTTTAGTGGTCTAAATGCCGTTTCATAGGCTTTTCTCCCCAGCTAAATTCTTTGGATTTGTTTTTTATTTTTGTTAATGACAATGGCAAAATGAAACAATAGTGAATATCAGAAAAGCACAAAATTTCACCTTTCAGCAGCTTCAGTCCAAAAATATTGATGTTAGTGTCAGCTGTCAAAAACCCATACTAGTTGAGCCCTAGTTCACATCATAATAAGTAGTATCAAATTGATGTATTTTATATAGTGATAGGGTCTTTTAAAGCGGGAAAGTGTAATTTGGGATTGTATTGGTGGTTGTTTGACTGATGACTACTGACTGGAAGTAAGGATTTACCCAACTTTTCATTTACCACTACATCACTGCTAGTAAGTCTAGTAAATTTCTCCCCACATAGCTAAAAAGAAGCTTTTTGCATCGACCCAAATTCATGTTGAACTCTCACTGACAAGATGAATCTTCTTTATCTCAACGCTGTCACTCAGTAATGTTGTTATATGACCTGTTACCAGGGGGCGGTTCGGAGTCGTCCGGGAGTGCCGCGAGAACTCGACCGGCAGAGTCTACATGGCGAAGATCGTTCCCTACGACCAGGAGAACAAACCAGAGGTCCTGAAGGAGTACGAGATCCTCAAGTCGCTCCACAACGAGAAGGTCATGGCTCTGCACGAGGCCTACGTCACGCCTCGCTACCTGGTGCTGGTGGCAGAGTACTGCAGCGGCAAAGAGCTGCTGTACAGCCTCATAGACAGGTGAATCTCTTCATCTGACTCTCTCTCTGTCACACACACACACACACACACACACAGATACACTCCCAAAGGAGGGGGATTTTCACCAGCCAGACAGGTTTCCTTAGATCAGCAGAGTACAAAATTCTCTGAATGGAGCTGTTGAATAATAGAAAACTGTGGTTGTTCTGGGCAGCTGTCAGTGTGAATGTGTGTGAAGTGTGGCGTTGCTGAAGAAAAGCAGGCATGCTCTGGATAGACAAAGAGACTTTTTTCTTTGTCTTTTTTTTTTTTTTTCTCAAGAATATTTTTATTGAATTTTACACAAGTAAACAAAATATGCACAGGAAGTTTGTAAAGTGCACAACAGATATGTTGAGTTTAAAGAGCACATCAGAAATGTCAACTTTGCAGAAAACATCTATGATAGAGGAGCACATCGTGCAATCTTGTCCCAATCACCCCTCACCCCCCCCAGCCCCATCTACAAGCCGGAATTCCATATATGAAAGGGTGTTTCGTCCCTGGAGTAATACAGGAAGGTGCTGGCTGTCTGGTTTTATATTTAGAAAAGAAAGAAAGGAAAATAAATAGATAAATAAACAAGTAAATGAATAAAAGAAGGGGGGTTAAGAAACTGATAAACTTATACAGATTGTATTACTGACAGGAATCAGCAGAGAGACAAAAGACAAAAAGCGAGTGAGGGAATAGGTCCTTAGTTTGACTGGAGGTTTTGAAAGTACTTCAGGAAAGGTCCTCACACCTTTTAGAACTTTTTGTTGGAGTTACAAACTCAGTAGCGGATCTTTTCGAGATTTAGACAGGACATAACGAGTGCGGCATTTGATTGGAGTCAGGCGTACGTCGTCCTCTCCGGTGGTGCCAAAAAGGGCGACCAGAGGGTTGGGTTCTAGGTTGAAATTGAGGATTAGGGATAAGGTTTGGAAAACGTCCCTCCAGTATTTTTCGAGGCTAGGACACGTCCAGAACATGTGGATAAGGGAAGCCTCACCTCTCCTACATTTGTCACAGCAGGGATCCACATCTGGTTAAATACGAGATAATTTGGCTTTGGACATACGGGCCCTATGTACGACCTTAAATTGTAGCAGACAGTGACGGGAACAGAGGGATGTTGAATTAACCAGCTCGAAGATTGAATCCCATACATCGTCCGACAGTGAAAGGTTCAAATCCTGCTCCCAGGCAGTTTTAATTTTGTCGAGAGGGGCACGTCTTATACCTGCCAGCTTGTCATGGATAACGGATATTAAACCTTTGCATGACGGTTGTAAACTAAGAAACGCATCAGCGGTGTTTGTATCAGGTGCCCCAGGGAAATTTGGTATCTGAGAGTGGAGAAAGTGTCTGGTTTGCAGATACCTGAAAAAATGGGTATTTGGTAGGTTGAACTTTTCAAAAAGTTGTTCAAATGATGCAAAACTGTTATCAATAATCTTCTCTAATCTTTAAAGTGCTCAATACCCATTCTGTGCCATTCTTGACAAGCAGAATCAAGTAAAGAAGGTTGGAAGAGGTGATTGGATAGAATATTAGGACTTGAGAGAGAAAAACCATAAAAACCAAAGTGTTTTCTGAACTGAGCCCATACTCTCACGGTGTGCCTGACAACCGGATTATCAATTGATTTATTTGGGGGAAGAGGGAGTGAGGATCCAAGGAGTGCTGGAATGGAAAGGTTTTTGACAGAGTTCAACTCCATTGCCACCCATGATGGACAGTCAGCTCGGTTATGAAAGTGTGACCAAAACATAAGGTATATTGGCCGCCCAGTAATAAAAGCGGAAATTAGGCAGCGCCATGCCTCCGTCGCTTTTAGATTTTTGAAGATGGACTTTATTTATTCTTTGTCTTTTTTTATTTTATTTATCCAGGAAAGGTTGACTGAGCATGCTTGATCTTTCCCAGCAATGCCTTGCTTCACATTTATACAGTTACACATATTCCCATAGATATATACAGTAGATAGATAGATAGATAGATAGATAGATAGATAGATAGATAGATACTTTATTTATCCTAGTCAGCAACAGAAACACACATTTGAGACACGATTAACAACATAGCAAAATGCTTTAATAAAGCCAGTGGTGGAAGTGCTGGAATGTCCTACTCAAGTAAAACTGTACTGTTACTTTGCTGATATTTTACTTAATTAGAAGTAAAAGTACTGTTGTAATAAATCTACCTAAGTAAAGGTAAAAAGTAGCTCATTTAAAATGTAGTAAAAGTTACTGAGTTACTTTTTAGAAAACAGAATATTGTTAGATGGGATCTTTTCTATGTGATTCCAAGCTTGATTCTTTTCATTGGAAAATTTGGAAATTACACAATTAAGTAAAGCAAATAAAGCCAGATTTCTCTTCTCACTGTGAATGACTCCACAATTTGTCAATTTATGATGGTCCAGTTACAGTAATACAATACTTCAGTAAAAATGTACTTAAGTAAAAGTAAAATGCCTGACAGTACAAGTACACAAAAAAGCCACTCAATTACAGTAACATGAGTAAATGTAATTAGTTGGTTGCTAATACAAATCAAGCAATAAGCAATAAAATAAAGGTTTAAAACTTACTAAAACACACACGCCAGTTAAAATCCCGTTTTTTGCCCTCGTGAGGTTCCGTTACTCGGAGGACGACGTGGTGGGCTACCTGGTCCAGATCCTGCAGGGAGTCGAGTATCTCCACAACCGCCGCATCCTCCACCTGGACCTGAAGCCGGACAACATCATGGTGACCAACCTCAACGCCGTCAAGATCGTGGACTTCGGGAGCGCGCAGAGCTTCAACCCCCTCAACCTCAAACGCCACGACTCTGAAACGGGAACGCTGGAGTTTATGGGTGAGGACGAGCTTTCCCAGACTTCCATGATAGACAAAAGACGGGTTTACTGGTGTAAGGGTGTTTTCTTTTGTTTACATCCTCATTATTTCATTGTCTTTCATTTAAATCTACTCCGAAGTGTAAAGCAAAAACCCCAGAAATCCACGATTCATGAAAATCTTCTGTTTTGACTACATTGATCTCTAACTTTTCTAAAATTGCACACACGTGATCCAAGCTCCCGAGATGGTGAAAGGCGATGTGGTCGGTCCTCCTACGGATATTTGGACTGTTGGAGTCGTCACCTACATCATGTGAGTGGAACATCCTCTTAAAATAATCCAAATATTTGAAGGGTTTCATTGCAAAAACGCTGTATATTCATTTTTTGGGGGGGAGGGAATGATGCTCATTGCTCAGTATTTCAAAAAGGTGAATGTTTCATTTTGGAATTAACCTCTTTACTTCTTCTTATCAACACTGAACACACTCATTATCAAACCTGTCTTTTTGTGGGGGGTTTTTTGTGTGTGTTTTTTTTACCAGGCTTAGTGGCAGGCTGCCTTTCCAAGATAAAGACCCGCTACAGACCGAATCCAAAATCCAGATGGCGAAGTTTGACCCGACAAAACTGTACCCCAATGTGTCCCAAAGTGCCTCTGCCTTCCTCAAGAAGATGTTGAGCAGTTACGCCTGGTGAGTTTCACTAGAGACATTTGGGACTTTCCATCAAACAAGTGACAATATCTTGAAATTAGATGGATCGCTCCACTAGTATCAAGACCAGTGAAGTTATCTCACCCCATTGGCATGTTTTCACTTGTCAAGATATTTTGGGATATTTTTTGCTGTAATTGCTCAGTTTGACATGAATGTACTGTGCGTGTGTGTACTTCCAGGGCCCGTCCGACTACGAAGGACTGCTTCACCCACGCCTGGCTGCAGGACTCCTACCTGATGAAGCTGAGGAGGCAGACTCTCACCTTCACCACCGGCCGACTCAAAGAGTTCCTGGTGGAGCAGCATTGCCGGCGCGCGGAGGACGCCACCAAGCACAAGGTGTCGCTGCGCACCTACCAGAGCTCGCCCCAGTCCCCGACCTCCGGGACGCCGCCGCACGCTCCCGGCCCAAAGTGAGACGGGGGGGGGGGGGGGGGGGGGGGGAGTGTCTGTTTTTCAGCACCGTCACACCCTGTAACTCCTCCGTGAACCGCTGCTGCGTTTGGAAATGTCGGCCTGCCAAGCGAGTTACAGGTGAACGCGGGGGAGCTGAAAGATCCTCACAAGAGACCGGAGTCCGCTTTTCGATTTTCAGGGGAAACACTAATAGGATTCTGAGATGAAACACAAAACACATGTCCCAAGAGAAGAGGAGCAGACCGCTGTTTGATGTCTGGGTCAAATGGAAGAATTTCAATACAGCTCATAAAAGTTTCATCCGCTGAAAGGACACAGGGATGTTCTTGGGCTTTCTTTGACCGATTGCACGATTTCTCCATCTTTTTTTTCTTTTTCTTTTTTCGGATGAGGTGCATTTCACTTCACAAACTTCAGTCACATTGTGAATTCTGAAATTTACATATTGATATTTGGTTTAGATGAACACTGGTCTCCACTCTGCACGATCAGCCTGGAACATGTATATCCATTTTTTAGAGCGCAGCCTTGTTTATGTCACTAAAGTTGGTAGTAAACTACTCATGTGAATGTACCATGATTTAAGCTGCTAATTTATTTTGCATTTACTTACACGTTTTAAAACTCAAAACCAAAAATATGTTTTTCTCTTGAAATTGTTTACTTTTTTCCATGTTAATTTATTTGCATGTGTGTGTGTGTGTGTGTGTGTGTGTGTGCGCGCGAGCATTTTTGATTCACTTTTCAGATTAGTATCAAGGCAAAAAATAAGGAGTGTCTTTGTGATCGGTGTTAGGATTCACACAGTGAAAACGAGCTATTTTAGAGTAACCTAGCAATTTGTGGTACAACTTATTGTTCTGTGGTTAAATCTGAAGTTAACTGTAATACAATTGTATGAAAAACAGTCAATAATGTAGATAACATTTTACTTGGAAAAGTCATACACTGGTAAATTGCTGTGGTTTCTCAGTATTACCCATTGGTTGGTCAGGTTGCTCGAAGCATGATCACCCAGTCAGTGCCTAAAATGGATCAATATCCAAAATATTTATCTTGTAAATGTGTTGTCATTGCTACTAATTCACAATAGATGAGTTATTATTTTGGTTTAAACAAAGCAAAAGTTTGACTATATTGAACTGAATATTTGGACGTCATAATAACAGATACATAGATTCTTACATACATGCATACATACATGCCTACATACATACATACATGCCTACATACATGCAAACATACCTACAGTACATGCAGTCCTTGTAATAATGGAATGTCTTGTGTATTACTCTATCACAGTGTTCCTTTTTGTATGAATTTGAACGGTTGAAGATTTGTAAATGTACCAATTTGCGGTGTTTATATGTGGACAAAGTTGAACATGTTTTTATGAGATAGTATGTAATAAACTATTGATACAATTGGGGAAAATGAACTGGTTTCTTTTTCGCCCAGTGGGATGCAGTTTTAAGGCCGAGGGTCTGGATCTAGAGTTTCCACATTTTTCCTGAACCCCAAATTAGTTTGACATGAGACCAGAGACGTCCCTCTGATGAGGTTTTATCCCAAGGAACCAGATTCGAGAAGAGGTTTGTTGTTAGAAATACCTTCATACAGAATAATCTACTGTAGGTGGGGTGGGGGGCAGAAATGAGCCTAAACCCAGAACCCAGGATGGGAACTACTGGTCTAAATTTCATTAAGGTGCGTTCACAGCAAGCATGTTTAAAGCGGTTTATTCAAACTCTGGAGCGTTTACAGCACCGTAGCGTTGCATTTGCTTGGAGAGTTGAAACATGATTGGAAGAGGACAGACAACAAGGTCAGATATACAGGAGAAAACAAAGAAAAATACAGAAGTAGCTAAGAGTAGCTAGCAGGTGTTTACCTGGGCGTAGGACAGGGTTTTCCTTGCCTTGCTCTTTGCCTTACATCCATGCAGCAGTGCCATGGTCCCTGAAGTCAAACCCTGTCCCATATCCAGGTAAACAGAGATTTTCTTCCACAGTTCACAGCTAATTCTCTTACAGCTCCTTGTTTATACTCCACAATTTGCCACTATTTTTCATACATGCAGAGCATACTGGTACATTTTGTTTCCTTTTTTTTGCAAAAATACAGAAAGGTTTAAAATATTTAGCAACAAAATCTGCCAAGAGTACATAAAAGTGTGCATCTCAAGTGGAAACTGAAGGAGATTTGTTTTTGTTTTTACCTACTGACATCTGCAAGCACATGGCTTTTTATTTACAAATTGTAGTCTGCTTGGTTTGGAGCAGTATGAAAGCAATTGGACCAGCAGAAAAAAATAAACAATGTTTCAATATAATCAATCAACATCATTCTGGTTTGGACTACAGCAAATTAACTGCCTTTGACTGTCGCCTGAGACTGCGCTGGCTCTTGCGCGACGCTCCCTTGCTGCAGGCAGTTTCAAGGGAGCCCGAACTGGGCGTTTCTTTACTGATACTCCTATTAAAGTTTTGCTCTTGAGCAAACACTTTGCAGGCAAGCAGCGGTCATTACACAACCGTCACTTCAAGTACAGTAGTGCACAAACACAAGCAGACCTACTGATCAATAATACAGGCCATAGGGAAGCCTACAGGACCGGGCAACAGTCCTGTTTTACTTTTTAAGAAAAATCACTAATATTCCTATAATGGCTTCCAATGTGTCTGTAGTTATTAATAGTGTCATTATAGAGTCCATATCGTTATTGATGGTGATGGTATATGGTATAGCAATTATATTCATATGATATTCATACAGCATGTTATATATAGCTATCTTATAGTTTTGTTGTGCCATTCTAAAATGTTATTATAGGATTAATTGGCCTATAGTTATTTTTCGTAAGGGTTAGTTTATGTAGGCCAACAATATGCTTCCTTATCAATGTAAATCTAGCTTATAAGCATGTTCTACATCTAAGAATAGTATATTTTAGAAAAAAACAGATCCGGTGTAACTTTACTTGGGTTCAGTCTACTTTAAGGCACCGTGGTAAAAGTCGCCCCGCCCGCCCAGCGGCTGCGGCGGGAGGCCTCTCCCTCCGCGCGCCGCTTTAAGTGAAATGGGAAGCCTTGAAACCTCCATGTTTGTATCTTGAAATTGCGAGCGGAGTTGAGCTCCATATTGAATCAAAGTTGCCAACTCCTTGACAAATGTTTTCTAACTTTCAAACTTCAGACTTCAGCGGGCACTCGAGCGGCAGCCGACCGGCCGACACCTGAAGGGCCGATGGGCGCGCGCTAGGCGACTTGTTGCGGTGTTTTCCCAGGTGGATTTCAACTTTGTTTCTGGACGCGTTATGTTTAATGCAGCGAGTCAGCGAGCAGACTTTAACTTTAAAGTGTAAAAGATCAGGATCGCGGCTCTGGATCGGACCTGGGTGTGATGGACAGTCCGTCCTCCGTAATAACGCAAGTGAGTCGGGATGAGGAGGGGAACAGAGCCGCGGCCCCGGCGGACAGAGGTGAGTGAGGGGTTTTTTTTTTCACCCCGCTTGTTTTGCACACATGTCAAAACTTTGCAGCTCTGACTCACAGTTCAGGAGCTTCAACTCAACCGCACTGTAATCAGCTTAAACAAACACGGGCTGTACGCCGCTGCTGCTGCTGCCCAAATACAAGAAGTATTCTGAATAAAGTCGAGTAGAAACAGGCTTCACTAACAGCAGCACGGCTCTGCAGCAGTTTGGGTTGTGGCCCCTCTGGCCTGGGAGGAAAGTGAAGGAAATGACGTAGGCTACTAATCCTTAATTAAAAGAACTGTAGTCATCTTACAATAACAACATTTAGGAAACAGTGAACCCTTACAAAAACAAGTTAAAGTTAGTCCACTGACTGTTAGTATCCTTCTTTAAAACGAAACATAAGAGAGTATACTTTTATTTTCCTTTTCCTGTACTTGAGAGTAGTAGGCTGTACTTAGGCTTTTACTTGTACTGTTAATGTTACTAGAAGTATGCTTTAATCAACTTAAAAGTGGTCCAATTAAGTCACAAGTTCAAATACATCTTAATACACCTTTAGTATTTGTGTGTGTGAACCTCATGAATACTAAAACTATACAGATATAAACTTTAAGTATACTTACAAGTACACTTTTATAAACTAAAAAAGTGGGCCAATTTAGTCCCAACAAGTCACAAAATAGTACACTTAAAAGTAAACTAATAGTTTACCAAAGTAAGTTACAGTACAAGAAGTTAAGTATAAAAAGTTAGTGTAGAACTCTTATACTATTAAGTAGCCTATACTTTAGAAAATACACTCAAAGTTTACTATTTTATCACAGAAGATTGTAAGTCCCCATAGAATATTATTGTGATACCATTGGAGATGAAAAAATGATAATATAACAAACTCATTTTTGAATACTTAAGACACTATAAGTCCATATAGGAATATTATAGTGTTTTTTTTCATTTGGGAAACTACTATCACTGGTATGCAGAGGTTTGTCTAGCTTTCCCTGTATTAAAAGTGAAGGAAATTATGTTTATTATTACCAATAATCAGTCTTTGATGATCAAGTAAATATTAGCTTTTGCACTTAAATTTTACTATTTCACCTCCCCATCATATCTCCTTGTATCTTCTATCAGTTCCTATAAGGACTTTTAATGCTGTTGTTATTTCTTCACACAATGCCAGTCTGTTGCCTTCTTCACAAGATGATCGATCCATGAAATTTTAATTTACGCTGTGTAACGCTAACTTATCTGTAGCTGCAGCAAAAACAGTGTTTTGTGTTGAGTAGCAGTGATTTCTGGGGTTTACTAGAGTATTGGAACTGTATTGTACTGAATAAATACTGTCAATCTAACATGTATAGATCTTCTGTCACTTTTAACCCTTATTTCTGCCACATTTGTCACTTTTTTAGGATCAAAAACCCTCTGACTTTTGATATTTGAGTAAAAATGAATGCGAATAACAGTGACAGAAAAGTGCAAGTTGTGTGAGTGTTCCTTAACATTTCTTTTCCACATAAATAGACATAAAGCATCTAAATGAGAGAAAAACGAACATGTTCAGGCTCTGTAAGTCTTAATTCGTTCACTCAGGCAGACACACATGGATTGTTCCCAGTTTTGACGTTTAAGTTCAGGTCTGAGCAGCGGTGGAGAGTGGAGGCTGAAACGTGAAGCGGTGCTGCTCTTGTAAATATGTAGTAGCCTCATCTATTACATAACCTGGTCTCCACACTTTGTGAACTTGTTTACCCGCTCCAGCACACAGTTGCTGTGCCAGACTCCATGTTGACACTGACGGAAAGTGATTTCTTTTTATCTTTTGACAACCAAGTGAACGTTTTGATTTCCTCTAGTCTTTTATTTTTAATTTAGTTTCAAATTCACTGTAGTTTCAGGTAGCATTCAAAGGGCCTTTGCTATTTGTAGTTTTATTTAGTGTCCACTAGCAGCAAGGCGCGCGTTATTTATATAGCTAGCACATTTCATACACAAGGAAAATTCAATGTGCTGCACATAAAACACACCAAAAAAACTCACTGCACCCATGCATCCTAACATGTTGTATTCTTTTATCGTATTCCAGCATAGGAACGACCCTCTATGTACCTTAATGGGTCATATTTACAGGAATGACACCTCTGTAAATATGTCCTGAGACGACATTTAGCAACACTTTACTACGATCAACTCATAAAATGGCATATTAGACAGAAAGAAAGAAAGATAAAATAGGTAAGTAAGGATAATGATAAATAAATAAGAAAGAAACTAGATTGCAGGATTCAAGCATGTTATTCCTCTTGGTCACTTAAGTTGGTCTGAATATAAACTCTGATGCCACACTGATAAACAGCAGCTCCATAGAGAATGACTGAGAACATGTGGAGTAAATGACTGTAAAGCACCTATGAAGACTTTCTGGGGAACGAGGACTTTAGAAGTGATACTGCAGCAGCATTATTACAGCTAACATCTCATTCAGATACAAAGGCTCCATGTTGTGCATCAGCTGTCTGCTTTGTAGCTTTTAGGGAGAGTTAATAAAGAGGCCTATTCATGAATCAAATGTAAAATCATCAGTGTCACAGCCTTATGACCTCAAATCCGGGGAAGAAACGTAACTTTTTATGTCCGCAGGCATGGGAAGTACCAAAATCCACTTGCCACTTTCACTGTTTTATTAGCCATTTGTATTTTCACACCAAAAGAGGACTTCCAAATGCTGGTGGCTGGTAGAGTAGACTATAACTAACCACAGGCAATATTTTCCAGCATGATTGCCCGTCCTGCCGATCTATAAATAAGGCAGAACAATGCTGCGTGTTGACAGGTGAATTCATCATAAACCACTAATTATGGTGCTGTGATACTTCCGTACGGCCTGGAGCCACACTGGTGCATTCAGTGGTTAGACGGATATATCAGATTGCTGATGTATATCGGGCCGATGTTGGCCTTTTTATGAAATATCAGATATCGTCTGGTCATGTTGTCCGTGAGGTTCCTCCCCGACTGCAGAGACAGAAAAACAGTCAAAAAGTTGTTTTTTCTTTGAGGATAATTTATTCCTTTAGTTGTTCATTGATGTTTTTTGTCAATGTATTCTTCATTTAAAGGCAGTAATGTGTACCAGAGTTTCCCTACCATTGAATAGGTGTGGTGTGTCACGCTGCTTTAAAGAGCTGCTGACACTAAAAGAATAAGAAAATAGAGACTAATAAGAAATTAGTCTCGGTTTCAGTGGAGAGTTTTAGTGTCCCATGATGCTCTGAATGCTGTTTCAGAGGCTTTTCCACCCTGACAGGAATAAAATTCTGGGGGAAAACACTCATTCCTTGTCATTTTTTGGCATGAAAATGATCAAATTTAGGTTTTGGATATATATATACCTTAAAGATATTGGCACAAAATATCGGCTATCGGCAACTCGGTCTAACAATATTCGTATCGGCTTGTGTAGTGCTTTAATAAAATGTAGATATTCATTATAGAGCTTGGGAATAAATCAAGATTGGCTGGGATCATCCGTCCCGTACGGAGGGAGGGAGGGAGGGAGGGAGCGTGTTGTTTGGGACGGCGGCGGCCAGAGAGAGAGAAACCATACTGACAATGTGAGCGAGGCCTCAGCTGTCAGATGGGCAGAGACTGTGGGACGAGGTGGGAAAAGCCTTCCAAGTCCCTGTGGAGTTTTACATAAGGAGTCAGACACAGGAAACGGGGCTTTGAAATGGATACTGAGCTGATCAAAAGAGCCGATCGGGAGTGTGTTAATGATTTCAGCGGTTAAATGCCGATTGAAGGCGTTTCTTACTGCATTTTTGTGTGTAGCGGTGCAGGAATTAACTTGTAGAGGTAGAGAAACGCATCGGTTCCTTTGGTAACGTTTAAATTCCCTTTAGAGCTCCAGAAATCTCTCATTCACCATTTTAGAGATGATGATTAGAGAATAGGTTTTAGTGTAGATAGAGACTTGTTCATTATGGGACAGGGTGGAGTTTCTCTCTTCAGGTTTCACTTGTGTGAAAACTGAAACTAAAACTCATTTCTAGAGATTATCTAGGGCTTTTTTTTAATTTGCTTTGCAAGTTGGCAGCACATTTATTATAATTCCATTGCTTTTCTTTTCTCACACGCTGAGTTTGCATGCTAGTTGTCTTTATTTGAGTCATGTTTTTTCCCCCCGCATTATTTCAGTTTTAATCTCGGTACAAGCAGACAGAATGCAGCTTTAAATCTGGGTTTTGCCTGCTGAAGGAGCTGAAGGTAGATAGGAACCCTGATTCTGTTTGTTTACACAAAAACACACATCAGCCATTCGCTAGATCTTCTTTTTGAAGCCAGATGTAGAAAAGTATATTTTTTTTTAATTTTCACTGGTGTAATTTGGGCCAGAGCAGGTTGATACTTTTTGATTGTGACTGGTTCTTCAAATAGAGAGCCTAAGTCCCTCCCCTTCCGGTGGACCACCATGGGACCTTATTTCGGAAAAAATATGTACGGTAGTCAACGGCGAGAGACAAATAATTGTTTGATCCCGTTTGAATTGTGCCATGAATTACACATATGATGTTTTGTCAATTTAAAAGATAATTTTGCAAGTCAAGAAAGTCGCAGTTTGTTGTAAAACTGTTGAAGTATAAGAATGTGAAAATACGTAATTAGAAAGACTTTTTTTTTTATTAATTTCTTTTTTTTATTATTGTTTTATAAGCAAAGGAATAATATACAAACATTCAGGTAAACAATAGCAGCACATATATCAAATTTAAGGACACAAATGTATATGAGGAACATAGAGGGAAAATTTAAAAGACAATTACATAAAAATAAAAACAGGAGTACACATACACACAAATATAACATATTTAGTCAGAGGTTTCAGGGAAAAAAGTTCCATAATGTTTCAATACGTAATTAGAAAGACTACACACCCAAAAGTCGCGTAAGTGACGTCATAACTTCCTCTCTCCACAAGCTACCCGGAGCCGCTGAAGCTCAGTCCCTCTCAGATAGCAGGAGTATTATACACAACCTGGAAGGTAGACAGTAAGAATGGATTTAAACTGGTTTAGGATAGTTTTAGTACAGTGGGGGCTAACGTTAACGCGATGCCTGTGTGTTTCCTATGTTTCCTTCCATGTTGGTGTTGGTGACGTATATTGTGTGAGACGAGAGATGTAGTTCACTGAGCGGTTTCACACAAAACTAAACGTTACTTTACTGTTTTACGACAAACTGCGACTTTCTTGACTTGCAAAATTATCTTTTTAATTGACAAAACATCATATGTGTAATTCATGGCACAATTCAAACAGGATCAAACAATTATTTGTCTCTCGCCGTTGACTACCGTACATATTTTTTCCGAAATAAGGTCCCATGGGGGACAGCGGAAGGGGAGGGACTTAGGCTCTCTATACTAAATACTAAAAAAAAACAGTAGTGTTATGATACCTTTCTTTGTTGAACTGAAACCATCTATCTGTCTGTGCAGTGGAGTAAATTATTTTCTGACTAGCATTTGTACATAATGTAATCATCATATATACATCATATGCCATACTACACACAAGTATGGTTTCCTAAACGGTATGAGATTGTGCTCAGTTGATTTTATCAGTAAAAATGCACTGAGAGAATTAGAAACTCTGATAACCAATAGTAAGAATTCAACATTTTGACGCTTTTTGGTTCCTTTTGATGCCGTGAAATTGATACTGAGAACAGGTTTGGTGCTGATCGGTATCTGTTTAATATTTCCTGCTTTAGACAGTCAGAGCCTCTGATAGGCTGTTGTACAAACGTAAAGCCAGTTTTATTTGGACTACAATCTACTGTGGACTAGCTGTAATGGTTAGTTGTCCTTTTTAAATCAACTTTTGGCTCAATGTGTGTTAGAACTTCAAATTAAATGAAATTAGAAATTCCGTGTTATACTGTCGATCCAAAAAAGGTTCGCTAGGTCTAGTTTCCCTCAAGACTTGGTGATTGATCAGATCAAGTAATCAAGTTAAGAACAGTTACTCTCAACATATGAATGGTTTGATTCCAAAATGTTTTCTATCCATTTTGGAAATATTTGCCTCCAGAAATTCATGAGTTAATATTCCAAAACAACACATGAATCTGTGCTCAAAAGGTCTGAAGATGACTCGTAACTTTATTAGCAGCCCATGTTGCTGTTAAATGGGCTTTACTTTCATGTCATCAGTCAAGTTGTTAGAGTATGTGTCATTTGTTTTTTTTTCAAATGGTAAATATCTCATTCTTTCCCAGCAAAAACGCCCTTTCTCAGACTTGTGCTCTCTTAGTTAACTGTCTGGTTTTGTAACTCCGATCACATTCCATTCCATAAACTCGCTCCTTCCTTGTCATCTTCATAACGCCCCTTTATAAATGAAACTAACACATGTTGTGTGTTTTATGGCTGGTTGACACCCAGCTAGTCATATTTGTGATGAAAAGTCTGTGAATAAAGACGTGAATGTGGAAGTGAATGGGGAGAGGAGGGAGGAAGGATGGACATGAGGGAGTGAGGAAGGACACGAGGGAGTGGGAGTGAGGAAGGACACGAGGGGACTGAGTAAGGAAATGAATAAGGACAGGAGGCAGTGAGTAAGGACACAAGGGAGAGAGTAAGGACACGAGGGAGTGAGTAAGGACATGAGGGAGTGAGTAAGGACATGAGGGAGTGAATAAGGTCACGAGGGATTGAGTAAGGACACGAGGGAGTGAGTAAGGAAATTAATAAGGACACAAGGGAGTGAGTAAGGACATGAGGGAGTGAGTAAGGACATGAGGGAGTGAATAAGGACACGAGGGATTGAGTAAGGACACGAGGGATTGAGTAAGGACACGAGGGAGTGAGTAAGAACATGGGGAAGCCAATAAAGACACAAGGGAGTGAATAAGGAAGTAAGTAAGGACACAAGTGAGTAAATGAGGTCATGAGGAAGCAAGTAAAGGCACGAGGCAGTGAGTAAGGGCACAAGGTGAGATCCCTTATAAGTGCTGACTCTATCTGGCACGAGTTTCCCTAAAGTGTCATACGAGTAATTTCACTACAGAGATGATCTTTGTTTTAATGGCTTACAATGAAACTTGAAAACTTCATCATCATCATATTGCTTTAATCATATTGATCTTTGATGCTTTCAGGAAACTAGGCCACATTATCTGATACAAAGAGGGACAGATAAATAATAATAATAATAACTCAAATGCTAATAAAATGAAAAAGTCTGATTGAATTCATAACCGCATTAAAAAGGACTAGAACGCTCAAATGCAAGAATATAAAAACTATTACGTAAAAGCTCGTCTATAAAAATGCAGAAGAAGAACTGACTCGACATGAAGCCGACTCATTATGATGAAGGAACTGCCTGGATCGTCGTATTACACCGACTCACTCCTGCTGCTCTGAGGCACGATGGCAACTCGCTTCCTCCTCTGATACCCGTCTGTTTCCTCTTCCTGTTGTGGTCCGACCGGCCGGCCGGCCGGCCGGCCGGCCGAGGGTCACGCAGGGTTTGAGTCGGCAAAACGGAGCAGGAGGGAATGGGAGAGAGGGAATGAAAGAGATGGACAACAGAGGTTTGTGTGTTGGTAACTCAGTCACGTCCAGAGAGGGAGAGAGAGCGAGCGGCCGGATAAAGAGACAGAGACAAAGTCCAATCTGAGGCAGAAGAAGAATGAGTGAGAATGAGTGTTAATCAGAAATGTATCAGACACAAAACCAAGCAGATTGGAGTTTTAGTGTTTAGTTTTAGTGATACAAACATTTCTCAGAGGCAGAAATAATCTCACTGGTTGAGTTAAACCTCAGTGGGCGGAGCCAAAGAACCACTATTTCTGGCTAAGTAATGTTAGACTGAAGCCCAGTGAAAAAGACAAGAGGTAAAAGAGGAGGAAGCTAATATTATGAAGACTAGCGCTCTTGATACCAACTGAAAAATGCAATCTAGGCATAGTAAGTTATCTAGTTAATGTAGTTGTAGTCGCGCGTAGCTAGACTGGCACTCAGAAAAACTGTGGTTCTTTGGCTCCGCCCATTGAGGTGTAATTCAACCAATGAGATCATTCCTGCCTCCAGAGCAGCTCCTCTCAAAGAAATGTTTGAGTCCCTAAAACTCCCAATCTCCCAAAGTCAAGTGAAAGTTTAAGTTGTGCTTTGTTTTTGTTGTCTTCTTGGGTGGAGTTTCTTAAAAAAAAAAAGTGTACATTTTACATTATCCGTGTGCCATGGAGAACCGAGAGTCTGCAGGTTTTCATTCCAACCAGCGACTACAGCTGCTGATTTCACTGATTAACACAACTTCAACCAGAGAGGAGGAACTAATCGATGAAATCAGCTTTCAGTCAGTCTCTGGTTGGAATGAAAACCAGCAGACTCTCCAAAGCACCATAACTGAACCCCTACCAGTGTCAGTACTGGTGCCAGGCTTTACCTGTCGAGCCACACGGACCCACATGTCCTCCTCCGTCACGCCACATGTGTCACAGTGATTGACAGTGATAAGGGTGTGAAGTGAACACCGTCCACCAGCCAAGTTTGTCTTGTCAACCAGCCAATTTGGCAGGTGGCCAATGATCATCTAGAGGTTTTGTTCCGTTCTAAAGATGTTTGGCTAGTAGAATAGTGAAGGAAATCACCAGCAGCAGAGAAATTTAGTTTAGTGTCCTGACCGCTTTGAAGTCGTACCCCTAACTGATTGAACACCTGCTCCATACAGTATATTTCTTATTCCACACAGGCGTTTTCAAGCCGCCGCCTCCTCCTGCCTCGCAGCCCGGGGCCAATTCCTCTCTCGCATATTCTCACAGGTGAAGGCGCTTGTCATTTGAAAGGCGTCTCAAGCCAAAACATCTGTGCAGCATAAGAGATATTAGTTGGCATGCTGTCTCGTGATTAAATCAGCATTAATCCAGCCCACCCTGGGTCAAAAGGTTGAGCGGAGCGTGTTGTTTCTTGAGGCACACAGGTGATGCTGAACCGAAGGCAAAGGTATGGAATAGTTTGAGCCAATAGGTGATAAATCTTGAATGAACAACAGAAAAAAGTACCATACTGTATTTTGAGCAAATGTAATTTTTCAATTTCATTAATAGCAATTAATATTACTTTAAGTTGTTGTAAATTAAAACTGTCATATTTATTTTGCTGTACATTATTTGACTATATTGTAACTATTTTGATTAGCTGTAGCCATTGTTTGCCCTCTTGGTATTTATAGTGTATCACATGGGAAATACAAGAGGTATTGATTATGTCAAGATCATTATAAAACGCTTAGCTTGAAGTGTATTGGGAGGCATCATTCCAGCATTAAGAGCATAATAATCATCAGAAGAAGAAGCATGCATGGATTACATGCATAATTATTTTATTATCATCAATTACATGTATGAATGAATGAGCACGTGAATTATAATGGATTATGAATCTCATATAACTTGTGTCATAAGTCATAGCTATACAGTTGGTTTGTGTTACAGCACATACAGTATATCATGTTCTGATTGGTATAATGCCCTCAAATATACTTATGAAGTGCTTATGATGCCTTATAACGCCTTCTTAGCAACACTTTAAGGGAAGTGTTGCTGAACTTTCATTGGTGGGCGAGTCTGTAAGAGGAATGTTTGCCGCTGACATCAGAGATCTGGTTACGCAAGAGCTGCTGCCGGGCACGTGTGTGTGCAGCAGGGTTTGTGTACATGAGCAAAGTATAGAAAGTCGCTGGATGTCCTTGTTAACTGTTCTTATGCATGTAGTGACGAGCTGGGATCATGAGTTACGCAACGTTGTGCAAGACCTGTGCTTTTTAATTGCTTTTTCCAAAGGGCGAAGACTAAATGAATTCTGATAGCGCTTGAAAAGTGTTATGCATCTCATGGTGTTTTTGTTGTTGTCTAGAAGCTTAAATTATTATTTCAAGTTGCAATCAGTCTGGTATCTAAGGCATTTCCAAAGGGCATGAGTTCAGAGTTTCATTCTACTATACTATACTATACTAGTTAGTGTAATGTTTAGAAACTAAATATATTAGTTAAAGTTGCAATAATTTGGATTTTTAAGGTATTTGCAAAGGGCATGAGTTCACAAAGAGGTTTATTACAAAATTAGATATTCACTGTTTTAAAAAAAAAAATGACACCCACTTTTAAAAACTTGGAAAAACAAACTTTTTTTTTTTTTTAAAGGATAGTACGTAATTTAGGTCCTTGGTTGACAAAATACCACTTTAACAGACTGGTTCCTCTCTATTTTAGAAGCACTGATTGATGAAGTTGTTTTTGTGAAGAAACACTTCACGTGGAGTGGACTGTGGGCCTCCCAGATACCCAGCATGCACTGGGAACCTCACACACTGGGCTGACATGCGGCCTCCTCTGCTTCCTCTGCAGGTTCTTCTCCCTCTCTGTCTTCCAAGAAGCCCAGGAGCGGCGGCCTGTTCTCCAGCCTGCTCTGCTGCCTCTGTCGGGACCAGCCCGAGCCCCCGCCGGTCAACAACAACGCCCCGCTGCTGGTGGAGGAAAACGGAACCGTCTCCAAGGTGCGTTCACTTCCTGTCTCCCCCTGGGTAGAATCACCTCGGATTGCATTTTTGGCGTGTTTTGAGAGCAGTGGCACGATCATATCTGAGTTACAGAAGTGGAAAAACACTCTGTCTGTCTTCATCATCTTTCTAATGTTGCTTTTGTTTTCCAGATAAGTGATGCTGGATGTGTTTTTGTAAGTGAAGTTGAATGTTACTTTGTCCAGGGTCAGGTAAATGTTATTTTTGCTGTGTTTTTAGATCCAGGTGAAGCCACTGCTGCCTCCAGCGAAGTCGAAAGACAGCGGAAAGATCTGCGTGGTTATAGATCTGGACGAGACGTTAGTTCACAGCTCCTTTAAGGTGAGAGAAGGTGTAGGAGAGAGGCGAAGAAATAAACAGTCTTGCTACAGGATTCACAAGCAGAATGTTGCATATCAGTCCTCCATTTCAAATGTTTTCCTTCATTTCCCACATCATGTCCACAGGGACATTTACGCATTTCTTGGAGTTTTCAAGTACAAAACAGCTTTCAGGGAAATAGCGAGTCCCTTGTGAGCGCATTACATCATCAGATAGTTATGGTTAATAGTAAGAAACACTCTGTAAGGTCTACATTTTCTTCATCTCGTTGTTGTTGGCACCGGCAGTGACATTTCTGTCATTGTTGGCAAAAGCCAAACCCAGACTAGCTGGTTCTTGAACCCAAATAAACACAGCCGCTCCTCCGTGCGCACGAACACTAGACGCTGTTTCTGCTCCTCCGTCTGCACTTCTCCTGCATCTTTCTTACATTAATACTGCAGTCAGTTCATTTTTATTGTTATACAGTAAAGCCACATTAGTATATTGTAAAACAATCCCTGTAGCGTCTCCCAAACCAACTAGATTATTCCTTGAAACTTCCTCTTCAGCAAAGCTTGAAGTAGAAATGGGACTTCTCTAGTGGCTTTATGCCGAGTTGGCTGTGTCTCTTGTTTATTAAAATTCATTTTTTTGTTCTTCTCACAGCCGGTGAACAATGCAGACTTCATCATTCCTGTGGAAATAGATGGAACGGTGCACCAGGTACGGTACAGTCCCGTTCCTAATCAAGAAACACAGCAAAAATGCACAAAATCTGATATAGAATAAACAGGATTTTGTTAATTTTCCATACAGTTATTGTTGCATGTTGTTGTCTGCTGTCCTGTAATGTCTTCATGGCCGTGTGACAGCAGTGTTAATTGCTGAGTATACATGCTGCCTACCGGTATTTAAGGGATTTTGAAGATGGCTGTTTGAAGACGGATGACAGTTTCTGGGTCTGGGCCTGGTTCAAGTAATCCAGGATAGGTTTGTTCAGACAAGCACAGCCTATTCCGGATGACTTGGTTCAGGAACGCTGCCCTCAGCCACCGACACCGCAGGAGGAGGAAAAAACAAAACACAACAGGAAGGCATTACAAAGACACAAGTACTGGATTTCATTTGTCGAGCCAAATGTTTGTGTGTCACTGGTCTAGTTCAGGATCCTTTTACCAGGGTTCGTCTGCAAAGTGTGGGAAAGTCTGAAAATCCAGTTTGATAAGTACCAGGTTTTGAAATGTTTGCACAAAACATATTGTTCTGTCCATATATGTATATGAGTACACATTTATTTTGATGTAAACATTTAGTCATTTCACATGTGACATTTGTTTTTTCAGCTAAAGAGCCATATGGCCCAGTAGACAGTCATATTTTCCAACCAGTATTGCCATATATTATATTGAACACCAACAAAAACCAGCTAGTCAAGGTTTTGGGGAAAAAAAGTATGGGATTTTGAAATGTAAGATGTGTAGGAAGCCTGTTTTACAGCAGTAGACTGTACATCCATTTCCTCTATATCCTGATGTTTTTCTCTGTCTGGGACGTCCCGTGTGTTGCAGGTGTACGTGCTGAAGAGGCCGCATGTAGACGAGTTCCTGAAGAGGATGGGAGAGCTGTTTGAGTGTGTCCTGTTCACTGCCAGTTTAGCTAAGGTGACACAGTCCTACAGTCCTTCTGACACTGTTACACGTGATACATACTCAGTTTTTCTGCCTTCAAGTTGAATATGATTAAATATGACACATATTTAACCAAATCACGTTATCCATCCTGAAGAGCGTTCTTTCAGATATATGAGCAAAATAATAAGTTAAAATAAGATGAACTCCCTGGGGAGCTTGGGTCATTGCAGCAGCTGTATAGTAAGTATAGTAAATACAGCAGAGAAAAAATGGAATATAAACAGTATTCAGTGTTTTCCCCAGAATTTTATTCTTGTTGGGGTGGAAAAGCCTCTGAAACAGCATTTAGATCATCATGGGACACTAAAACTCTCCACTGAAACCTAATGAAATTCTTTTAGGCCTTTAAAGCAGGGTTAATGGTAGGGAAACTCACTTTGTGCCTAAATGAAGAATTAATTTACAAAAACCATTATTGAGCATATAAATGAAAAACTAAAATGTGCAAAGAAAACAAAACTTCATTGCAAACTATTTTTCTGTAGCTGTGATCAGGAAGGAATGATACTTACTGGCCGATATCTGATGTTTAATAAAAGGCCAATATCTGCCCAATGTATTGGCAAATCAGTACATCGATAAAACTATTCAATTGATTTCAATGTTGTGCCATGGTTGCAGTACGCCGACCCCGTCTCTGATCTCCTGGATAAGTGGGGCGCCTTCCGGTGCCGGCTGTTCCGAGAGTCGTGCGTCTTCCACCGGGGAAACTACGTCAAGGATCTGAGCCGTCTGGGACGAGACCTGAACAAGGTCATCATCGTCGACAACTCCCCCGCCTCCTACATCTTCCACCCCGACAACGCAGTAAGTACACCTGGGTGTCAAAAAAGCCACAATCTGGGAATCCTAGGTCCAAATCTGGCCTGGGAACTCTCTCTCTCTCTCTCTCTCTCTCTCTCTCTTTCTCTTTCTCTCTCTCTCTCTCTCTCCCTTCCTCCCTCCCATCTTACCTGTCTCTCTCTACTGTTAATGATAACATTAAAGCAAAAGTACAGAAAAAACTGTTGGCACCACACCATTTTTTTGCCTATTAAAAGCTATCAAAATGCTTCAGATTTTGTATATGAAGAGCTCTAATTTTCACTTAAATTTCTCTGCATTTTTATCTTTTTTTCCTCTGCATTTAGGTTAGTTAGTGTTTTTTGACTGTCAGCAGGATATCTTATAAACTTATGAATGGATTTCTATTAAATTTGGTGGACAGATAATAGACAATAGACAGTAGACTGATTTGATTTTGGTGGTGATCCGGATGTGGGATTTCCGCAATTAGACGATTATCATTTTTAGCCATAACTTTTTAACGGAGATGGAGACTTTACTCCAAACCCTGAGGGAATGTGTGCAGGGTCAAGAAATCAATTTGACTTCAAATTGAAGTGATAGGAATGATGTCTGTGGGTGTAACAGCAAATTGGAGAATTGTTCAGTGCCTTCTAGTTATTGAGAAAGTGAACTGAATTCTGTTTAGCAAAGTCACTCTCATTTACAACTGTAACACAGAAAATGCAAATCACTTTAGAACCGGTATTGGATTTTTAAAGTATAGGAACTGGTATCGGCATTGGGAAAATTGTGAGGCGTACAAGTGGGACAACTTACTGTTTTCTGTCCCGTTCTTCACTCTGTACCACCAAGTAAAATCAATGCTTTACACCTTGATTACCTGATTGATTGACCGGTTACTCGGGTGATCGGTTTGTTGAGAATAAACACCGATGTTTCTGCCCCTCTGTGTGTGTGTGTCCAGGTGCCTGTGGCCTCGTGGTTCGACGACATGTCCGACACGGAGCTGCTGGACCTCATCCCGTTCTTCGAGAGGCTGAGCAAAGTGGACAACGTGTACACAGTCCTCAAGCACCAAGGGACCGCCAGCTAGCAGCGTTGCATCGCTCCGCATCTCCAATTTAGAACAAGATACCGTACAACACACATCAGTGAGGCATCAGAATGAACCCAAACAGACTGCGTGGAAGCTGACAATGTCCCAGTATCAAGCCTTTAGCATCCTGCAGCAGAACATCATGTTTGGGAGCCTTCACTGCCTCCTCCTGGTGAAACAGGAAACTGCCTGAACATTTTGCCTTGTAACTTCCCCCTATAAACCTTCAACCTATCATGAACCAGCTGGAATGAATGAATGGATGAATGTGTGGATGGATGGATGGATGGATGGATGGAAAAGGAGATTCATGCTCATATTCAGCACCTTTTCTGCAATTTCAGTGAAGTTGCAGTAAAGTAACAAAGCCGTCTGCACAGAGCAGGTACTGGAAATGGACTTCAGCAGTCTGATCCTGCAGAACCGAAGCAGGAACATAGTAAGTGGGAGGATTCGAATGGAGGATTTTCGGACAGGTTTTTGTGCCAATAAACTTGATAAACCTTGTTATTGAAAGAGCAATTGGTGCAGAGGGATCTTTAAAACATTTGGAATATTGGAATAGCATTATTTTTGTCACACACCCATGTTTTACACTCTTCCCTTTACACTTATCGAGTTTCAAAATTGTATTCATGATACCCTTTCTCGATCCTCGGGTGTCATTTTAGAGTTTTAACCTCCTTCAGAAAGAGCGATGTGATCACGTACTTGTGGATAATCATAACAGTGTTATGACTGCATCTGATCAAATATCACAAAGGGTTTGCTAAAACCCGCTCATAACGTAATAATGTAAGACTGGACAGCACTTTACAAGGTGATCGTCAGGACCGGCCTCATTGTCACTGCGGCTTAGAAATTGATTTATTTAGCACAACAGTTTGTATTCTAAACCAGTTTAAAAAAGTAGCATCGTAAACCAGCCAACTCCCAGGAATGGTGTCAAACCTGATGCTGATATAAATAGAGAATCGTCTGCAAATGACAGTGGAAGTGCAGCTAGGAAGTGGAGCTCCAAAGGTTGTGTAAAGAGACCGTTATTGATGGACAGCTAAATGCAGTATAGCAGTATCTGTGTGTCAACAGATGTCATGGATAGTTGATGCCAGACATGAAAGGACCAGGATGAACTGAATAGATTTCTGCGACTGTATGAAAATGGATCAGTGTTGCGTTTATGTGGCCTCAAATGCGTTGATGTATGATATTTGGTTTTGTGACTCGTTCTTTGTTTTATAGCCACAAACAAAACTTGAATTTTTAATAGCGTTTAAGGACTGCAGCTGAATGGCAATTGAAAGTTGTATGGTGCGAAAAGTGACATTTGGGCTAAGTTAGGTTTGTTCTACTCATAAGCTTCAGCACAAAGTAAGGTTTGTTTTTTTTTCTAGGCGGTACATATGGGCTGGAAACAATTTCATGGTTTGAAATAAAAGGTGTGCCTTTTCACCTTTTAACACATAATAAATGGTTTAATTCAGTCTAGATTTAAAGGAGAAATCCACCCTGAAACACTTCAACACTGTTAAAAAACAGCTATTGGTGATGTGTCAGACGTAGACAATGTGACGTCACATCCAGATATTTCCAAGGGCTTCTTTCTAGACTCAGCATTTTGCACTGATGTTCAAAAATCATACAGGGAGAAATCCATTGTAGAAGAGGCAGAGAGACCAATTTCTCCACCCACAGCAGCCTCAATAGACCAGAATGCAATGCAGCCACAAGACAGGTTGTGTTCTGAGTAAGGGGAACGACTTTCGCTTTTTCTCAGCTTGCTCTCTTGACGGTACTATTGCTATCCTCTCGCCGCCTAGACAAACTGAATGCAACAAGTTCAGGTCTGTTTCTCCGGGGGTTGTCGAAAGGCATTCTGGGAAATGTAGGAAATTACTAACTGTAGATGAAGCAGGTTGAAGGAAAGTGGGTTCACCAAAAGAGTAAAATTACAACACTTCATTACAAAACAACTCCAGGAACACACTGAACATCACAGACTGATGATATAACAGTGTGAGGATCTGAGGTGGATTTCTCCTTTAAAATCTGCTCAAGCACAAGATATCTCAAGGGACCAGATGGGGCGCGACACAGAGTGGGACTCCCTCGGTCTGCAGGACTCATGCTTTTTTTTATTTCCCCCAAATGCTTGGATCATGGACGTTACATTGACAATACAGTGTGTTGACACTGATGACTGCAGTGGTGGATTTGACTAAGAGCCTAGATAACAGGCTTGTGTGAGGTAACATTACCGAGATGGGGCTGACGGATAAATCCACAATATTAGGAAATATTACACAATTTTT
The DNA here is from genome assembly GCF_048128805.1 of Centroberyx gerrardi. Classification (NCBI taxonomy): domain Eukaryota; kingdom Metazoa; phylum Chordata; class Actinopteri; order Beryciformes; family Berycidae; genus Centroberyx; species Centroberyx gerrardi. The sequence continues at coordinate 7,491,056 of NC_136017.1, forward strand.
CTATGTTTAACAAATTCTTGTCAATCAAATTAGCCATTATTTTTTCTAAATAATCACTGATTTTATTCCAGATTTTTTTGGCAAAGGAGTAGATCCTCTGATGTCGTTTTCCACAGGGGAAACGTTGCTCTTGCTGTTGTAACGCAAGACGTGGTTGGTTACCTCATATATTAATAGGTAATGTACGCATAAGAAACACCAGCAAATATCTAAAAGGATAGTATCTACTGTTTGTAGGCACATAACAGGGTAAATGTTTTGAAGTGTGTGTTTCATGTAAGCCATCGTCATCACGTCTCCATTAGATTCAATGCTGAAACTGTTCTTGTGTTTTGGAAATCAGGATTCGGCAAAAGAGGATTATTTATAGGAATATTCACTTCGGATGATTCTCACTTATTTGATCGCATTTAGACGAAGCGCTCTGTCACTGCGGGGCCCATTCCCTCATACTGTACTTCTCACACATTCAATAGATATGTATATTTTGTTTTGCACAGTAATAAAGCAAACAAATGACATTAATATATGGAATATTCATGTTACTGTACTCATGATCGAATAGATGTAACCTAGTTTGTGACCTGTCATTTTATCATACCAAATTATATTGAACTGTATGTAATAATGACTTTTTTTTTTCCATAAATGCTAAATGAAAGATGGTCCAAGTGCTGTTTTTTTTTAATACATTTACATTTGATTATCTGAATCACACAGAAAGTAGCATAAAGACTGTAAGTATGTGTGTACAACTGTTAATGTAATAACTTCACATTAATGTAATAAAGCATTAACAATTTGCAGCTAATAGTGCAATAATCATGTTAACATAATACATTTCCCATTCTGTAATGAAAGTTACCTACCATTAACTAATAGCCTTTTTTTTTGTTACATTACTGCAAAGGCTGAAATTCTCAGTTTTCAAAAATGTAACTGAACTGATAATGTAATAATTGTCAAAATCAGATACACAACTGTCACCTATTCACAAATTTGGTCATTAACTATGCAACGTCTGGAAAAAGCTGTGAATAAGTGTGGAAGATGACTTGAAAAAAATTGTTGTAAAAAGCTTACATGTCAAAAATGTCAACCTTCCTGTTAATGTAATAAAACCCAATAATTATGTTGACAGAAAGACAGGTCATTTTTAATGCACTACAGGTAAATGTATTAAATTAACAGGATTAATACACTATTAGCTGCAAATTCGCATTATTTTAACGGTTTATTACTAGCAGAGTTGATAATGTTCCTTCCTGCCCTTTGAAAAACCTGACAAACAGAACAGGTAAGATGCATGAAGTTTTTGTGATTTGATCACTTTTTCACAACTATGGTGCTACATGTAACATTTTAACATCAATAAATCATCACCACATTCAATTTGAGACGTTAGTATAATTACCATAAACAAATTGTCAGCCTGTACACTGCACTTTATCTCCCGGGTCAGATTTGTTGATAAATCTGCTGGATTGCTTTATGGCACAAAACAGGAAGAGGGCGCTGTTCTTCTACCACCACTGGAGAAAGTAGCATCCTCTTATCAACAGAAAGCAAGGGGTTTATGGGAAATGTAGTCTTAATTTTGAGAAACATTAACAATACCATTGGCATGAGGTAGAGGCTACCAGTCGTCTCAACTATGGTCTCATTTGTTTACAATAATTACAAAGGTATTACAATTTATTTGACAACGATATATTGGTGTTTAAAATGCAACACATAGCACCTTTAATGTTTTCTGAATAAGATGCAATGGGGTCGTCCCATGGAGGGCTGAGACTCTGCAGGTTTTCATTCTAACCAAAGACTGCAGCAGCTGATCAGCACACCTTCAATCAGAGAGGAGGAACTGATGAGTGAAATCTGCTGTAGTCTTTAGTTGGCATGAATCTGCAGACACTCAGCCCTCCATGGCACATGGTAGCCCGTCCCTGGAATAAGGAATCCACCTAAATTCACAATAGCATGGTAAAAAATAATCTTGCAAATAGATGAGTATTCATGTGTTTGTTGCATGTCGTTGAATAAACCACTGCTAACTTGTTTTTTATTTGGGAACTTTTCAGAATACAAGAATGTAAAGTAAATGTTGACTCGGAATCTGTGCCAGGAAAAAAACAAAACATTGTCTACACTGTAAAAAAGGGAATAACTGGACTGAAGTATGTTTCATGACATGCTCAGACAGTTTATCTAACTTCACTGAATACCCTCCATTTGAAAGTATAGGGTAACTCATCCATCCAAGTACAACTGGCTGTTGAAAGGTTGTAGGGGACATAAGTAATTCCCATTTTTCAAAGTCAATTTCCCCACTTTCTTCCTCTCAGAGTCTCTTTCTTTCCTCTCTTCCCTCTACTCTCCCTTCACACTCAGAGTGGCGCTGCTCTTGGCCTTGCCCGTCGTGAACTTGACCGTCCCGCTCATGTCCACGTCGGTGTGTTTCAGGGTGAGTTTGTGGACCGTCCCGTGGTTCTCCAGGCGGACCGAGGGGCCGGGCTGGAGCGTCTCTCCGTTCAGAGTCCAGACGGGCGGCTTGCTGATGTCGACGGACACTTCGCACTGGAAACACGCCGGCTCAGGCTCCGTCACCTCCACATCCTCCAGCTCTCTGACCATCAGGAGGGCCTGGGCTGCAGCAGGGAGGGGAGAACAGACAAGGAATGCTGTTACGGTGTGTTGATGTGATGTGCACACTGCAACTGACAAACCTGTTAAGTTATTTTATCTTGTATCCAGACTTATCAAGATTATTTTAGTTAAATAATTTTAGTGCACTGGCAGATAATTTTACCGATTTCAACAAATTTGACTTTTTTTCAGGAGAATGTAACTTGTTTCAGGACATTTAAGTGGAATTGTCTTGGAGAAAGTTTCTTGTTTCAAGATTTTCTTAATTGTTTTATGATGATTTCTTGAAAGAAGTCATATTGGCATGAATCTATTGAATTTATTGAAACCAGCAACATTATCTGCCAGTGCAGTGAGACAATTTGACTAAAAATATCATGAAATGAGATACAGTCACTGGACAGCTTGTCATTGTTTGCAGTGCAGCACCACAGCAAGACAATTACCACCATAACTTAGTCTAATATCTCTCTGAAACAAAATAGTCTGAATAAATCTATAACTGGGACCAAATCAGGGCCGGATGTGGAACTAAAACTTAAAAATACCCCCAAGCATCACTGCTGCTCAAAATTACAAAGGGAATACAAAATGTGATCTTGCTGTGGTAAAGGTGGATGTTTTTCAGAGAGAAAAGGAGGTAAGGCAAATAACAAAAGAAAGTCAATATAGTCACATTATTGAATAATGAGGATGGGCATTTTCAGTGTTTTTTTTTTTTTTTTTTAGCACAGATCAAATACTGACATGAATTTTATTATCTTATTTTTAGAATGGCCTCTCATAACTCTAACTGTTACTCTGGATTTTAAATTAGTTACTTTTACTTAAGTAGTTTTTAAGTAGTTTTGGTGCTCTTTCCACCCCTGGAAGGAGCCAGCTGAGAGTGTCTTGAATCTCCAGTGGGTGGGAAGTTTAGAAACCAAGAAATCTCAACACCTAGCGATCATTAACTCATTGGTATTGATCAACAACCCTATCAAAAAAACCCCACAGATTTTGTGATATGGGCCAGTAAAAATCGTACTTATTGCCCCTTTAACCTGCACCTGCTCTTGGGACAGTGTCTGCCCAGAACCCAGGCAACACTTAAACAAGATTTTTACCATTGACAGCTATCCAGTCAACTCACCCTCCACCATCAGCTTGGCTTTGCACGTGTGCTCCCCGACCTCAATGCTGTAGCTGCCCTCGTCCTCCACGGCCACCTGCTGGATCACCAGTTTGTGGGAGCAGCCGTCCACCAGGATCTCCAGTCGGTCCGAGGGAGCCAGCTCCTCCCCGCCTTTGTACCAGGCGGCGCTGCAGCGCGGCGACGACACGGTGCACTCCAGGATCACGCGGTGTTTCTCCAGGGCCGTCCGGTCCCGCAGAGGCTTGACGATGGAGACGGGGAGTTCTGAGGTGGTCAGAAGAGAGGAAGATGGTTTGAGATTTTGGTATCAACTAATGATGAAGGCAAGTTTACAATACTGTCATCAGCTTCTCTGCTGCAAAAAGATGTATTGATTAACTGAACAGGAAAGTCTCCAAATTAGTCAATAGAAATAAAAAATTCCAAAATGCTACATATCCATTTTGGGAAGAATGAAAGTTATTCAATGTCTCTGAACTGTGTGGGATCCAGTCTTTAAAAGTGGTCAACTGAGGATTTATGATAAGTTAAATAACATAACAAGTATTTTTATTAATTTTTTTATATTTAGATATGGATATTTTCTCTTTTTTTATGTTTTTACATTCTGTAAGATGATGTTTCACATTTTTCACATGGTAGGTGTTTTCCAGCTTACAGCTTTTACCTGCGATCCACTTCTAACATGCCAAAGAATAGGAGTAAGTAAGACAGACTCACCCTCCACCTCCAGGTAGGCTGTGGATTCAACCTCTTTGGCTGCAAAGCGGATTTCTCCACAGTCTTCAGCATTGACATTACACATCAGCAGGAAGTGTTTGGTCCCTGGGAGAGAAAAAACTTCATTCTTATCCCAGTATTCCCATGATGTCACATGCTTTTCTACCTATATGGTGCTTCTCACACCTTTTGTACTCAAAAATAGTCTGTTCTTTATGTATAAGCAGCTATTTGTGAGAAGCAATGAGATTTATTATGGTAATGAATTTCTTATTCTATGGATAAATCACTCAGTTCCTTTAATTCTTTCTCTGACCTTCAGTGCGGATCTTGATGGTGCTGGTGGGCCGGATCTTGTGTCCGTCCTTGTACCACTCCCCAGTCACATCCTCCAGAGAAACCTCACACATGAAGACAGCGTTCTGGTCCTCCTGGATGTAAAGGTCCTCCAGATGCTTCACTATGGTCAATTCATGCTCTGTGAGGTCGGTAAACAGATTTGGATCAGGGATATTAGAGGCCAGAAAAAAAGCATCAATAGCATGTACAGTATTGTAAAAAGGCACACTTTCTCAAAGAGCAAAACAAAAATCACTGTTTATTGTAGATAATTTGTTTTTTCCCCTAAGACAACACAGAAACCCAGCGTGGATCTGAACATATTAAGCTCCTTACTTTTAAGATTTCTTAACACATTAGACAGTTTTAAGACTCCACCTCCCCCTTCCAACCTCTAGGTGGTGATGTCACATAGTATAATAATAATAATAATAATAATAATAATAATAATAATAATAATAACCTTTATTTGTATAGCACCTTTCATACACAACATGCAGCTCAAAGTGCTTTACATCAATAAAAGGCAGATAAAAGACAGATAAAAAGATAAAATTCATATAAAAGAACAAGCAAGATGCATTGCATTAAAAGAATCAAATCAAGTAAAATAGAAAGATAGAAGAACACAACAAATACTCCCACTTTTAGATGCACATTGTGAGTGAACCCATATGTTTTTCTTTGAAAACAAAACTAAAACAAAACTCTGGCTGCTTGAGCGCCTACAGTTAAAAAGGCTTGAAATAGACATAACATCAGTAGTTAATGCATGTAATTGATGTCAAATTCACCGTTGCTTATTGGCAAAACGGCTAAAAAAAAAAATGGCCATTGAGTGCTGTGAAAAAGTTTGTACACCCCTTGAGTTTTTGTGGGCTATAAAAAATATTTTAAAATGAAGTTATTTGAGATTTTTCGTTTTCTGAGACCTTTACAATGTTTCCTATTACACTAAAGTAATGGGAAAATTCTATATATTTTTATGAAGTTAGAAAATTCAAATAAATGTAAAATAGAGTGTGCAAAAATAAGTGCACCCCTTGTTTCATTAGAGCTAAATTGTGTCATGTAAAATATTTGATCAACATTTCATATCTTATGCTGCTCAAATCTCATATTCAGGTCGTTGCTATAGGTTTTATTTACATTATTTGCCATTCAAAATTTTTGTTATTTTGCCTTGATAGCCAACAAAAGCTGATAACAGGTCTCAATGGAATCTCAATGGAATCTCTCATACAGACTTTCTTGTTTCAAGTAAGTTTTAATGTGATATTCATGATATCTGTGTCCAGAAAACCTACCGTAAACCTGCAGTGAACAGGAAGAGTTGATCTCGCCTGTGTCACATGTGTAGGAGCCGGAGTCGGCCGGCGAACACTGCAGGATCTGACAGAACCGCTTCCTGCCCATGGAGTAGATCCGGCAGTTCTTCCCTGGCTTCAGCGCCGTCCCGTTCTGGTTCACAGAAGAGAAACGTCAGAGGTATTCTTTATGTTTTATCATATGAAACCAATCTCTAACTCTACACTGAATCAGTCAATGTGCAAACACAGGCTGTGGTTGATCCATCATACATATAACCAGTAAGAATACTGGTTTTAATGGTTTTGGTCGTTCTACCTTGAGCCACTTGACTTCCACATTTTGTCTGGAGAATTCACACTCCAGAGTCGCAGGAAGTTCCTCCTCCACACGAACGTCGGCCAGCTTTCTCAGGATGGACACTGGTGTCTCTGTTGATCAATCAATCAATCAATCAATCAATCAATCAATGTCTCTTTATCTATCCATTAGACCATCCTTCTATACATTCCCAATGTCCATCAAACCACTCATCCATTGACACATTTTCTATAAAACTACAATTAATTTTGTGCTTTCATTAAACTATAGAAGTAATATGGAAGTAATTGTAGCCAACTATGTCAGTATTAGTCCCTCAAAGCCTTAATTAGCAGCCTCAACACACTGTCAGCCAATATAGCATATGCTTCTTGGTGGACACAGTTATCCATAATCTCTTATTGCAGTGGTTCTCAAAATGGGGTCGAGGGACCTCTAGGGGTCCTTGAGGGGATTCCAGGGGTCCCCAGCAAAATGGGGAATAATTTAAAATCACTGTATTTTCATTTACTAGACGTTACCCCAATTAGACAACGTATAAGACATGTAAAGTGTAGACAGTTGTACAATTCAATACTAAATCAACAACAACAAAATCAACAACAACAAAGACTCCTATGGGACAAAATCTTATCAAAGTTTTGTGGCCTAATGGGTATCTAGTTGGGGTCACATGACAATGTTTAAGAATCCCTGTCTTTTTAGCATGGGTGACCCTAATGGAACTTGAACCCCTAACTCTAACTGTGCCAGCACCCCATCCTCTCCCCATTACGTTACACAGTCCTGTAGTTACCTTTGACTGTGAGCCTGGCAGTGGTTCTCACCCCCTCAGCAGAGAAGACGATGGTGCCGGTGTCCTCCAGGCTGAGGCTGGACAGGGTGAGGCCGTGGACTCGCCCGTTGGTGCTCACCCGCCACTGGTTGTTGGGCTTCACCCGGATGCCGTCCTTCTGCCAAACCCCCTCCACCTCGGTGTGGGACAGCTCCACCTCGAAGGAGGCGGTCTCTCGTTCGAACGTCTCTTGGTCGCTGAGGCCCTTACGGATGGAGATCTTACGGGCTGCATGGAAGGAGATGAGGGATTTAAATACATACTGTGCTCGTTAGGAGTGATATTGGGATTAAATACCATACATAAAACAACCAGATATGCAGAAAAGGTAGATTAGAGGTATGTTACTATTTTAATTGTATTTGAAAAGACAGATACATTTCAATAATATTCAATGGCAAGTTTTACTTTCATTCTAACAATCTTTTGCCCCTTTTTTATAGGATAACTAATTTTGGAACGCAACTCTTCGTTTGTTGATGCATTTCTTTTGAAGTAATGTTGTCATCAATGCATTTGACATATTGGCATATTGCTTTAAAGCATAACTCTCTTACTGTAGGTACGTTGAGACAACAATGTGGTGAGAGAATTAGTTACAAGGGCAACCAGGGGACGTTCAAGTATAGTCTGTACAGACAGCTGAGTTTAACATGTGACACCACACCTACTGTAGGTCCATGGTCCATTTTAGTCACCGCATCACTCAGTGCGCTATTGTATAACAGCATAGCAGCGTTTCAGAAGCCTTTTCTCACTCACAGGCCTTAGTCTTTGGCAGCTATTCTTAGTATCTATTCGCACCATGCTATGTTGTGAGAAGCAGCTACTGGATATGTGCATTAATTGTTCAGGATAGTAGTACAGTTAGTTCAAGTTCAAGCAGCCACCCACAGTGCAATCAGAGTCAAATAGTAGCTGCAAATAATTCTTAGCATTTGTTTTATGCAACGAGGAGAAGCAGATTGGTGGCATTTACTGCATTAGGGCAGTTCAGTCTGTATCAGGTGAGATGTCAGTCAAAGAGCAGTGTACTACACTACCAGTCAAGTTTGGACACGCATTTCTTTATTCTTTATTTTTACTATTTTTCACATTTTAGAATAATAGTAAAGACATCAAAACTATGAAATAACACAAATGGAATTATGCAGTGACCAAAAAAGTGTTAAACAAATCAAAACTATCTTATATTTTAGATTCTTTAAAGTAGCCGCCCTTTGCCTTGATGGAAAGGCAAAGGCTTTGGAAAGAAATTCATCCATAGGATCAACTTCACTGTTTATATTTGTCTAAGAAACAAATTTCAAGCATTTAAGCAGAAGCCTTTAGATCAAAATGAAAAACATAGTATATTCAATCAGGTGTGTCCAAACTTTTGACTGGTAGTGTATATTGACTGTTGAATGCTTTCCTCTTACTGTATTGTCCTATTTGGCAAATCCTCCCCTTCTGACACATAAGTAGGCCAAATCAAACCACAGAAAGTATTTGAAAATGCTATTTGGAAAGAACAGCACGTGGTTCCCAGGGAGTTGTGCTGCTCTGTCAAAAGAAAAGGGAGCTGGAGATGGAAACCAGGCCAAGATCGCTCCTTAATGGACTGTCATGATAGGATATATAGGGGTGGGAGATAATGGAAACACAAACTCTAACCCTTAAGCATGTTCTGTACATGTATGTAAACATCTCTGGCCACATATCATGAATGCCCCGACTCGGACCACTTACGCTCCACATTGAGCTTGACCTGCGTCCGGTCATGCAGCGTCTCGCAGCGGTAGGTTCCCCGGTCCGACAGGTTCAGGTTGAGGATGGTCAGGCTGCGTTTACAGCCGTCCTGGGCCAGCGTGTGCCGGGGTCCGGGCTGGATCACCACCCCCTGCCTCATCCACTGGACCTCGCCCGTCTCCAAACTGACCTCCGTCTCCATGGTGGCGTCGCCGAACTCTTCCGCCATGATGGCCTCCATTTTCTTGGTAAACATGACCTGAGCCTCTGAACATCGTGGAGAGAGACAGAAATCTAGATCATGAAAGCACGGAACATTTCAAGACCCTGTCAATGCCTTTTCCCCTCGCTCAATGGTCTCACCCTGGACTTTGAGGCTGGCTTTGCTGATCGTTCCCTCCGCCTCGGCCGTGATCTTGGAACAGTCCAACATCTGGCACTTCCGGATCACCAAGGTGTGGCACAGGCCGTTCTGGGTCGCCTGGTAACGGTCGCCGAGGGTGATGGCCTCGTTGTCCATGAGCCAGACCAACTGGACGTCCTCGGGGGAAACGACGCACTTAAAGGTGGCGTCCTCTCCCTCCAGCACCGTGGTGTTGTGGAGCTCAGTGAGGAACTCCACCACTCGAGGCACTGGAGAGAGAGAGAGAGAGCGAGAGAGAGAGGGGAAAGATGGGAAGAATGGATGAAAGTGGAGAAAAGGAGCGGTTTAGAAGAGGAAAGGGAGCAAAGTATGCAATGAAATGAAAGTTGATAGGAATCTTATTCGTCCATGGCGTTGTATCCACCTTGGTAAACAAACGTACGCACTTCTACCATCAATAAAATAACAAAAAGCCAATCCAGCTCTCATAACAGCGCATAAAATCAGAGATAAAGTCCGATATTCTTACTCTCTACTCTCAGCACTGCCACAGTCCTGTCGTCTTTGGACTCGCAGGTGTATTCCCCAGCATCCTCTCTGGTCAAGCGGTGGATGGTCAGGCTTCGCTCCACTCCGTCAGCCCGGATGGTGAACCGCCTGCTGGGGACCATCTCCACGCCGTTCCTCAGCCACTGGACGTCCGCCTTTGGCTTGCACACCTCACAGCGAAGGGTCACCATGCCGTCGGCGTGGGCCAGTGTGTCTCGAAGCTGCGTCACGAACTTGATCCTCATTTCTATGGTGCAAAAAATCAGAATTCATTTGGCTTTTTACAATATATAGTCAATTATGGAAATTAGGTAAAATGCCAAAATGCAATGGTTATTATTGACAAGACCTTAATTCACGCTGATATGCAAAAAACAACAGAAATGTGAACCTTTGACCAGCAGGCTGAAGCGGATCTGGTCTGTGCTGGCATCGCAGGTGTACTCTCCAGCATCAGAGCGCCTCAGCGGCTCGATGGTGAGCGTGCGCTTGTGGCCGTCCATGCGTGTTTTGAAGCGTTCCCCGTCGATGGCCGTCCAGTCTCTCAGCCAGCGCACGAGAGCGCTCTCCTTGGACACGACGCCCGTTAAGGTGACGCCCTCCGCCTCGTACCCCGTCACAACCACGTCCTCTTCCTTGTTCACGAACGTGACTGGAAGTTCTTTAGGGGAAAGGGAAAGAATCAGCGGACGGCTTTCACAATCAGATTCATAACCATATCCAATTCTCATGAAAGTACAAAGACATCACCTCCTCTCTTGGTTTGTACCTTGAATCCTGACAATGCTGATCATCTTGTCCCCCACTGCGTCGCACACGTACTTCCCAGAGTCGGAGGGCTGGATGTTGGAGATGATGATTTTCCTCAGCGTGCCGTAGCTCTCTATGTAGGTGCGGGAGTCGGCGGTCAGCGGCTGATCGTTGCAGTACCACTGGACGGGCGCGTTGGCGCGGGACACCTCGCAGGCCAGGATCAGGTCGTCCCCTGCCACCATCTCCTGGTAGTCCGGGTCATTGGAGTTTCCCACGATGCTCACTGGAGGCTCTGAGGCCAGAGAGAGGGAGGGGCAAGAGTTTTATGATTGAATGTCAGGCTAGAGGTTTATTCAGGGGTTATTTCTTTTGAAATAATTTGGTTTATCTACACAATTTATTAGCCAATTGATAAATATTGTAACATTCATTTCAGAAAAAAATGCAACCCAAAGACATACATGTAATTGTCCACTTTTAGATTAATTTATTGGAAAGTTAAAGCTGTACAAGGCAATTCTGCATGTTGGCAGCTCCAAATATTAGGTAACTGTTTGAATTTTGAAGACTTCAAAACACAGAAATCATGTAGTGTAATGCCAGTAATCTGTGGAAAGCACACTCGTGTTTACCAACCCGCCGGTCTATAATTGCTTTATACCAAAGAGACAAGAGAGGCAAAACATCTAATGTTGTGAGTCCAGCTTTCTTTGGACAGAGTGCTTTAACTTAAATAGGGCAAATCTACTGCATCTTAACTGCAGCTCTTCTCTACTGCAGCCCCACTTTGTCATTTAAGCTGATAAGACAGGTGTATGTTAGTCAAATTCTAACAAAATGTAATTATAAAATTAATACATTTTACCTTCTACTGTAACCTGGAAGTTGATGTTGTCATCTCCAGCATCAAGGAAGTACTCTCCTGAATCTCCCAGCTCAGCGTTGAGGATGACCAGCGAGCGGAAAGCCCCTTCCTCCTCCTCACAGAACCGCTCGTCATCCTCAATACGACTGCCGTCTTTGTACCACTTGGTGACGCCGTTGGCCCTGGACAGCTCACACTCCAGCACGATATCATCAGAAATCAGGGACTTCAGAGCCGTTTTAACCTCCGACTTCCTCAGGATCTTCACTGGAGCCTCTGAGAATACAGAATTACGATTTTATTTTAGTTTTCAATATAGACACAAACCACGACATCTCATACATTTATCACAAACAATGTAGAGGTAGAAGAAAAACCGACTTCTTATAGAATTTGGGATGCTTTCAAGGCATACATTAGGGGAATGATAATGTAGGCTAATTTTCAGCAAAAAAGAAAACTGAATTAGATTTCAAAATCAAAGAAAAAGAAAAAGCTATAGCAATCCTAGAAGAATCCAATAAAAAAATCCTACAAGATTTAGAAGAGAATACAGAATTACATGTTACTTACATATGAAGGTCTGCTGAAATAAACTCTAATCAGTTCACAACTACCAACAATACATCAGAAAGTTTGATTGTATTGGGCCACAAATGCTTTTAACTTAAAGATTTCAGGTCTAAACCACTGACTAAAAGTTAGTTCATTTGCATGTTATTTGTCTTAACTGAAACTTTAACCTGGAAATCAATTTTATCACTTTATTTTGCCTGGATTTTAACCTGGAAATCAACTTGATCACTTTGTCTTACCTGAAACTTTAACCTGGAAGTCAATTTGATCATCTCCGGCGTCGCAGGTGTATTTCCCAGAATCCTCCGGGGTAGGAGAGTGGATGGTGAGACGCCGGACAAGCCCGTCCTCAGTGATGGTGACGTTGCTGCTCTCCTCTACCTCTCTTCCGTCCAGCCACCACTTCACCTCCGCAGTGGGGCGGGACACCTCGATCTCCAGCACGACTGGTTCACCGGCAAAACTCTCCATTTTGTCAGACGTCCTTTTTGGACGAGTAAGCTTCACTGGAGGCTCTAAAGGAAAAGGAGGGGAGAGTCACAATGTAACAACTGGGGATCAATAATTTGCTCAGGATCGATGTTTGATAGAAATGTTTGTCAGCAAAAAATGTCAAAAAAAAAAGTCTAATCAATCTGTAAGGAGGAAGCACCTTGATCTTATCCTCTTTATGTCTAGAAGAAATAACGAGGAGGAGGAAGAAGTGAAGTACAAGAAGAAGATGGAGTGAAGTACAAGAAGAAGTGAAGTACAAGAGGAAGAAGTGAAGTACAAGAAGAAGTGAAGTACAAGAGGAAGAAGTGAAGTACAAGAAGAAGATGGAGTGAAGTACAAGAAGAAAAAGTGAAGTACAAGAAGAAGTGAAGTACAAGAGGAAGAAGTGAAGTACAAGAAGATGAAGTGAAGTACAAGAAGAAGATGGAGTGAAGTACAAGAAGTGAAGTACAAGAAGATGAAGTGAAGTACAAGAAGAAGTGAAGTACAAGAAGAAGTGAAGTACAAGAAGAAGATGGAGTGAAGTACAAGAAGTGAAGTACAAGAAGAAGTGAAGTACAAGAAGAAGTGAAGTACAAGAGGAAGAAGTGAAGTACAAGAAGAAGATGGAGTGAAGTACAAGAAGAAGTGAAGTACAAGAAGAAGATGGAGTGAAGTACAAGAAGAAGAAGTGAAGTACAAGAAGAAGTGAAGTACAAGAGGAAGAAGTGAAGTACAAGAAGAAGATGAAGTGAAGTACAAGAAGAAGATGGAGTGAAGTACAAGAAGAAGTGAAATACAAGAGTAAGGAGTTTTCTAGAAATGAGTGTCAGTATGTTGTCAGAATAAGGCAGATCACTGCACTGCTATCAAGAAAATGCCACTTGATTCTACAAAATTCTTGAAAAGTTGATTTGCATTGTAAACAAGTGAAATTATCGAACCCCACTGGCAGATTTTTTTCACTTATTTTAAGAAAATTACGATTTTAGGACTTAAAAATAGACTAGATGACTTGTTAAGATGGAGATGTTTTGGCATGTAGAGCACCCTCACCTGTAATAGTCACCAGGAAGGTCACCGAGTCATCTTCAGTGTCACACACATACTCCCCGGTGTCGTCCACACTGGTTATGGGAATGACCAGCCGGCGTTGGGGACCGTCGACCTCCAGGATCAAGTCGGGGCTCTCCTCCACCTCCAGGCCGTCTCTGTACCACCGGACCGGGGCGTTGGCCTGGGAGATCTCACAGCTGAGCTCCAGCCTCTCAGGAGCTACATGGGTCAGCTCCAGCTCCGGTTCACCGGGGGAAACGATCCGGACCAGTGGCTCTGGTGCAGGAGGGGAAGGGTATGAAGTATGTGTTTATAGGGCATTTTAAGTGCAGCTACACTATCAGTCAAACATTTGGACACACCTGATTGAATGTACTATGTTTTTCATTATCTTAAAGCCATTTTCATCTAAAGGCTTATGCTTAAATGCTTGAAATTTGTTTCTTAGACAAATATAAATAGTGAAGTTGATCCTATGTATGAATTTCTTTCCAAAGCCTTTGCCTTTCCATCAAGGCAAAGGGCGGCTACTTTAAAGAATCTAAAATATAAGATAGTTTTGATTTGTTTAACACTTTTTTGGTCACTGCATAATTCCATTTGTGTTATTTCATAGTTTTTATGTCTTTACTATTATTCTAAAATGTGGAAAATAGTAAAAATAAAGAAAAATGCGTGTGTCCAAACTTTTGACTGGTAGTGTATAATAAACTATAAACAAGTGTATAATGTCTTACAACACTGTAAGAATCTAGAGTGTTTTTAGTGCTTGCCTTTCTCACTGGGATTCATTCTAACATTATTTAGCCAGAAAAACTGTGGCTCTTTGGCTCCGCCCATTGAGGTTTAACTCAACCAATGAGATTATTTCTGCCTCCAGAACAGCTCTGCCTCTGAAAAATCTTTGTAGAACTAAAACTCCAATCTGCCCTTTTGATTGTAGATTCCATATTGTATTAAGCACAAAGGTGTATTTTACCTGCGACAGTAAGCTGGAAGAAGACAGAGTCTCCATCTGTGTTGCAGACGTACTCTCCAGAGTCTTCGGCCGTGCCACAGAGGACGGTCAGCCTCCTGTAAGGACCCTCGGATGTCAGTCGGATGTTGTCACTGTCCTGCACCATCAGGCTGTCTTTGTACCAGTGGACCCGACCGCTGGAGCGGGACAGCTCGCACTGCAGGTGGATCTCCTCCGAGATGTAGCGCTCCATCACGACATCGTCCTTAGGGTCCACAATCATCACTGGAGGCTCTGTGTTTGTAATAAGAGGAAGAACAAAGAGGCAAATTCATGTTTTTCCGATTGTTATAAATAATTCTTTGTCTTTTACAGATTATTATTGGCTTAGTCATTATAGCCAATGCCTTATCTAAATTCTATAATGTTAAAGGCGCTACATGTGGTGTTTTTAAACATCAATTCATCATTGTCAAATGAATTGTGATAAATTGGTATAATTACTGTAAACAAATGAGACCATAGTAGAGCAAAAGGTAGCCTCTATCTTATGCCAGTGGTATTGTTAGTTCTAGTGTTGTTAAATTAAGACCACATTTCCCATAAACACAGTTGCTCTCTGTTGCAAAGAGGATGTTTCTGTTTTGGTCAAAGGTTTATTCTATGGCTTTACTTCCATCTGCCTTCCACCCCTTCCACCATCCATTGCCAGAAACTCTGAAAGCTTTAGCTCTGTTTGCTCTGGGAGAACAGCGCCCTCTTCCTGTTTTGTGCCGTAAATCAATCCAGCAGATTTCCCGCCAAATCTGACCCGGTAGTACACAATGTAAAATACAGTGTAGAGGCCAGTAGAGGCTGCCAGTCTTCTCTGTCATGGTCTTGTTTGTTTGTGGTAATTATACTAATGTCTCAAAATGTATGTACCAATGATTTATTGAGGTTAAAATGCTACATGTACCACCTTTAATCATCAGCTTAATTTTCAGGGATTAAGAGAGATGTTCTTCAATTGGTTCACTATAGCAAACTATGTGTCTTCATGCAGTACACAGACTAACATGTGGCAAAAGAGAGTCAGCAGGTGGTCTGTACCTCTGACATTGACGGTGAACCCGATGCTGTTGCTCCCTGCCTGGCAGGTGTAGTTTCCAGCGTCTGTGGTCTCTGCAGAGCGGATGATCAGCCGCCGCATGGTTCCCTCAGCCTGGAGGGTGATGTTGTCGCTGGGCTGGATCTCACAGCCATCCTTATACCTGGGAAACATCAAATGACATGCAGACAGCTGTAAAACTGAGAATAAACACAGAGTCTCAAATCATAGGCTGGGACACTTGGAAGATCCTCACAGTTTAGCACAGTGATTCTCAACCTTTTCATATCAGGGACCCCTAATGTAGTTCACATTAGAACCACAGACCCCCATTTGATGAGATTTTGTCTCTTGGACCCAAATCTTTTTATTGTTCGATATGATTTTGTCCAGAATTCCATGACTGTGTATTGTAGGTAGATAACAGTAGGTAGAGATTACAGTGAAACTATGATCAAAATAATCATTCTTCTACATTCTCTAATTGTGTTAACATCTTGTAAATGGCGTAATGGTGAAGTTTAACAATTCATCAATTTGCTGGGTACCCCCTGGAACCCGCTCAAGGTCCCCTGGTGGTCCCCGGACCCCACCTTGAGAACCATTGGTTTAGAAGATAAATGCCTGCTTCTAATAAACACTTGGCCACATTGCTTACATGATCTGATAAAACTCATACAAGCATTAAAACATGTGTCAAGGAGCCATGGCAATATCACCATGAAGTTTATTTAACTTTATAAGAGACCCATTTTGTATGATCTTAGCAAAATACAAGTTTTGATTCGATAATTCATAATAATAACAAAATAGTTTATTGACCCCTATTATGTAATATCCCATTTTAAAGCTCTGAATGCAAAAACAAATCTATGAAAAACACAAAAACCTTTATGCTACAATAGATGCAAACAATACATGTTAATTTGACTGTGCTGAAGTCATGCATTATGGTATAGGTTGTTTATTCAAAAAAACAAATGTCCCAGTTTTAACCACAAATGGCGTTACAATACAAAACCTGATGTTATACTGTAATTCAGATTCTGGCACAGGAATCTTTGGAAATAGAAGCTGGAAGCAGAGCGCAATTAAAAGCATCAGTTAACTATTTCTATATCCTTCTAGCAGGACTTTATTATTCTTCCCCTTACCACACGACTGCAGCGTCCTCCCTGGAGACCTGGCAGTGCAGCACCACGGGGTCCAGCTCCATGCTGCTCTTATGGAGGTCTTCCTCTGGGACGGGAGTGAACTCCACAGAGGGACCTGGGGAAAAAAAGAGGAAGGAGGGAGATGGATGTCAGCAGCTGGAAAACAAGGAAGTCGTGGAGAGAGAGAACAAGCCTCCTGGAAGGGTTAGAAATGCTTTTATTATGTTTTGGTTGGAGTGTAAAAAAACTACCGAAGAGTATTAGGTGAAATTGTAGGTGAAATGGGAAATAACTAAGAAATTCTGAGATTAAAGTCTAAATTAAATTTCTGAGTTTTTTCCTCACAAATTTCTGATTTTTTCCCCCTGCAACTATAGTATTGGTTTGGGTTGGATATTTTGAGAGTGAGTAAGATGGAGATGGATAGCAAGGCTGAGAGGCAAGATAGAAGTTTATGTTCACTATATTCATTATTTCATTCATTAGTTGTTCCTCATAGTTAGACATTTATGGTGAAGTGATGACATGCATTGGATTATGGAAGTAACTTTCACAACAAGATCATTCCCAACCGCTATGAGTCTTGTGAGTAAGAACAGAAGAATAAAATAAAAAAAATAAGCATACTACTTTGATGATGACATACGAGTCATCATCAAACTCATCAAGAATCAAAGTGTGAGAATCAACATAAGAGCCGTACATGAAAGAGGAAAAGATGTTTCAACGTTGATTAGCTTCAGAAAGAAAAATCAACCGAGAGACATTTGGCACAATCAACCCTGACAACAAAGTTATTAACAACAAAAATCAATAAATCCTATTAGCATCCCATTTCTGGCACAACACAGCGCAGCAGTCGTTGCCGATCACCTTTGACCTCGACCTGAAACGCAGCGACATCATCAGCTGTTCGACAAGAGTACACGCCCGAGTCAGAGAGATCTGCCGAGTTGATAATAAGCGTCCGTCTGTGCCCCTCCTCCAGCAAGTCTATCCCAGGCTGGTTGAAGATCTGCTCTCCGTCTTTGTACCAGTAGACCTGGGCGTCCGGGAGTGAGACGTCGCACTGCAGGACGACAGCTTCGCCTGCCTCTGGGCTCCTGGTCCGCTCGGCAGCAGGGAGCTCGCAGAACGTGACCGGGGCGGCTACGAGTGTTTGAGTTGGTTAGTGTGACAGATGAAGTAAAAATGAAATGAAAACCAAATGAAAATGAAACTGTCGCCAACCAAGGCCGACAGTTCCATGCCATGAATGAAAATTCTTTCCAAAATGAGATAAATCAAATGAAAGAAAACTGACACCATTTGTCTTACAAAATGATTACAGCCCCAAAGTACAATTCGTTTTGGAGCTGTATTTAATTCAATGACTAATTTAAAGCATAACTTTTCGACCTGGACACTATTGTCCCATAATAAAGGCCAGACTATAGATAATTCTCATTTGCATGTTTTTGGCGAGATGTCTCATTACAAACATCAGTATTATATGGGATATTTTTGAGAATGTATTCTGAAAATTTGAAGTATGGAGGACAAAAAAAATCAAAATGGATATGTTGCATTTTCAAATTAAATTGCCTTTCAATGGTCATTTAGTACGATTGTCAGTATGGAGTGACACTGGAGTGATATGGAATGATACTGTTCAGTGTGTGATGAGGTTGGTCATATAGTGCCAAACTCACCTACTGAAATTACAAATTAAAAACTTAAGAATGGACTGTTAGAGATGTAAACTGTTTCCTTAAATATATCTGATGACTTGAAATTGATCAGCTTTCCAAAAGCCTTTTAGTACGAGGAAATGGAATTGATCCCCAACCTTGGTAGTTGTTGGAAATGAAGTGATCAAGATGCCAAAACCCAACTCCCTGCTCTTGTTGGAAGAGATATTCCATTGATCACCCCCCCACACACACATACACACAACACACACTTACCTGCAACCTCCACATTGAATTTGACGACATCCCCTGTAGTTTCACAGGTATAAACTCCAGAGTCCGACGCCCCGGCCGACTGGATCACAATCCTCCTCATGTTCCCGTCCGATTGGATGTTGAGGCCGTCGCTCACCTGCAGCTCCACCCCATCTTTGAACCAGGATACTTTGGAGAAGGAGTGGGAGACTTCGCAGTAGAGGACGATGGGATCCCCAGACTCCACCTTTTTACTGCTGTCTAACTCTGACAGAGGGCTGAACTTCACCACAGCAGCTGCGAACGGATGAAGAAACACAACTGTAAACTCCTGAAAAAAACGCTTTCACCACATTGTACCATTAAAAGTTATAAGATAAATAGATTTTTACACCTACGTTTAACCGTGAGAACTGCTGAATCTCGGACTCCGTTGGCTATGAAAGTGACCTCAGCGGTGTTGTCTGCCGCCTGGGTTTCACGGATGACCAGCGAGTGCTGCGTCTGGGACTGATGTACGGAGTACCGGCCGCCCTGCTGCAGTTGGGTGCTGTTCAAAAACCAGGTTCCGGTCATCGAGGCCGACAGCTCGATGGAGAAGCGAGCGTCTTCTCCCTCCAGCACCTCACAACCTCGGAGTTGGCTGCGAATTTTGGGACCAGGAACTAAAGAGAAGGAACAAAGGAGATTTAGGTTATTAAAGGAGAAATCCACCCTCAGATACTCTTACATTGTCATATATAATCAATCTGTGATGTTCAATGGATTCCAGGAGCTAGTTTGTGATGAAGTGTTGAAATTTACTTTTTTGGTGTACCCACTTTTCCTCAACCTGCCTCATCTACTTCTGCCTCAGTTAGTGATTTCCTACATTTCCCAGAATGCTTTTAGACATCCCCCAGAGAACTGGCTGCCCTTGTTGAATCCATCTGTGGATCTATCTGTAGGAGAAGCAATAACCATAGTAATAGCGATAGTAACACCAATTGCTGGCTGCATTGCATTCTGGTCTATTGAGGCTTCTGTCTGTGGACAAATTGGTCTCCCTGCCTCTTCTATGATGGATTTCTCCCTGATGACACAATCACATCAGGTTTATGAGATTTCCTCCTTCCTTTCCTGCATATAAATAACACACGTCCAATACTACTTCACAGTAATAACTCACCCAGATGGACGACTTTGGGGAACTCCACATGGCCGCTCCTCCCGTACTTGTTGATGCAGCAGACACGGAAGCGGTAGTTGCCTTCGCACGCTACGCTGTCACCGGTGACCTCTGCTGAGGTGGCGCTTTCTGAGGTGAAACACTTGTGCCACTCCTGGGAGCCCACCTCCTGTCTCTCCACCACAAAGATGGAGCGGGTGGTGGCCGGGCCGGAGGGGGCGGGCACCCAGGTGAGGAGGGCGCTGTTGGGGCGCTCCATGTCCATTTTGACTCCCACGGGACAGATAGGGGGGCTGTGTCTTGCAGCTGGATAAAACATGAATGGGTAGAGGGAGGAAAGGATGAATAATGTGACCAATTTGAACCATGATGGCAGGGTGGTTAGGGTTAGAGAGGCCATCCAGTCACCAAACCGTCACAGGCTCAAACCCCAAAGCAGCCAAGGTGTTACCGGTTTCAACAATTTTGACTTTTTTTCAGCATAATGCAACTTGTTTTAGGACATTTACTTGGTAAAAGTTAAATAGTCTTGTTTCAAGATTTTCTTCATTGTTTTAATGATGATTTCTTGAAAGAAGTCATATTGACATGAATCAAGTGAAATGTATTGAAACCAGCAACATTATCTGCCAGTGCAGTGAGATAATTTGACTAAAAATATCATAAAATCACTGGACAACTTGTTATTTTTTTGCAGTGAAGGCCAACATGCCGTCAACTTGAAGTGGTTAAATATCATTATCATAACTACTATTTCCTTCCTTAATTTTGAAAATCTACATCAGCACTGATTTGTACAGATAGTGTATCTGGGAAAAGACATGGGGAGGGAAATGCAAAACCTGAAGTATTTCAATTATAAAATTCAAAACCACCATCAACTGGTGGTACTTGGCCTTTTTAGCGTTTACAGCCATTTGTCCTGTTCAAGTGTTCTTGACCAAAACACTCACTGAACTCCTACCTGCTCACTCACTGCAAGCTGTTCTAGATAAGAGTGTAAGCTAAATGCCTAAAATGTAAAATTCAATATGACTATTTCAGCTGAATAACACCGACTGTCTGTAGGAGTTGTAAAACTTCAACTGAGGCCACATAACTCCAATAACTTGCCATATACAGTATATACAAATATTAGCAACACGTTTAAGCTCAGAAAGAACATGCAAAGAACATTTTGCAAATCTGCACCCCATAGACATACATGTATATTGTTTTAACTACTAACTACTAGATACCAGTGGTTCCCAAACTCACCTTTCACCTTGAGGCGTGATGAAGTCTTGGATCGCCCCACAACGAAGGTCACCACCCCCGAGTCGTGATAGGCCACGTTGACGAAGACCAGGATGTGGGTTTTACCGAAAGACTTGAGGATGGTCTGGTGAGTCTCGTGCAGCTTCAAGCCGTCTTTGAACCAGTGGACCTCCATGTCGTCCTCCTCCACCTCCACACAGAAGGCGGCGTTCTCACCCTCCAGCACCTCCAGCTTGCGGGGAAGTTTACGAAGAATTGTGCCTGAGGATAGAAAAATTGGCATTGTTTGGATATGATTTCCAATACTTGACCATTTCACAAGTCTAAAATACAGCGTACCTTTAACCGACAGCTCTGCGATGCTCTTCCCTCCGTCTGGCATCTCACACAGGTAGACTCCGTCGTCGTCTGTCCCGACGTCGTGGATGGTGAGTCTTCGCCTGGTTCCTTTCTGCTCCATCCCATATTTATTGCTGGGCATCAGCCTCTGGTCCTCCAGGTACCAGGCCGCTGGGACCGACTCGTCCGGCACCTCGCACTCCAGTACGGCTACGTCCCTCTCCCTCACCTCGAGGTCCTTTAACGGACGCCTGAACCGCACCGGTGGGCCTAGAGACCAAGGAAGATACAGGACAGTGTTAGGGGTGGGCTGGTGTTTAGGTCTCACTATATTTCATTGTTAAAAACATTAACAGTGGTATCAATTTTTGGTACCACTATTACCCCTTTATTGTATCCCGCAATTATATCCTTAATTTCTCCATTACATAAACATTAATTATCCATTAAAATAACATATTATTTAAAAAGTAAGGTTAGTGTCATATGGGTTTATAAGGGATTTATTCATGGGTTGATTCGTGGACACTAGTAATTTAGGGATTTTTCATGCCTTTTGTAGTGAGTTATTAATGGGAAGTTCCTGTCTCCCTGAATTTTACATGAAATTAGAAAGTAATGAGTCGAAAATTAAGGGGCTTTGATGGGGTCTCCTCCATTAATAACTCCCTTAATTAATTTTAAGGGGATTTTGCATCCCTCCTTGCATTTAATGGGTTACTGGTTCGTAGAGAGTGAGTATACCTACAGTGTTCAGTCAATGTTTAAATGGACAAAAGTTGCTATATGTTCAGAATTAACTCTCTAACTTGCTATGGGCCTATCACAGCAGTAATAGAAGTTTTCAGGTAATCCAGTAATATTAGAAGTTATCATTTACTGGGATATTATTGGCCAAGATAATCACACCATGACAATTAGTTACACGTTTGTTTTCTAGATGTCCTATAAGTTCATTCTGTAAGGAGGAATGGCTAGAAATAACATGGCACACCATCAAAAACTGAGTCTCATTCCAAAACAAGACATCCACCATTTCAAAACACTCACACCTAAAATTATTCTTGGCATGAAAAGTGAAGCATGTTTTGGATTGTTATTAAAGTTAGATCTCTGCTTAAAAAAATATTATAAGGAAATAATCATCTGTGTTTTTGAAATATTGACAGAGTAATTTCAGGTTGCATTTTTCCCACCTAAAATGGACATTTTACAACAAAACCGTTCAATTTGACCTCTGCACATCACACTAATCTTTTTTTAAGCAGGGCTCAGTTGCTATAATGCCACTGTACTGTATATTAAGGATTGGCATGTTCACCCCAGACAAAACTGACACATCTGATATCACCAGCTGGCAGTGCAGGACTGTCCGTATTGTATCAGAAAGCTATGTGACCCCAGAATTATCCGCCCATTATGAGAGGATTAGGAGAAAATAATTACCAATTTAAAAGGTGACGCAGTGCTTTTCTTATAGCTGTGCATTTCCACAGTGTATACACAGCAATTATCAACGACAAGTGCAGCTTATGACCTAAAGCTTTATCTATGCTGCTGGCAGTATGCATCCGAGAAAGCATGACTCATTCATTTGGTCCATCATTCACTGTTATTGCTTTATTAAAATCTTGACTCATGATGACACATGAGAGGAAACAGTACAGAAATTCTTAAAGGGAAGGTTTGTATTTGATCACTGATCAAGATTTCTTCTGGGTAGACCAAAAGGTTTCCGCACCAGCAGTTTATATTTGAGGAATATGGTCTGCTGTTTGGAATTATGAAGAATCTAACTTTAATACAGCATCCCTTAAAAGTTTCTGAGATAATAATGCACTTGGATATGTGTTTTTGTTTTTACAATTTAGGATTATATGGATATAGGACAACAGGTTGAAATAATTTCAATAACTTGAAACAACTTAAGCTTTTTAATAATTAACTGTATGAGTAATTAGTAACACAATTAAAAACTTCAATCACAGAATAGTTTGGATGCTTGTATGGATGGTACTCTTTAGCAATTCCATTATATTTTATGTATTGTCTATTATAATTATTTGTTTTGGTTTGTGTGGTTGGAAAATTGTATCAAATTGTACTATTTTCTCTAGCAGTAGTGACAATTGTTTCCTTCTACAATTTACCTACCTCTTATTCTACAACTAGTCTAGATTAATATATTGTTAAAGATACTATATGATATGAAAAGTTCAATTTTAAAACAATATACCCACCATTTGAAACAAGTAAAACCTACTATTACAAAAAAAATTACTAGCTGTACAAATTACATAATTATGGTATAGGATAATTTAGGATAATGGCCAACTTACATCCTTGGATGACAAAATTATAACACCTTTTCAGACCGGATCCTTTATATTTTAGATGTATTGAATGATGAACTTCAGCGAATTATTTCTTTTCCTTGATGGATACATAGCATTTTAAAGATGAACTCTTCACATGTAGCAATGTGTATGCATTCCGATTTGGGATGTGGGAGAAGCAGGAAGGAAGCATCACCTACCTTTGACAGACAGGTGAACGGCGCTGAGAGTGTGTCCCAGAGCGTTTGATGCCGCGCAGACGTACAGCCCGGTGTCCTGCACCTTGCTGTACAGGACCTTCAGGGTGTAGTAACCCTCTCTGTCCTCAAATATCAGATGTCGCCTCCCGGGCTCCAGCTGCACCCCGTCTTTCTTCCAGATGATCTCGGGCTTCGGCTTCCCCGTCACAAAGCAGCGAAACTTGGCGTGTTTCCCCTCCGCCACCGCAAACTTCTTGACTTTCGCCGCGTTGACCGGCGGCTCCTCCACGTATCTCGCCAAACTGTGTCTCCCGCCCCTGTGCTTCGGCGACCACTGGCTGTTGGTGTGACCGTTGGAAGACATCTTGCCCTCCTCTCGCTCCGGGACGGGCTCGACGAGGAGGACGGCGCCGGCCAAGGCCTCGCCGTGGCAGTTGACGGCCTTGCAGGTGTACACGCCTTTGTCGGGCATGCGCGTGTGGTAGATCTTGAGCTGGAACCAGCCGCCGTCCTGGCTGCTCACGCTGAAGTGGGCGCTCTCGAAGATGTCGTTCAGCTTCTTGCCGTCTTTCTCCCACAGCACCTCGGGCAGCGGCGTGCCCCAGAGTTTGCAGGAGAAAGCGGCGTCTTCGCCCCGATCCACGCGCAGCGAGAGCGGCTTGATGAGGAAACGCGGCTTATCGTCCGACGTTAGGTTGATCTCCTCTTGTTTATCCCTGATCTCGCCGCTCCACTTCTCCCGCTCTCCATTCAGCTGCTCTCCAAACTTCCCATTTTGCTGCTCCCTGTTTTCGCCATTCTGTTGCACTTTGGAGTAGCCGTTCACGTGTCTTAAATCTCCATTTTCTTGCACTGGTTGGTTCACGCCATTGACCGCTGTTTGCTTTTGTCCCTCCTCCTGTTGTTGGGCCTCCCCTTCTACTTTGAGGGAGGCTGCTGCGTAGGTTTCACCGATGCTATTTCTGGCCTTGCAGATGTACTGGCCAGCATCCTGCGGGGAGACTCCAGTAATGGTGAGTAAGTAAGCTTTCCCCTCCTCGGAGAGCTTGAAGCGTCCCTCAGACAGGATCTGGACATTTTTACGCTCCCAGACCACTTCTGGACGGGGGTCCCCACCGATCTGACACTTCAGTGTGGCGTCTGTGCCACACTGTGCCACTACGGGCCGGGGGTAGCCCAATACACGAGGAGCTCCTCCAAAAATGTCCATAATGACTTCAGCTTCTCTGTGTTTTGAAGAATGAAGAAAGATCTTCTGGAGTCTCTCCCAAATGTCCCACTTGTCTTTGATGTAGCAACTGTAAGGTAAAAAAATTATATTTCAGTATTCAACTTCGGTGGAAACATTAAAGACTCAAACATTTGAAACATCTCAACTCAATACTTATTTTCCATTGGAACAAATAAGAACTTTACATCTACATACTACAGACCGTTCAAAAGTGCAAAAGTCCAAAAGGCTTGGCCAGCCACAGACTAATCCCTACTTACAGACTCTAAACAATGCCAAGGAAACCCCTAAATTATATTGGTCGAGTGTTTTTTTTCTTGGCTTGACTGTTGCAATACACTGGCCTCTGTATGTTTCTGTATCCCCTCCTGTTTACAATTCCCACAGCCAGCTGAGAGTGTGTTGTGTGAACGACTGTCTCATCTGGGGAACAAAGTAGGAGATGCATTTTAAAATGCACTATTTTGCCATGAGGTATCTGACTGAGGTCATCTAATACAGAGGAGAGACTGTATTTGACAGTTTCAAATGATTCAAATTACTCTTAATGTCAGCTACCAAAGCTAAACTGCGGTGAACACGCTGATTTAGTAAACTGAGTTTCGAGCAAACGTAAACCACTCTCAGTTGTCTCACAGCTGGTGCTGTAACTCATTGAAGAGTGTATTTATAAAGTAGTCTGTCCAAAAAAAGCCACCAGAGACCATGTGTCAGATAGCACACAAACTCTGCCATGGCACACCTGCAGTCAAAAACTAGGGCAAAATTGACCCAGAAATGTATGCTACATGCATGACTGCTGCCTCCTTCCTGATGGATGTTCATGAAAGTTCCTGAAAGATTACTCGTACAGAACAGAAAGCAAATCTTGAAATTCCTACTGCATTGTTTTCATATTGTCTATAGCTTTGAGGTTTAGCAACAACTTAAGCTATGCAGTATCTAAAGCTGACTTCATCTTCCATGATAAAGATAGTTATTGGTTTGATCATGTAGCAGCCAATGGAAAAGGTCCATCTCCCATTTGTTTCACTGTCAACATCCTTCTTTTGGCATCAAGAATTGTAACTGCTCCTTCAACATGACGCACCACACTATCACAGATGATGCACTTCCTCGAAGTAGAACAGATCATATAATCAGATGCTCATGTCTTGACTAGAATCTAGCATTTCAGGCAGCGTGCCAAACATTTAAATCAACTCTTTTGATCTGCAAAAACATGAAAACATACAATTAATAGTCAACGCATTTGTTGGCACATGTGCATAGTAATTTATTCTATTCCGTGAGGGATGGATGTAAAGAATCAGTGCCAAGGGAAACATATAAGAGGAAACAAACATACTACAAATTCACCCTTTTCTAATTTTATCCAGTAGAATTGTAATAATCAGAAACTTCAAAGGCTAAACTTACCACTCCTGTGTATCCTTCTCTTTAAAACATTCTGACACTATTGTCCTAATTACTTTAAAAGGATATCCTCAAAAAGCTCAAGTGGACATCGACCCCCGTCTCTTCAGCCAAGATTCAATAGAATGACCTTTGACCCTTTTTTTTAAGTGATTCCTGGAGTCCCTAAAAATGGCAGACGTCCGCTCTGCTGTGCCGCTGTACGCTCATCAAGCTTCACACTTCAGTTCCTGTTCCTTTTTCTTTCAGGTGGCTTTTAGTCTTGCTGTTAAAACTTCAGTTTGTCGTTTTCTCACGCAGGTCAAGTTTGACACTCCTCTCGAAGGGTTTCCCAAGATTTTTTAAAAATGCTGGTCACTTAAAGTCAAAAAATTGAAATCTTCCATTCGCAATTGTCAAAATGAGCATAATGTCTTGGTTCCGTCCCCTCGGTTTGGCGTTAGGTTGCAGGTGGCAGAGAGGAAAATGACCACACTCCCTCAGTCCGAGTGCTTGGATTATGCGTCAGCCAGTCCAGTGGTGCCTTGATATCGTCATTGTCCAATGGCATAGAGGTAGAGAGAGAGAGAGAGATACAGAGAGAGAGAGAGAGTTGGGAATGGGGGGTAGGGGGGGGGCATTAAATGCTTTCGCAGCTGCTGCCACTGCAAGCCGCCCCCTAAAAATACCAGCAGCTTCGATGACAGTGGGGCAGATAAAGTTAGGCACTCCATTCACAGAGCGTGGCCGACTAAAGATAGAGGGGAGGGCGAGCTCTGCGCTGGATCACTCAGCTTAACAGATATCCTGACTTAAACCTCCGAAGAGAAGGACGCCCCACCTGCCGGGGCTCTGGCTCCTTGAGTCATGATGCACGTTAAGCCATAAAGAGGGTCAAGTTAGTGTCAGATCAGTGTTAGAATATGAATTCTCCCAATGGGTTCTCAAGTTTCCACTAATTTATGGCTATTTGTTGAAGGAAAATCAGTTGAATTTTGTTTGTTAAAAAGCAAAGGATATCAATAGACAGAATTTGCTTTAATGAAAACCAGTAGCTGTGTTGGTGAATTTCCTTTGACACACAGTCCTACTAATAGATGATGACCATGGTTGAATTATACCGTTCTTTCGATATGACCTTAGTTCAAATCTCAGTTTTACTTGAAAGCATAATTATTCTTTTAATACTAGAACGGCCAAGCCACTGTCAACTGATTGCTGTTTTGAACTGTAGAATGGACATATTTCCGATTTCAAAATGTCTCTCCATAACTTTTCCTCAATCCAGTTTTTATACAAGCAGTGTTAGATTCTCAAAATCACACAAGAAAAGAGTAGTTATTATCATATTTACCCCCTTCAGGTGAAGCTTGTTAGCCTCGTTGTCGAACCCCAAAATCCACTGGCCTTTCTAGTGTTGACTTTCAAATTAAGATACTTCTAACAACAACTAAAATGCAGCTATACCATTTACTTTATACCTAAATTCATGCATACCCATAGGCGCTACCTTGTGGTTTTGCTAATCCCTCAGAAAAAAAACAACTTTGTACCCATACTGCAAAATCAATGGAGAAGGCATCTTATTCAACACATAGGTGAATAAAGCCAGCCACATAAACCACTCTCTATAATGTATGGGACACTGATAAGGGAAAGATTATGGAAGTGCTGTGCATCGAAGCCCATTATGATCTGGCACATGACATCCTCACCATCAGGGTGTCAGGAGTCTGCTTCAGTGTTTCATCAGCGTTTCACAGAAGTGGGATGCAAAGAGCTGCTCTCACTGCCTCTAAATAGCTTACAGCCGTTGGCTTTCCAGGTTGGGCTTTGTCTATGCAAACCATCTGACAGGGGTCTAAAAAAAGGGAGCGGTAGAATTCACCGGGTTACAAACCAATGGAAAAACAAGTGAAACATGTCGACGCCCATGGATGATGCAGGCAGTCCTCGGGCCAATCAGTAATAAGATGCATCATTGCTCAATTTCAATAGAAATGGTGGTGTAGCAGTTACGGCCTCACAGAGTTTAAAATTTTGACCTACAGATGTAGTGCTCCCATCAGCTCAATCAGTGGAATTTTTCCAAATGTCAGTGGTGTTTGAGATATCACATTTGAGTTTTAAAGTTTTTGTAGAAAGTTTCATGTTAATCAAATGTGATTTTGGGCCTTGATCTTTAATTATAGTGCCTCCATCAGGCCAATCAGTTTTTAAACACCAGAACACAGAGCCAAAATGCATCATCTCTCCAAGTTTCGTCAAAATCACACCCGTGGTGTCTGAGATATCATATTTGATTTAACCTAACCTATCTAACCCTTTAATAAAAGTGCCATCATCAGTTCAATCAGTGTAATTTTTTGAACACTGGAACACAGTGTGAAGATGCATCATCCCCTCAAATTTCATCAAAATCAGACCAGTGGTGTCAGAGATATTGTGTTTGACAGACACACAATCCATGAAAATCCACAAAATGTGTTGTTTTTTCCCCCCAACAAGTACCGGTGCTTATGTGGTGAGCAACGGAATTGACACACTGAATCCGGTGTTGACATGCGTCTCCTGCATTCTCAGACGATAGCTCGCTCCGCTATCACTGCAGTGGAGTGGTTGGGACGGCCAAAGCCACTGATACACACAAACTGCAAACTGTCGTCATAGATATTTGGCCTTCAGCGGAGGTCGCATAGCTTTCGATCCTTTTGTTTCATTAGCATGACGGCTGCTGACTGACAGCACTTGACATGCCATCTCAAACTCCTGTGCAGCGTAATCACTGTTTTATATGCATGATGGTCCACCTGCCTTTGGGGCAGCAGGTTTTGGAGTTTTGTTAGTCTTTTCTGTATGTTTTTTACCCCTAAATCTACTTTTCTTTGTGGAAGTACAACACGACATGAATCATTTAGAGTTGTCTTCTAAAGTGTTAAAATCCCAGAAAACAGGATTATCTTGACCAGATATGACCAGGTTTTGAATAGTTTCACAGTTAAAAGCAGTGGTGTAAAATTCCTTTACATAAGTTAAAATAGCAATACCATAATGGAAAAATACTCCATTAAAAGTAAAAGTCCTGCATTAAAAGTTTTACTTAAGTAAAAATATAGAAGTATTAGCAGTAAAATGAACTTAAGTATCAAAAGTAAAAGTACTCATTCTTTCAGAGAGTTAAATTATTGATGCATTAACCTGTCAGAAGTATTTTAATGTTGTCGGTCTAACTGCTCCATATACTGTTGGGGAGTTTAAACTCTAACAATGCAACATATTTTATGAGCTTATTGTATGTTTTGCGTGTAAAACCTTATTCTGCAAAGTAACTAGTAACTCCAGCCGCCAGATAAATGTAGTGGAGGAAAAAGTACAAGATTTCCCTCTAAAAGTATAAAGTCTAACTCAAGTTAAGTGTCAGTACCTCAAAACTGTACTTAAGTGCATCTACTTGAGTAAATGTACTTATTTACTTCCCTCCTCTGGTTAAAAGAGACCAATGACCTCCGCTAACGAGCACGCCCCGGTAAACAATTTACTAAATGAATTTGGAGAGTCATTTGGAGGACTCACAACACAGCTACCGCTCCATGTACGGCTGCTGGTACCTCTGACATTCTCCTCCCTGCACTCATCCCTCAGCAGCTGTTAGGTACGATGACCGCACCAGGAGTCAAAAGCATAGCGTCGGACTTTGTCCTGAGATCGGATTTCAATATCAAACGCCGAGGAAGATTGATGGAGATCGCGTTGTTCCCACTAGAATGTCAATCAACTCAGTTGGAACCCCAAGAAACACTTTTTTTGGGGTGTTTTTTCAGGCTCTCCTCTGCTCCTCTTTCCACTAACATCCAAGTTTCTATATAGGTGCTCACCCTAGTTTAATAGAGAAAGTCAGATTGTGTGTATTGTTAAATGAGATCTTAAAGCTGCACTATAGGCAAGAATTTTATATAAAAGTCTGCCTGTTTTATCAGTCTAAATCACAAAGTTATCCTGCAGTAGAGAAGAGCGTCCCATCTCTACTAATTGAGACTCCATAAATTCACCCTATGTGTTTAAATTAAATTCTGGTGGCAGGTATGAACACTTATCAGGCATTGACCAATCAAAACTTAAGAGTGACATACAAACTGTCTCTTAAATGGCCTTTGGTATCGTATGAAGCGATCAAAGATTTCTAGTGAAATTAAAAACAGTTTTCAAGCAGTTACCTCTTGCTGCGACCTATGAAGTTGCTTAGTGCATCTTTAAAATGCATCTACAATTATTTCAAATTCAAAGTGTCGATGAATGTATGGAGGAAAATAAGCAGTAAGCTGCCTGATGGGTGGTTACATTTACATTTTTAGGCATTTAGCTAATGCTCTCATCCAGAGAGGCAGAGGCAGGGGTTCAGTGTTTTGATCCAGAACATTTTGACGGGAAGCATTAGCCGTTGCGTGGATCGAACCTATGACCTTTCTGTTACGGGACTTTCCGGTCCGCCCTCCTGCCATGGAGATGGAGCGGTCTGTCGCTGTGTTCTTCCACTGGCAGCCGCAGTCCAACAACACTTGTCGGAAAGAGATACAGATCCTCGCCTCTGCCAAGAACATAAGTGCAGGCGGCCTCAGCTCACTTCCTTGATGGTGGGTGGGAGGGCATGACTCTCATATAGTGTGTGTGTGTGTGTGTGTGTGTGTGCTTTGTTTTGCCGCCGAAAGCCACAGAGCTCACCTTTGCCAGTGTCAATCAAAATGTTTTCCACGCACAGGTAATCTACGAGGTTACACTGCAAAAATGACAAGTTGTCAAGTGATTTTCCACATTTCCAGACCTATCAAGTTTATTTCATGATATTTTCAGTCAAATTATCTCACTGCACTGGCAGATAATCTTGCTGGTTTCAATGCATTTCACTTGATACATGCCAATATGACTTCTTTCAAGAAATCATCATAAAACAATGAAGAAAATATTGAAATAAGAAACTTTCTCCAAGACAATTTCACTTTTACCAAGTCCTGAAACAAGTTACATTCTCCTGAAAAAAGTGCCAGTGCAGCAAGATGATTTCACTAAAAAAAGTCCTAAAATAATCTTGATAAGTCTGGATACAAGATAAAATTACTTAACAAGGTTGTCAGATTTTGCAGTGCAGATAAACCTGGCAGGTGTGTGTGTGTGTGTTACACTCACACATGCAGGTTGCAACATAAGTGCTACCTTCAAAATGACTCTTCCTGAGCTCTGACAGCTAATAGCAAGAGGGAAGACGGATGGAATTTCGATGTGGAGCGAGGGTCTTCCATGCAGAAGTACAGCCGGTGGGGGAATCTTGCAGAGCAGCGTGGTGAAATCACCGTGGAAAAGTGGACTTATCTTACGTGTGCAGACAGGATTGACACTGAAATGAGGATCCAGACGACGGAGATTCCTCTGCTTTACCACAGAGGGAGAGAGAGAGAGTGTGTGTGTGTGTGTGTGTGTGTGTGTGTCAAAGGGATTTTTCTATTCACTTGTAGGGTTCGCCTCTTAGGGAGGAGGGCATGTTCTGACAAACCCTTATGAGATGGCACTGACATTTACTTTCCTTGGCTTATACTGTGCGATGAAAAACAAACGGCAGCCTTTTGTTTTCCCTCCAAGTGGAAATCCTTCTGAGTGAAAGTCACACTTTAGAGTTTTAGAGTGTCTTTCTTGTCTTATTCCTCAAGAGCAGCTCATGTTCTATTCTATTCTATTCTATTCTGATAGTGCTCTGGGTCCATCTGGGATCTGGGCAGTTCCCCCTACTGGCAAACCTTCACCATCACTACTTGTTCTTGTAAGAAGTTGACTGAAATTAGTCATGTGTCACTGAAACAGTCATTTATCACATTGGCTTCCACACTGTACTTGATTTATTTTAGTGGTAGTAGTTGGTGGTTGGACTCTTCAGTGTGTGTGTGTGTGTGTGTTGGGGGGGATCTGTCATTGTGAGAAGCCTTTCTCTCTTTAAGGAATGTAGGTTTTCGTCCAGACTGTAGACAGGTGCTGCACTACTAGACCAACATGTCTGAACAGAGGCACAGCCAAACACATGGAAAGCTGTGACCTCTGCTTATAATGCAGATTTTACTGTGCATCAGAATTATAAGGACTATGAAAAACCACTATATGGGCTTAGGTGTGGTACTCAGTAGTGAATTAACAGTGACTTTACTGAACGTAATGACGTTTATTTCCCATGGCATCACTATAATATTCATACAGGGACTTGTAGTTTTGCTGTGATATTATCCTCCAAAACTTGAGAAACTCAGATTGTATTACACTGTCACTAGACACTGTAATTTTGTCAGCTGCCACTTACAGATTAGTCACAGTCGTTTTAAAAGCTCTTTAGCCGCCTGAGGGGAAAGTTTATGAAGTTTCAAACTTCACAAAGTTCGTTGAATATTTTGCCCTCAAGCCCCGCAGGTTGTACTGTAAAACTGCTGGCAGCTGCCGTCCAAGCCCGCGAGAGCTAGCCCGAATCGGACCGGAATTTAGGCGGCGTTGCCTTCAAAATAAAAGCATAACATTTGTCATATAGAAAAAAAGAAAAAGAACAGAACACCAAAATCCGTATCAGAATACGTAGTGGAATCATTTTTATTAAATATGGAGTGAAACTGTAGCTGTAAGTAGCCTAATGCAAGGTAGAGGATGGTTTATTTAAACCACTTTTTTCAATGTGTGAATGCCTATAGGCCTATATGTAGCCTAGCCTATATGTGTATTTGTACTACTTGTACTATTTTCCTATGTTTAAGTTTTGCTTTTATGTTGAGTGCATTAAGTTTTCATGTGTAGGAAATGCGCTATATAAAAAAAACATTTACTTTTACCTGCCCACTAAAATTATAACATTTTATATTTATTATGGCAGATGGCGTTTGATATTTATCAGATTTCTTCATAAATATATTATCTATTTTCGCTTTGGTACTAGATTTTACTCAACAAACAATGCAACACATTCATCAATACGGGTTTTATTTTGAAAGGCCTGACCGGAAACTACGGTTTCTTATTCTGTCTCGCTTGACACCGGTCGCATTGGCACAGTGCGGAGCGTCAAGGTGCGAACAGCCTCGACAGGTAGACAAGAGGTCGGAGAAACTGCCCTCACAGACATTTATTAGTCTCCAGAAGCTGCTGAAATGCGCGGACCTCCTCCTTCAAGTCTCTGAAAGGATTTTTCTTTTTAAATAACAAACTGTTTCAATCGCTTCAAGGATGCGTGGACGCGACAGGTGGTCGACACTGAGCTGGCCGACCTGCATCCTCCTCCTGCTCTCCGCGGTCACACAGATACAGACACAGCGAAGAGGTAAATGGATGTTGGATGTTTTGTCACATTTTCATCATTTGGTGTATCTGTCAAAACCCTGATGCAGTGGACTGAAGCAGGACTTGTGCAAAGGAACAGTGTGCATGTAGAAAAATAACTATAGTAATCCTATAGTAGGCTAGATTTTAGAGGGATTCTAAACAAATATCACAGCAAAACTATAGGTCGCTGCAGCAATATTATAGTGATACCATAGGAGATAATCCTAATAATACTAAAGCGCTATAAATTCACTATAAACTCACTATTTAGTGCCACAGACTATGCTATAGTCCCTATAGGAATCATGATTTTACAGTGACTTTTTACTTTTTTCTAGTTGTTTTGTTACAGTAATAGCATTTCCAGTGCAAAATCCAACACATTAAATCCCCAAAACATTGATTTAAATTCAGAATGTTGAGTCACACGTGTAAATGGATGTGGAGTAATGAGTGGGCTTGATGGTGATACATGATCTGAAAGCTTCGGTTTTTTGAGGATGGAATGAGGTTGTGGTTGTTGTGAATGTCTGGACTTGTCTCTTTGGAGTTATGAATAGCTTATACCATCTCTGCTGAGATATGTCTAATGCATGCAGGCTTAGGTTTGCTCGTTCATACTCACAGCAGTGAATGGAAATAAAGTAGGATACGTTTTTTTGTTTTTTATCAAGCCAGGCAGTGAATATAAAACACAATATAAATGTCAAGTGTTTTTGAACAAACTCTTGCTTATTCTATGGAAGACCTTGTCATTTTTGCATTGAAATAGATGGCTGAGTTTAAGGCAGTTGGGCACTGGGTTGTGTGTGTGTGTGTGTGTGTGTGCACTTGTTTTTCTATACATAGGACCTCACAAGGATGGAACATTTTGCTGCTCCTCACCTCTTTAAGAGGTTAGTTTAGGATTAGGTGAGGGAAGGGACTAAATTTAGGGTTCGTTTAGAGCTGGGTAGGTAAGGTAGCCTATATACTAGAGAGGGATAAGGTGTTAAGCAGTGAATTCAGTTGAGTCAATAAAAGTCCTAACAAGTATAGTAATACAAACTTGTGTGTGTGAGCGCGAGTGTGCATGTGCAAGCGTGTGTGAGTGTGTTGGAGCAGGTCTGTGTGTGTGTGTGTGTGTGTGTGTAGAGGGTAGTGATTTGCGGTGTGCTCAGATTTTCCCTTCTTCAGGGCTCGTCAGTCCCTCCCAGGGAAACAGACACACTTCGTCTTCTCGCCTGACTTCATCCGGCTTTGTTTCCCTCTCACACAGAAACACACACACACACACACACACACACACAGAAACACAGGCAAACAGCAGGCATGCAAAAGTAGGCATACAGATACACACACACACAAATGCAGGCATACACACATGCATGTACACATACATGCAGAAACATTCACACAACATACAGTATATGCACACACATGCATGCTTGTGCACACACACACACATACACAGTAGACATCAATCAGTGTATATAGTCACTTGGATGATTATTAAAGGTAAAATCCTCCCTGAAACACTTTAACTCTATTAAAAAAAACAGTTATTGATGATGTATCTTGTATTTCTGTGTCTATTTTGTCGTTTGGTGTAACAAATTCAGGCTTTCTCTGGGGGTTGTTGAAAGGCATTCTGGGAAACGTAGGAAATAACTTTGAGGCATGTTGAGGGAAAGTGGGTACACCAAAAGAGTACTAAATTATGACACTTTATCACAGCTGCTGGAATGCACTGAACATCATAAATTGATGCTATCCGAGGCTGGATGTTTCTTTTAAGTGCATCTTCAGAATTTACCTCATCGTTTCTGTTTTCTATCACTTCCATTTGCAGAACAACTCCTGGAAGGATTTATCAGCTTTGCATTGCCTCTCAGATTTACTGTCGTCATGTTTACATAATATGCAAGCCTCCTTCTGAAAGTATGCTGTAATTCAAGGACCAGACGTTTCCCCTGGGTGGCCAAACAGCCCCATCTCCATAATATATGGCCCTCTATCTATGTACAGTACTTTCAGATCAGTAGTTCTACGCCAAACCAGGCGCTACTAGACATTCAGGATGCAACGGAAATATGATATAGGGAATCTGATGGGATAATTACACCAGAGGGAGCGTCACAGACTGTTTATTTCATACCCGTCATGTATGTTTTTCCTGGTTCTTCCCAGCAGCTGTTTCAACCTGTGTGAACACGAGTCCCATCTCTGCCATTGTAGCTGTCTGCGTCGCATTTTATGAGCATTTGTGGGCTGATGTTTTGAAGTGTTGATGTTTCAGAGTCATTAAGTGCAAACAGATGCTGAGCGTTATAGTCTCCTCCACTTTGGAAAATTCACTTGTGTACATAAGCAGGCGTTACAGCCGCAGGCCCAGTTAGAGATAGCTCATATATTAGATACTATAGAGTAGTAATGTGTTGTTAGAGCACCTTATTTGCCATATTACATATATAATAGTGTAATTAGGAGTTTGTTCTTTGCGTATTCCTCCCTATTGTGTTAAATCAGATGAGGATACAGACATTTATTTATATGAAAATGCCACAGATTATCACTTTGAGTCGGGGTTGTGGGTTGGAATGCAATATTTGAATCACATCCCTTGCGGTTCCCCCTCAGTTGCACTGCTAATTATGGTGTAAACCTGTATGCTGCTCTTAAGCCACGATGGAGAATCCAACTGTTTGGGCTTGGCTGGAAAACACGTCTGGCTCAGCTGTTTTAGATAACGATCTACCACAACACACGAGTAGAATAACCAGGGATACCTCACATGAAGCTTCTCACTGCACTAGTTAAGATGTTTTTTCTTTAAATGATCTTCATATTGTCTGAAGTTGTATTTAGTAGTAGGATAAGCCCCTTGAGAAAAACAGAAAGACATCAAACAAAACCAAAATAACATTGAGCAAGTAGGACCATGGTCTGAAAATATATACAAAACATTAAAAGCATGAGAAAATAATTTTCAGATGCGAAAGTAAAGCAGTTTTAAACAGACCAAAAGAGGCAATAGATTGTAAATGAGAAGGTAAATTATTAAATTAGTAAGAAAAATCTTTCTCTCTTAATGAGTAATGAGAAATATGAAGATATTTTGAATATGGTATGTGTTTATATTAAAGGGGCAGTTGTATATATATCAGTTGAATAATGAGAAAAACTATACTAGAATAGGCAGTTTGATAGTTTCATTATTTAAATATGAGTAAATAAAGTATACAATTTAACCTACAATAAACCAGACATAATATGGACTCAGTTGCTACCTCAGCACACATCACTCGTCTCCTCTGTCGCTCTCTGAGATTAAAGGTGCTAAATTGCAAGTCTGGAGCAACATGAGTGGGTCAAATGAATGGGGACCGGTCATTTAAGCTGCTTGACCCCTGTTACCACGGCAACATCAAAGGCCTTTTAGGAAGTAGGTGGTGCTTCCCTGTCCTACTGTTAATGCAACAAAGGGCAGGTTAGCATCCATTAACAACTGCTTTTTAAACTCTGCACTCTTTTTTTTATTGAATCGATGCTTTGTTTTTGTCATTTCATACAGCAGCAACCTATGGTGTGTCTCAAATATGTGTACGTTAGAGAATAAGGTGGTAACTTCAGGTTGAATAAACAGCAGCAGCAGTCTTCCTCCCACAAGTTTAGTTTCCAAAAACAAAGTTGCGGCACTCCTCCCTATTTCTGTGTCGCCTCGAGGACAGTCCTTCACAGGTTAACTCCCATTTTATCTGTAATTACTGCTTTCATCTTCACTGTGTACCGTTTCAGCACTTGGCCAAGCCCATGTCGACTGATTAGACCTAGACAGAAAAACAAATTAAGCATCTAAGCCCTTTCTCGAGTTTCAAGAATATGTAACTAAGTGCTTTGAAAAAAACAAAATCTCTCTCATTATATCTATAGAGGATTTGAGGAGCATTGTACAGGCAGGTTCGGTCGCGGGTGTTTTCTGAGACTGAAAACCTGCCGGCTGTTTGAGGGTGACAGTCAAACGAGGCGCAGGTATGATCTCACGCTGAGAGGTGACAGGATGTTTTGGTTCCCTCCTCCATCTTTCTATGCGCTCTATCTGATCTCCCATCTAAAACTGGCCAGTCAGTAGCTGCTTTTTGATACTGGGGAATGCTTTGTTTTCCCAGCTGCAGACTAAGCTGGTGGCTTTGAGGTGGTGAGGTGCTGCTAATGGGGAATGAAGGGACACTGAAAGAGGTTTGCTTCTCCCACCTGCTCAGCTCTTTAGGACAGCATTGTTTAACCAGCAGTTATGAACAAATAGCATGTAAAGCTTCAGTAACTGACACATTTGGGTGGTTTAGTGGCTAATTGCTAGATGTAGGAATTCATATCTGATATGAATCCTGTAACTAAAAGGCCTGTTGAAGTGCCCTTTAGCAAGATATTGAACCCCTCAATCATTGTAAGCCACTGTGGATAATAGCAACAACTAAAATGCCTAAAACCTAAACTGATAATCCACAAGATTTTTGTTTTTTCTTGATTTTTGCGACACCCTTGGTGATAAACGGTCATTGCTTTGGTGTTTTGCAGTCAATGTAGGCCCTGGCCCATCATACTGTAATAATAAAGACATTCAATGCAGACTGTGGCTTCTTATATTTATTCCAAACAAAATCACTGTTGTTGCTTCTGTAAAAGTAAAACTGCAAATCACTTGCTGTGCCTTTTTCCCGGGAAAGATGGATCCCGTCATAGGTGTTCAGAACAACAAATGTAAAAGCTTTCATGAACTGGCTGTAGGTTGAATCACTATTGTATGGTATCAATCAGCAATAGAGAAAAGTAAAATGGACATTTATATAAAAAAATTGCAGATTATTACTTAATTATGGATGGTTAGAAGTTAGTTTGAAGTTAGTTTTGCTGTGCTTTGTTTATTTGCAGTTATAAAAGATAGAGGTGAAGTGATGAAAACATTGTGATAAAAGCGACTTTCATTTTTCTGATTCAGAAAGTTTAATAAAACTCAGAGAGATGTAGTGTTGGAGGTAATGTTTTACTTAGTGATGGACAACACACTTGGCAGCACAAGCCATATTGCTACATGTTCTTTAAGTGGGTAATGTAAAAGTAGATAGTAGAATAACTCTAACGTAGTTACTTTTTAAAGAAGTAAAGTAACAAATCACTTTTAAAAGTAACTTTCCCCAACCCTGGAGAAATGTGCTGATAATGAAATGAAACTCTCTCTCCTTTACCACCTCCTTCTCACTTGCCTTCTGTCTGACTTAGTGCTTGTGCAGGCTAAAAGGACAAGAGTCAGCAAAGAAGGAGAGAAACTACACTGGAAGGTAGTTGCACATAAAAGGCCTTAGATATCTCCGCTTCACTTGACTGCACGAGCACAGGCCATGATAACTCTCGCTGTGCCTAACCCCTAAACAAACAGAGGGCTTTCTGTTAGCCGCTAGCCAATACCTTTATTTACAGACTCACTCATTTCTATCCACCATAAAGAGCTTACTGGCTGTGAAACTGCTTTACAGCGGGATCTTACTGTGTTTCTTCCAGTCCTGAACCCGAGGCAGAGGTGACTCTCATGGCGATTCCCTCTCATTTTTTCCGTTTTAGGGGACAACATGTTTGCGTGGCACCTCACCTCTCATCGGTCTGGGGAGGTGCAGGACAGCGACATGAGGAGGAAGCGCTCTTAATCATTTCCACCATGGTGGCCAAACAGG
The DNA here is from genome assembly GCF_048128805.1 of Centroberyx gerrardi. NCBI lineage: Eukaryota > Metazoa > Chordata > Actinopteri > Beryciformes > Berycidae > Centroberyx > Centroberyx gerrardi. Next base: position 7,530,830 of record NC_136017.1, read on the forward strand.
CGCTATGCCCATATCATCCAGGGGAACTGGACCCCTGCCAAGACCGGGGGCCGCGGACCTCTTAAGACTTATAGATAGATTCACACCGCTATTAATCAGCCAAGGAGCGGAACGGACAAAGAAGTGGCTTCGAGGCCGGTCTTCACATTGTGCTTGTTTTTACTGACTTGCAGATTTACTGTCTAGAGATGAATCACTGAATTCCGCCTGTGGGTGAAGCTCGGTGATGGTGTTTGTTGGCGTTAGATTCCCAGTTAGGGTCAGGTTAGAGATATGTGGGAAAGTGATGAGACTGTTAAAACAAATACTTAACACGCATGTACAATATTCATTTTCACCTCCTGAACTTCAAAAGATCTAATTCTTTGTCTAGAACGAGGCAATTTTGTACAAAGTAGGCGATCAGATACCAATGTCATCTCGAGGAACAAGGTTGATTTTTGTAGTTTGCAATTGAAGCACAGCATCATGTATGTGTACGAATCCCCCTGTTTGCATTGTTTATGTTTATTGGGAAAAGACCAGATGCAGGTCATCAGATATGACCGAAGAAGGCCTGGATAAAGCATGATGGGGTTCGAGTCACACTGGAGCCACCTGCCCCAAAATGTCTGCACTCATGATACTGTAGAGCTCTTTGGATTAAAAAAAAGTTCACCAAAGAGCATCTGAAGAATCCAAAATGAGATACCCACCATTTGAAAAAGTGCCGCCTAGCCTTATAAAATGATTGATAGCACAAAACTAAAGCAAAATTACCCAACAATCCTGCAAGGTGACGTCAGTAAACTGGATTTCGCTTTTAAGTTTCAATTCGTCACTTTCTGTCGACAGAGAAGTGACCATATGCCAGAATTTCATTTGGGCAAATCGTCTCCATTAGTGGGGATGAGACGCTTCTCTGTTGCAGCCCCACTTTGTGGTCTATGCTGATAGGACTGCTGCCTTTGTACATCAAAATCTGGCCTAGTGCAGCTTCAATTCCTCGGTTGACAAAATGACGTTTCAGACACAGAACAATGCCGTTTTTTAGGAATGCTGAGCGATGAACTTTGTATTGTCCATTGATAGCTGCTGGATCGGGCTCGGCGGTTTGGGTGAGACACTGTGCGGTTTGACATTTTATGACTCACTGTGCGCATTAGTGGAATTACGTGCCCCGGAGTACAGTATCTAGGCTGCAGGGAAAGAGCTCCTCTGTCCTGGAATGTAACCCAAGCACTGAGCCCCGAGGTTTACGGCCTCCTTCCACTTGACTTGAATGCCACATCCATAGAAGCTCATTCGCCTCTGACAGGTGAGAGAGAGGCAGAAGGAGAAAAGGAAAAGGAAGAGGCAGGAGAATCGAAGAAAAGGGAAAATGTTTGCGTTTGATTTTATTTGTCACAGTATTTCTATGACATAGGAGATGTATAATTTATGATGTGACATGGTGACACAGATTTGTGACTCAGCATACAATATATAGAGTTATATTCCAAAACACAATCATTATGCAAAGTTCATCATTCAATATCTCAAATATAGAGGATCCAGTAGGTAAAATTGTTGCCACATTTGTCAACGAAGGACTCAAGTTACCTAATATCCTTTAAAAAGTGCCATAATTACTTTTAATTTTGTGCCGTCAATCATCTTGTAAGAGGAGGTGACACTGTTTTTCACCTGCTGTTCTTGCAACAGAACTCCTCGTTTTGTGTTTTTTGGCTTCCCGGCATCCAAGATGACCCGCCATACTCTTCATTTTTGCCGCCTGGTGTCCGACAAATGCTCTCGTTCATGGGTTCAGATTCTCACAAACAAGGAACCGACTGTCCTCTCGCTTCTGCCTCCTGTGCTCCTTGATGAATCGTGCATTGAGTCTTGGTAAGGGACCAACATGAACTGTCTCACACCCTCTTGTCTGAAAATGCCCTGCTTTCCTCCGTGCCAAAAAAAGCCCACTTCAGCATGCCACAGGGTGTTGGGATCGGGGATGGGACGGGGGGGGGGGGGTTTGGGGGACGAGTGTCATGGGTGTTGATTTTTCCCGAGCTTCTGCCAAGATGCCCTGCAGGGAGCTTTCTCTTCTTCGCTTTGAAGAATTTGATTTGTTTGATATCTTGAAAACACAATAAAAAAAAAGTCTTTGAGGAGTGTGAGAGACTTTATTACCGTGATGAAAAGATGTAACAATGTAGCAATAATGTGAGGAATAATTCACAGTCATACAAATATATAAATAAATGCACTTGCTCTCTACTTTCACCCTTAGCGTATCCGTTCACCCTAATAAAAAGGATGACAATGATGTTATAGACAATAATGTGGTAAGAAAACTTGATGTAGAGATGTGTTGTTTTTGTCTTCCAACCGCCTTTCCTCCTTCCTACCAACTCCAAGTACTGTAGGCTTCAGGCAACAGATGGCAGTATTTCATGATCTCTCTTCTCCCTGCATATTGTTGCTGTCAGTTGAAAACCTTGTATCTCCAAAATGTCAACTCTTCAGGAAAAGCAGGCTTGTTTTTAGTTCGACCTCCATGCATTTTCGAGTTTTGAAAGCGTTTCATAAGACCAAGTGTCGCAGTATTTTCTGGCCCCATAGAGGAGCATGTAATCCTTCAACCGGAGTTAACATGAAAATCACCAAACTGGAGTTGTGAGGTTTTCACTTGACAACAGTGATGTTCAGTTTCAACATAGTTCTGCCTTCATGCAAGTAATTATCTCCACTATCTGTCACTGATTCCAAAGCACTGAGGTTTGTGTAGGAAAAAATGCCCACGATTATCCACTGATGGTGATATACAAGTCGATTTTGACTGTAAACAATGGTTTATATACAGTATATTCCTAAGTCATTGAATGTACTCTTGTTTTATTTTATTTATTTCTCCTTTATGTAACCAGGTGAGTCCCATTGAGATGTTCATCTCTTTTGCAAGGGAGCCCTGGCCAAGAGAGCAGCAAACAGATATTACAAAAATACAACACAAAACCACAATATAAAATTACAAGGAATACATACAAATATACAAATTACACAGTATACAATCTCAAGTAAAACAGCAGTTTTTTAACACATCAGTTTTTAAAGACTGCAAAAGACTTTTAAAATCACCCAGAGGGATGAAGTGATCCAGGTTTGCATCTTTCTGGAGCTGATTCCAGGACCATGGAGCATAATAACTAAAAGCCATATTCCCAAATTCTGTGGAAGGGCGAGGGACAGTGAAAAGTAGTAAATAGTGAAAAGTAGTAAATTGTGATTAAAATACAATAATTGATCAGCTATTTTTACTTTTTATCCTTTCCTATTTCATTGAAACCTATTCTTTATGTGGACAAGTTCCCTTGAAATGTACAGTAATGCAAAAATGAACCTTGCAATCTCTGTGCTGCTGCCATCTGCTGGTGGATTCGGGTACAGCAGACATTGCGACTACATTCCATTATAAACATCATTTTTCAGTGTTGTCAGTTTTAAACAGCCATGAGTTATGAATGAGACTGAGGTCATGGAGTTTTTTATAACCGGTGAAAATTGCTTGTTACCTTATCATAAGCCACAAGAGTGTACATGCATATAAATGTATGTGTGTGTGCGTGTGTGTTTCACCCATCCCTGATCCCAACGCCCTGTGTGTGTATGTGTGTGAGCGAGAGAGAGAGAGACAGAGAGAGAAAGAAAGAAAGAAAGAAAGAAAGAAAGAAAGAATCAGACCATAGAAGAGAGAGCAAGAAAAAGTAAGAACGAGAAAGTGAGAGAGAGAGAGTGTGTGTGTGTGTGGGTGTGTGTGTGTGTGTGTGTGGGAGTGTTGGTTGCAGCTGTGCTAAATTACCGGTGGAGGGTCTAAATCTCCCAAACCTGAACTAATCGCCACGGCAACTAGATTCCTCCAGAGCTGTATGACTGCCAAGGGACTTCTGTCCCTGTGTGTGTGTGTGTGTGTGTGTTTGCCTTAGTTAGAGCCCATGCAAATCACTGAAAAACCACTAGTCTGCACTCTGCATTTCTGTGTAAGATTTATTAGAGAAGTGTTCTCTGGAAGAAAATGTTTTACCCACAAAGAAGATAAAACATTTAATTTTAATTCAATTTTGGGGGATTGTGTCTTTCCCAACACAGGCGCAAAGTTCATACCTGTCACCAGCAGATATTCAGACTGTGATTGGTTGCAATTACATCTTTACCACTGCTATCTGAAGACAGTAATTGTGTGGACCACCCACTTCACACACTCACACATTTCATCCTTGACACTTTTTCCCCTTCCCTCTCCCCATTTAACCTATTCTCTTTCTCTCACTCACTTAATCCTCTCTCTCTCTCTCTCTCTCTCTCACACTCACACACACACTCACACACACACACACACACACACACACACACGTTCTCTCAATGTTTTCTTGCACTGTCCCCCACACTTATCTTATCTTCTTTCTCTCCATCTCTTTCTCTCTCTTACTTTTACTTTTTCCTCCTCTCTTTGATGTTCTCCTCCCTTCCCTCTCTTTTCTTCCTCTCTCTCTCTCTCTCTCTCTCTCTCTCTCTCTTTTTGTCACCATACACACCTATACAGCATGGCCACATCAAAGCCTGACTCTCACTCCTTGCTCATTCTTCTGCTCGTCGGCTGTCCTTTATCAAATAAATATCAAGATATAAGATTGTGTGTGTGTGTGTGTACGTGTGTGTGTGTGTGTGTGTTTGTGTGTGTGTGTGTCTCAGCCCTCCCAACTGTCCCTGCTAGGATTTCAGAGGCCCAGTAGACAGGACCCCGTCATTGTCTCTCTGTTTAATTGGGATATCGTGTTTCTCTCCTCATGCTCTTTCCCCCTGGGGAAGCCGCACAGTTCACACGCTCACACACACGTTCATTAATCATAAAACGTTTGTGTGCAAACACACAGGCTATTGTGTATACCTCAGCTGTGTGTGTGTGTGTGTGTGTGTGTGTGGGTGTAGGTGGCAGGACAAAAACATTGGAGATCTCTACCTACCAAGCTCATTAATGCAGGGCTTTTACTTTTCTCTTGGAGCAGACAACGCATTTTGTGCATCCAAATCCAAAACTCTAAGTCAAGTGTTGTGTCAGCTGTTTGGTCAGTGACTTATTTAAAGGAAAAATCCACCCTAGCGTAAAAAAAGCAGCTGTTGGTGATGCACCTTGCATTCCTGGGCCCATTTTGTTGTTCGGTGGTGTGGAAGAAAACTCAGGACAAGAGAGTGGCAGTTTGACAGTTTATTCATTCTGCAGGTTGGGAGCCAAGGAACTCAAAGTCTGGAGTTTTATAGTGTTGAATATTCATGAATATGTTAATAGAGATGGAATATAACAAAGCTATTGGTCAAAAAGTATAAGGTCATATGAACAAGACTGAACAACCAATGATATAGTTGTATAGCACTTTAAGGAGATGCATAATAAGAAGACAACAAGTTATTTACATTATTACATTGTTATTTAATATAACAACATAGTTATTATATTATTTTGTCAAGGCCACTTGGTCAGTGTTTTCTATGAGATTTGGGCATTTGCACATTCCAGGCTCACAGTTCTGAGAAACACACAAGATGTCCCTTTAGTGTTTAAGCTACTTACTTTTATAATGGTGAAGCAGATTTAGTATTCTTGAGTTTAGTCACTTAAGGCAGTGGTTCTCAACGTGGGGTCCGGGGACCACAAGGGGTCCTTGAGGGGGTTCCAGGGGGTCCCCAGCAAATTGATGAATTGTTAAACTTCAGCATTATTTCATTTACAGGAAGTTGAAACCATTAGAGAATGTAGAAGAATGACTGTTTTGATCATAGTTTGGGTCCGAGAGACGAAATCTCATCAAATGGGGGTCCGTGGCTCTGATGTGGACTAACTTGATATGAAAAAGGTTGAGAATCACTGACTTAAGGTGTTAAATATATGTACATATGGGTCAAAGGTTACATATGAGCATATAGGAATGATGCTTATAGGTACTTTTCCATTTCTTCCTCAACAGTGGTATATTTTTTGTATTCCTGTGGATAACTGGCCAAACATAGACAATGTGACATGTCAAAACATTTCCAGTGCAGCTACAATGGAGTTTAATAGTAGAAAATGTTTCAGCAATCTAAAACATTAACAGTAAACGTCTGTTTTGGTGTCAGTCCCTCAGAATCAAAGAGGGCTTCTTTCTAGAGACGCCATTTTGCACCAAGAGACGTTCAACAATCATACAGGGAGAGGAGAAATCATGCAGGTTGAAGGAAAGTGGGTACATCAAAAAAGTAAATTCATTACAACATAACTGCATGCGTTGAACATCACACACTGAAGATATATAACTGTAAGATTACTTGAGGGTGGACTTTTCCTTTAAGCGTCTGTATTTGTGTGTGTGTGTTTTGTGCGAGCATGTGTCTGCACAAGTAGATGTGAGCACATGACTAGATGCAAACTGCCACTGGAATGTGTATAGGTGCATGTGTATGTGTGCATGCATAATAATTAAAATGTTAAGTACCAGGTGGCTCTAATATTCACATCCCTGAGGTCACTGACCCATAATGCTTTGGGTTTGTTTACTTACCCTGCTCATGGCCCTGTGCGGGTCGGTGCAGCTGACAGCTAATGCTGATGAAAAAGTGTTGGAAATGTCAAGGAGGGAGGGAAGGGGCAGGAGAGCTGAATGTATGTGGGAGTAGCAGGGCATTCACATTGATATATTACACTGCATTTAAGAAGATCTAGTCCAAAACAACATTCATTTTGGCGAAAAGATGATTCAAAACCTCTAAAATATTGAGATATGTAAAAGTCAACCAAGAGTTTAATTTGGCAAAAATCCTTTAAAATGATAGATTTTGTTTTCATTTGTTGGTTTTTGTTGGTTATTCTGTAAGAGTAGGTGTCAAGTTGGTTTCAAATTGTGAATATCTCATTTCATTTTTGAAAGGAACTTTGCATTTTATTGTTTCAAACAATTTGAGCAATCAATGAACTTGAAATTTCACAGCCTACCATTATCTCTTGTGTGTGTGTGTGTGTGTGTGTGTGTGTGTGTGTGTGTGTGTGTGTGTGTGTGTGTGTCAGGCAATATGCACAGGCCTCTATTGTCTTTAACAATGGATGTACTTCACACGCCAATCTTGTATTGTAATATAGTGTAATTAAGTATTCGGTCACATTTGAAAACATGTTGACATTTGTCTGGTTTTCTGTTGTGGAAAAAGAAATAATTCTTGTGAAATGATCAGCTTTGGCAAAAAACTGGACAGGAAATCTCAGCCTCCCTAATTGCCACTGGTAATGACCGTCTGCAACCGCGAAGTACGTGAGTTTTATATTATTTGTATAATGATTTTTTAATGCTTTGTTGATGTACCATTGCCAGTACAGCACTTGTGCTGTCAAAATATATATCTCAACATAATGTAGAATCAGTTTTCCATAGTTAGACGTCTTGTGGAAGCCTGCTTGTCTTGGCACAGTATTTCTTGCCATGTAATGAAAGATCCTTGGGACTACAAGCAGCAGTTTGGGGAAAATCCAGCCATTTTAACTGGTGGATAAGGAGGTTACTCGCTTTTCCATTGCAGTTACCCGGAAAGTCATTACATTCTGTATTAGAGAAGGAAAGCGTAAGGAATCTTAAAACTTTGAATGAGTCACGATTCACTTGACAAGATTGTGAATTGGCTCCGAGGAAAAGCTGATGCATTGATTCTAGCCTGGATTTTGTAATAGTGGACCTCAGAGCCAAACACTCATTTGTGCTGCTATCTCTGACAGCTGCTTTCGCATCACTCCCAGAAATATTCAATCTGTTTCTCACATTAAAAAAAAACAGCGATTTCATTCTGCCTTTTCACTCGGTCCCAGCTAGAGTCCAGCAGGATGCACTTAACCGCTATTGTTGACAGAAGTATTGGTGTTTTATGAATGTGCAAAGTATCAAGATGTGGCAGCTTCCAAGCCTCCAAATGTCATGCAGCGTGGGCGTGGGAGGTCCGTGTGCTGGAATGTGTAACAGCTGGATGTCCTAGCTTGGCAGATGAGGCGGGTGGCTGGATGACGGGGGCACTCAGGGCCATGTGGAGGAGGAGGGGGACCGGGACGGGAGGGGTGGGGGGGGGGGGGGGGGGCAACTCCTCCCTCATCTCCCATCTGTGAGAACCTGGAGCCGGTGCAATTTCCGAGCTTTTTCTCCGATGAGGCAATGGAGTCCGTCCCCGGGGAGAGAGGGGCTTAAGACATCGATCCAATCAGATACGCCCTCCCCTCCCCTGCCGCCTCGCTCTCTCTCAGCTGCTGCCTTTCATTCATCCCTCGCGCTGTCGGCTTCGCTCGTCTCCTGCTGCTGTTCCCTTCAGCCCGTCTCCTGTTTGCTGCAGCATTGTTCGGTTCATTTCTTTGCCCTACTGTCTATTCTCTAACATCTGACTCGTCTCTATTTTACCAGTAATCCTACTAATCACCACAAAGTACCACAAAACATACGTCAAAGTGCCACGAAGTTCCATTAAGAACTGCAAATCACCGCAAAGTACCACAACATACCAGAAATGGCGTGTCTGATTGGATTTATGGTATTGTGTCATGCTTTGTGGTACTTTTTGGCATGTTTTGTGGTACTTTGTGGTATTTTGTGATTTGTTTTGTGATACTTTTTGGTATGCTTTGTGGTACTATATGTGGTACTATATGGTATTTTTTCTACTCTTTTTCCTTGGGACAGGACAATAAATCAAATAGATAAACACTGACCTGTCAGTATAGTGTAATTTCTTATTTTCTGAAGCCCTCTTTTCCTTTTGTGGTTGTTTGCAAGAGCAAATTAAATCATTTCAGTTCTGCTCAAGGTAAATTACCCGCTGTCAGTCTCAGCACTAACAGCCTAATGTGCCCACAGTGTCATCTTAAGCCGTCAGCTGCTTCATCCTCTCAAGAGTGGTTTGGATGAAGTTCACCTTCATGGGTGGGCCTCCAGCCTTCTGTTCATATGCTTTTTTTTCCCACATCAGTCATGTGTTCCTCAAGTTCATCATTTTGCATGTATTCAAACTCCAATTTCAAAGTTTACCAAATTATGATTTATGTACGATTTCTTCTTACTTGATCAAAATCAATGCCAGGCATGTGAAATTAAGCTTCCCTGCTTTTAAGAACATTAGTTCAGTCATGACCCACTGGCCACATGTTCTTCCTCCCCTTAACAGTAAATATTGTTTTTTTGGCCTTTGGAGCACATGTCACAAAATGACCCAGCAACTGTTTTGACTTGCCAAAATGAAAGTTGAAACAATATCTGTCGTCTGCTACCTGCACTGTTTTGTGAAATTGGGACCTAAATATCTTTCTGATATCAGTAAGTAAGTATTTTCCAAAGCTTATAATATGTTTGCTTATAATAGGTTTGCCAGGTATGCCTTAAAGAAGGTCTGCTGAGACTGAAATCTTGCAAATAAATTAGATTCTGCATAGATCTAAGTTTGCGGATGTCTGACTCCAACACCTTTGCTAAGCCTTCAGCTGGGTGAGCGGTGGCTGTTCTACATTCTGACAAAGCTTTTATAATATGCTTGTTTAACTTGTGTAACTTGGCCACCTCCTGCATGTCTACGTCCATCAAATGCTTGCTGGGAACTGAGCAGGTTGGAGTTAAGCATCTCAAGGACTCCTCGAACTCTTCTGAACTTGAGATCCTTTACCGCCCCTCATGATACGCTTGAAATCCGTAGAACGTGAACATAGCATGAACTGAACCAGCAGAGACACAGTTAAGATTTTCTTGTGGCCTATTTTGAAAACATTTTGAAAAGTCCATATTTTACTGAGGTTATTTCTGTGCACATCGGGTGTGTCACTGTGGTAACACGAATGCCTGCAAGCATGTTCTCCATGCTGGAAACGGTCTAAGGGGACCCACTCATCAACTTGTGCAGGGGAGGAGTCGCAGTGTGTGAGGGAGCAACTCTGATTAGCCAATGACTTCTTCAGTAAGGCAAGCCTGCCTCCGCACTGGGGTCTCCCCCTGTCCATGTAAGTATGTGTGTGTGTGTATGTGTTAATCTTCGTGAAGGGGTATGCAGCAGCTTGAGTGGATGGACTGAGTGCGCTGGGAGCTTTACTAGAGGGAGGGTCTGTGAGTTTTTATGTGTGTCTGCATTCATTCACTAGTCACTCAATGGCCCTCGGACAGCTTGGATTTAACTGTTGACCCGCTGGCTAACAGGTGGAGTTTGGGAAACAGTTAGGGCATTGTTGGAGTACCGTTGTTCTCTGAGACACTTGGAAGACCGTTGGCAGAGCGAGGCAGCATGTTGAGGTTCCAGATGTGGTTTCTTCTCCTGGTCCTGTGTGCCGGGCGCCTGGAGGCCTGGTTTTGGAGCAGTGATCCAGAACCCACCGAGGCGCCAACGGAGACGTCGGCAACAACGGCAGGATCCGAAGGCACCTCGAAGCCCAGTGGCACAAAGAAGGAGGAGGAGGACAACTTGGCCGGGGTCGGGGCACAAATCATCGATGTGGCCTCAGGAATCCGTAAGTTTGTTGAGACGTGGGACGCCACCCCGACCACTTGGACTACTAACGGAGGACTGGGAGAGAAGGTGGAGAAGCCTAACCCTAACATGACGGGTAATGCAGACAGGTCCGGAGGGGAGAGGGTGGAGGAGGGGTCTGGGATAGGGGTAGGGGACGGGTCTGGGTTAGGAGCAGAGTCCAGGGCTGATTCTGGGTCTGGGTCAGGTATAGAGTCTGTTTCTGGATCTACATCAGGGAGGGTTGAATGGTCAGACATCACTGTAGAGCCAGACCTTGAAAGGGATGTGGTCCTGCTAACAAATTTAACTGGGCTTGTGGGTAATGTTTCTAGCATCAATGAAACTGTTGAGGGTGTCTTGAACTCCACGCTAACCCCCCCTGATAGCCGCATCAATGGTTCTGACTCACCTTGTCTGCCCGTCCCCTCTCATTGGCCCATTTGCTCTGGCAAAAAGCCGAAGTATTTCACGCTGCCCAACTTTTTCAACCACACCTCTGTGGAGGAGGTGGGGGCGGTCCTACAGGAGTGGGCCTGGCTGGCAAGGGCGGGGTGTCACCACGGCGCAGAGTGGTTCCTCTGCCTCCTGCTGGCACCCAGATGCCCCAGACCCAACGCAACAGCCACCCAGTTGCCCGCACTCCCTTACCTGCCCTGTCGCAGCTTCTGCCATGTGCTGCGAGACAGCTGCTGGGCGTCCCTGGAAAACGGGCGGCTCCCGGTGGAGTGTGACCTCCTGCCTGACAGAGCGCAGGAGCCCGGGCGTCCGGCGTGCCTGTCAGTTAGTAACCGTAAAGGTAACTCCAGCGGGTTAGAATGTATCCTGTCCTGGCGATACATTTTGAATCCGATGTCACGCCTCTCTTTGTCGTTGATGTTTATGCGTTAGTCTGTGTGTGTGTGTTTGTTGCAGACTGTGTAGTGTTTGTTTTAGTAAAAGCTGCGAGACTTGCCACACGTTGCTTTTTTGGATTTCTTGGCGAGTCACGTGATTCACTTTAAATGCTTGGCGGCCGTTCGTTCATCCTGTTGTGAGTGTGGTGCTGCAGATGATTGTTCCTACCGCTGTGGCGTCACTCACTCTCCACTGCACATGTTTTGAGAAGTGGCTTTAGCACACACGCATGGCACACACCTTAGATCACTTCACTGTGACCGGCTGCATGCTACAGTCATGTCATTGTCTTGTCAACTGCACAGCATAGAACTGCATCCTCAAAAGCACAATTTTTTAATGTATAACACAGATATGTGATAACTCAGCAATGGTCAGCAATAGCAATGTTATTGGTTCTTTGAAAATCATTATTGCTAAACTGATAACTGCAGACTGCAGGCAATTCTTGGTTGCAACTTTTATTTACTTTGCATTGAATTTAAAGTTGTTGAGCAAGCTAATGCTAATGCAAATAAGTTATCTTGCATTCAACAATATTGAGAACACCAAAGAAGAACATGTGGAATTATTGCTACCATGCATTCCATTTTACACACGTGTGCAGGAGGTGGGGACAGGTGGGAATTGAGTGAATACATGCATCCAAGTCCTTCCTGGTTGCACAGAAAACGTTTAAAGATAACTTTATTGATGTAAAACAAAAACAAAAAAACTCTCAAAGCTCTCGTATGATACTACATAAATGCCTCTTTATATTTTCCTCATTGAGAAAGGGATTTTCCTTAGTTTGGGATAGGGAATGGGTGTGATGTGCAGTGTTCAGAAGCCATTCCCTCAGTATAAACCCTCAAGACAGGAAATGTTCTAGAGGCCCAAGTTTTAGTGGCTCCATAAATTGCGCTCTATAGCATATTCATTAGGGAGCAGATCGTTGCAATATAGAGTATTCATTTGGGGGTTGATATGAACTCCAGTACATAAAACACTGTTTATCATGTCATTTGTTTTTCCATAGGGATACTCTAACGTAAAAGGTCTGGGTTTTTGTAAATGGATAGTTTTGTGATTTTCCATGTGCCACTTTTACCAAGTAGGGTTTTTGTTTGGATAACCTATCAACTTCAACATAAACCACACTCTCAATGTCTAAATTTGGAAAGCCCTTTGCTATAAAACATACAGTTATGTGTGCGGTGTGTGAGACTGTTTTACACTATGGTAGTATACAGTAAGAAGAGTTGATAAAAATGTGTGCTTTCTTTGAACACCTGTTGTGCGGGGCAGAGAATTTGTCCATTTTTTTGTTTGTGCTCATATTTAGCTTGACAAGACCTTGGCTCTGCATAAGGCACACTGTTGATTTACATTGTGCTGCTGCACATGCCAAGGCAGGATATGAAACCATAAACCACAAAATCACTGTGCTTGTCGTTATGCTGTTTTCATTGGGTGTGAATTTCCAAACACCTGCATTTGCCCATTCATTAGCCCATAGAGAGAGAGAGAGGGAACGAGAGAGAGAGGGAGAGGTGGGAAATAAGAGGTTTAGGTTCTTGTTAGCTAAATTATTTTCAATAGACTGCATTTATCAGGAAATGCCCAAGAAATTGATCCCTTGATTCTATGTCTGTACTTATCGTTCCATGTTTATAATCTGATATAGTCTCTGATACTTTCTATTCTCCTTCCACAGAAGAATGGATACATTTTGTGGGAGATGATGCAGATACATATATCATTCTCCACAGGACATATTGACAATGCCTTCTGTTTCCCACAGCATTCGGCTGATAATCAGTCTATTGCTCCCCTATCTTACCATCGCATCCCACCCTCACATGCCAATCTCCCTAACAACGCAATCACACCACACATTTGCATAATTGTATTCTCTGATTGTCGTCGCTGATCGTATTCTGCAGTCCGTGATCAGCTGGGCTGGAATTTACCATTTGTCTATTTAGAGGGGACTGCTGTTTTAGCATCCAGAGTCACAGACAGAGAAACAATTGGACAATTGGATTGGGGGGGGGGGGGGGGGGGGGGGGGGTGCTGTGGTTGGCATTTATGATAGATATGATGTTGTGGGTGGGAAAATGGTCCAGTCCAGGGACAAGAGTGCGGCGATTGTGTCCTCGGTTTGGGAGAAAGGGCAGGGGTGTCGCGGCGGATAACAAGGCGGCCTTGTGACTGAGATGAGACGGGGCGGCTCGGAGGCTCCGCCAGGGGTCAGAGGTCACACCCAGTCACCCACACTCTCATGCACACAGCCGCTGCCAGTAGCGACCAGCAACACTTAATGGGTGGTAATTAGGCTTTCGGCCGGCCCGGCAGTAGATGAGCAGAGACGGAGAGAGTAGGACAAAGTGTGAGCATGTGAGAGAGACTTTTATGTGAGTGGGGAATTACCCGTCCTTCCATTCAGAGTGGTTCACAGTAGGTCGCTGTGAGACAAGGGGTTTAATGCACAGTGTCTCTAAACCCCTGCATGGGATCCATTTCATCATGCATTACATTATTATCATGTTTTAAAGCTGCAATGTGCAAGTTTTCTGACATTAAAATAACAATAAACCAATAGGATATATTATACATTATCAGTTTGCATCTGAAATTGACCCAGAGTGTGTTCATGCCTAAATTTGACTTGAACTTTTGGCTTTCAATTTGCTTTTCAATTATGTTTGCGATGTTTTGGGGCGTAAACCATTTGCTGTGGGCGTGGCCAGTGGGTTTTGGCTATCAAGGTGAGGGTAGCGGTTAACCATAACAATGGAGGATGTTAGTAATAAAAGAAAGTGCAGCAAAGCTAAATGTGCGGCAGACATGTTCAAAAGTGAACACCGGTTTCCTCAGACTAGATGCATGCTCAAAAAGATTGAGTGACAAGGGTTTGGGCGTGAAGCTGCCCAACTGAGGGCGAGGAGGGCGGGACTAGCATTATACTTTTCTATCTCAAAGCAAAAAGTTGCACTAAAAGGTTTAAAAGGAACATAGCCACACATTGCAAGAGCTGTTAAGGGAATGTGCATCAATCCTTAGCAACTAGAGGAATCTCTCAAAGAAACCAAATGTCAAAGTTTGCCATTTGCCATTTCAACACACTGACCAAATTCCACACACAGAGAGACAATAGTTGGATTGGATCTGAGCCAAGGGAACCAAACTGTATTTTAAAGCCTTCACAAAGCTAGATGAGAAAAAAACTCTGGACCAGCTGATGTCAGTTGAACGGAGAGTATCGCTTTCTCTGCCTGATCCCCCATCAGTCAGCTTTAATTGGCCCCGCTCTCGGCTTAGCCAAACACGGATTAAGGGCTGACTGGGGAACAGAGGCGGCCGTAGATGTCCCAGCTGCGTCGCCTCCGTTTGAAGTGTTAACTGATGATCTGCCTGCGTCTCCCCGTTTCAGTAGCACAAAGTCCCGTTGGTCCAGGCCCAGGAGGGTAGAATTGCAGCTGGGTGTGTTAATGGTTGAACCCACTGGCTTATTGGCAGAGTAGGGGGGGGTATGATCACTTGTTTGTATGAATGGAAGTGTCGGGTGTTCGGTCGGGCAAATATTGAATGTCTCTCGTTCCCTCCAGAGTTGCTCAGGATTTAGTGGTTAAACAGCTTTTTTCTCCTTTCTGTTTTAAAGGCATAGCAGCAATTGCTGGAAACATCTGTTAAGTTTTTCAAATGTAGTTTACAGACACCACAGAACAGTCTTTAACCATATTACAAATAACCGCCAGGCAAGTGCAGTGGTTCATTTCAACTTTATTGGCCCTCTGCCTTATGGTGTCTCATTAGACAATGAAACGAGTTTGTTGTTGCACGCCGGTGCAGCGCTCACATTTCCAAATAAGGATTACAGTTTTCAGATGCAAGGTAAAGTAAGCTGTCCTCTACACGGTTGAGGCAATACGTACTTTGAGAATGAGGTAGTGTTTTGCATGCAACAGACTAAAATTACAGACATTGCTCACACAGATTGGAAGTCAGACCTGCTTTTACCAAATTATGGATGTAAGGGCATTTTAGGTCATGCAGAAAAGGAAGGTTGTTGCACCGAGTCAAACAGACTGAGGGTGAAGTTAACTCTAGTGTCTTTTTGTTATGATACATTTTAGTTGAAAGTCCTTTCTATCCAGCATAGGTCATTGCATTTCCTCATATTTCTCAATGAGAAAACTGTCTTGAGATTACAATAAAAACACCCTTATTTTTTATCATTTCACTCTATGTGAATAGAAGAAATTGCACTTTTTTGTTTGAAAAAACGAGTGAAAAAAGAGTGAAAAAGCCCATTTAAAACTTTGGCTACAGCTATATTTCCTATAAATGGAAGAGGAAACTGTTTGGAAAAGAGATGAGAGAGAGGAAAAGATCTAACGTTGGTGAGTCCAGCTTTCTCTCACTGCTGTTTAGGAGACAGTTTGGATGTCGCTCTTAGGTTTCAATCGGTGGGGACGGGACTCTCTTCTCCGCTGCAACCAGCCCCACTTAGTGATTTAGGCTGATCAGACGAGTGGATTTTTACATAAAAATCTTGCCTAGCTTTAAAGATAAAAAATGAGTGTATTTCATTCATCACAGAGCCAGCAGCTGTTTTTTCCCTCCTGACGTCTCTGCGCTTCCCTCAAAGCTGTCTCTCTCGCCCCTGGGGAGGCGCCTCACACGCCTCACACTCCTAAACCTCTGGAGGAGGCTGCTAGTCCCAAGAAGACTTCAGTATGTTTTAACTGGCGTGTCGACTCAACACGGGCTTTGGGGACTGATACTTTCTGTGTGCTGCGTCCTATTGGAGTCCCTCGTGGTCCACTTTCCCATGGACATCTGACACGTGTTTCCTTCCTCTGTCTGTCCATCTGTCTGTCTATCTATCTTTTTTATCTCTGTCTTTCTACACCTCTCTCTCTCTCTCTCTCCCTCTCTCTCTCTCTTTCTCATATCACCCGTGATATAGGCGTTGAATTCCCTGTGGGTTACATGTCGGGAAATGTAGACACTCTCCTTCAATAATCCTCTGTAACAGAATACATAAGATCGTCTTTTTTTGCCAACGCCTGCAGGGCCGTGACACAGTACAGCGCGTTTCCCCTCCATGTGACGGATCCTGCTAGCATGGAGAAAGGGAGACGTGTTGGATGGAGAGACAGGAGCAGGGCAGGAAGCCACAGCCAGCCATCTGGGTTAATATGACTATTGATTTGGAAGCACGGTTCCCACGTCTGCAAGTTATGCCAGCTTCCATCTGTCCGTCGGCAGACAGCCAGGGCAGTGTGGCGAGGGAACAGCTGATCACTGACTTTGGCACAGTGGTTAAAGTGAAGTCTCGTGGGTAGTGATGGGATGGGGAGTAGCAGAATAATTACTTTTTTGTGGTAAATAGTAACTTAAAGCGTTAGTTTTTAGTTCTAGTAATCTGTTATTATTCACCTTTTAAAATTAGAGTGTTGTCACGTTTTCTTACACTTTTTTGTTTTGTTTTTCATGTTTTGTTAGAGCACATTTTAGAAAAAAAAAGTAGAAAAAAGTGAAAATCCGGTGGCATCTTGTACAGACAAACTGCTGCTAACTGAAAAAATTCAATCTAGTATGCTTGATGTAAATGAGAATGACTTAATTGTTTTAAAACTTTTTAAAACAACAAACGTCAACACACATTGTCACATATTTCTACGACATGTATTTGAAGTGGGTAACGCAAAAGTACTCTAACGAGTTACTTTTAAAACAAGTAACAAGTAAGTAAAAAGTAACTTTCCCCTACACTGGCTCCTTCATTCATAGCATCAGAGCAAGAGATGTTTGGCCCTCAGAGCTCAGACTAAAGTGAAGAGTCTCAACCTGCCCATGTGACTCACTCACCTGTATTTAGTTCCTTTATTTAGAAAGAAAGGTCTGCATTGTTGAAGGCCAAAACACTCCACTTTGCACTTTTTTGCACTTTGCCACACGATAAACATCAAACTAAGGATCATGATCTTGTGAAAACTGATGCAGGCCTAATTCATGCTTTCGCCTTTTGGCTCACAGAACTAGAATAATCCATTCCAAGGCTGAGTGTGAGGTTGTAGCCCTGATAGAGAACTAGAGGAGTTGGCATTAAGGTTACAGATGGGGGCTTGTAAAACAAAAGTTTGCCAATATGAACCCCAGAATGGCTGGGAAATGTGAATGAGAAAAGCTCTCCCATGGGCATCTCAACAGTTACTTGCCAGTTGGACTGTTCAGTGGCCAACAGTAGGAGATGCTTAAAAAAAACAGATACAGGTTAGAAATATTCACATGGTGCTGAGCAAGAGCAGTGTGGGATTTTCTTCAGTTGTATTCATCACTTCAAACGTTTAATTTTACATTTAATCAAGATTTTACCCACCTGATTTGTGCTTTGGGCCACAGCTGGATCAGCCATGATGTCATGTGAGATTAACCAATAGCAGGTGCCCTCAGTGGGAAGTTGACCAGCCTGCATGCCACTCTCTGTCTCTAATTGGCTGAAATCCCACAGGATCCATGCTAAACTGTAGCTGATGTCTAGATGACGTAGCAACACTGATTATGGGAGAGTGAGTGTGTGTGTGTGTGTGTGTGTGTGTGTGGGTGTGGGTGTGAGAAAACATGTGTTTAGGATTATCCCCAGCCAGTTTTGGGTTGGTTAGTGCAGATGTGAAAGTTGCTTGCTGTGCAGTGTGCAGACACAGTTAGTTATAAACTGATTATCCCATAAATAGCTTTCCATGGCAGATTCTTGCTCAACATAATGTGTCTTCTCATCCTGTAACTGTCAGGTAAAAGGTTCTGGCTGTGAGGGAAAACTCTCCTGATAAGATACTGTAGCATTCAGATTTTGACTTCAGGGAGACGTCTGTTTTCCTAATGGACAGTTGTTGAAACTTCATTTGTAGCCAAACACTGCGCTCTAGTCAGTAGGTAATCTTTATACAAAATGTCTATCCAAAGGAATGGGATTGCATTCAATAAAGTTGACAATCTTGCAATGTTTTAGTTAATTTTGGACATGCAATCCATTTACTTTGAATAGGAAAGCGGTTTAAACTAATTAATCACTCCATACTGCATGTAGGGCTGCATATACAATATTTTATACTTAATTATGTGGAAAGTAAGCCTATTTTTAATGAACACACAAAGTGCCTTGTAATTACTGTACAAATTGAGTTTCTTGGTTAAGCATTTCGAGTCAGAAGGGAAATTAGAAGTAGATGGAACTGCTGCTATTTTTGGTTCTGGCTGGTAAGTTTGTCAAACCAGTTCATTTGAAGTCAAACTAAGCAACATAATTGGTGGAAATCTCCTCTACAGGCTTCTTCGGCAGGTGTTTGGTGTAGTCTGAATGTTTTCCTAGTTTATATTTGGCTGGTAAAATAATGAAAGAGGCTAGTGATTTTCAGAGTCAAGTCGTCATTATGAATGATGTACAATAAAGTGAGCTGTCTGTCCTGCAGGCATGTCTCACTTAAGGTCGGTTGCCCTTTCTCTAAGTGAGTTATGTCTTCCTCTGCCCTCCCTGACTGAACCCTTACACTTACACTTAACAGGCTATATACAATACTTTCACATCGTTCGGAAGGCTTGGGAAATCCCCATAATCGCTGATCTGTGTGACCCTTTAATGCACAGATCGGACTTTGTGGTTAGCTTCTCTCAACAAAAAAACTCCCTCGTTATGAATCTGCTGTGACAGGCCACCCTCAAGAGAGCGCCGTGTCGAGCAACATAGAGGCTGGCTCCCTTGTGAAGCCGATTCATGTGAAGTTAATGGTCTCATAGCTGCTGCTCAATTCCCTTCAGGCTATTTCGGTCTATGGGAACTGAATTATCAGCAGTTTTTCCATTAATTTGACCCACTCCCTCTGTCTCAGAGACACTGAATTTGTAGAAAACAGGAATCCAACATTAGTGAAACCACTTGTGGTTAATGAACTGGACTGGAGTCAGCAGTATGCTGATTTACACATTGAGGTCTGCGGTTTACCATTTGACCCGGAGGCTCAGTGTGGTTTAGGGTTTGTTGTTCCAGCACATTATGACCAGAGGCTCTTATCATGGTTCAGTTAGTTGGTGAGGCTCACTGATTGAAAGGGGTTTTCTAACTTTCTGCACTTCCTGCACTGTAAAACTAATGCATCCTAACAAGTTCATTTAATCTTGAATTTGGTCTTAAAATCTTTAAACTTCCTCTTAACCTAATTGGAAAAAAAAACTGACATAACTTCATCTGGCTACAATATGAGAAATAGCTAATTTGTCTACTGGCAACTCCGCACTCCTGTGGAGAGTTACTGTATGTTCACATAGACTGTTAAAGCATTGCAGATGGCCTGTCATCCAAATAACATCAATCCTGTGGTCACAGTTTATAAACTGAACACAAAGAACCATTAATAACTTCAAGAACTTTGCTGATCATTTCTGTGCTTCAAACCGACAGCTTGGGAAGTCGTGCTGCCTTCAAGTGCACCTCGTAAACTCCTAATTCTGAGACTGTAAAACGTAAATATGACTTGTTGTGCATTCAAGTGCTTTTGGTCAGAAATTATTGCAAAATAGACCCCATAACAAAAATATTTTTTGGTCAGCTGATGTTTTACTTTAGGAGTACAGGTTGACTTGAAGTTGAACAAAGAGTGAAAATAGAAACATGCAGCAATAACAGTTATTTACTATATAACATACAGTAATAAGTGAACCTACATCATTGTTTAAATCAGTTACATGCAACTCATAAATTTGGTATTTACGACAGCACTTGAAGGCAACGTCAGTCCATAGTCTGATTTTTAAAAAAGCACCATCATCTCCCTGCCTGTGAATCTTGATTTCCTCTCTCTCCTCCCCTTGCAGAGGACAGCGGCATCTCTCTGCTGCAGCTAATCGGAGACCCGCCGCCGGATGAGATCACCAGGCTGTACGGGCCGGGCGGCACCGCGGCGTACCTCTTCACCCCGGCGGCGGCGTGGGGCCAGCCGGCTCTAGCCCACGTCCCCAACCCCTTCTACCGCCACTTCTCCCTCCTCTTCCACGTCAAGCCCTCCACCCCCGCCGCCTCCGTCCTCTTCTCCATCACCGACGGCTCCCAGAGGTTCATGTACGTCGGCGTCAAGCTGAGCGAGGCGCGGTCCGGCCGCCGGAGGGTGCAGTTCTTCTACACCGAGCCCGACTCGGAGGCCTCGTACGAGGCGGCCAGCTTCGAAATGCCGAGCCTGGAGGACAGCTGGAGCCGCTTCTCCCTGTCCGTCTTCGAGGACCAAGTGACTTTCTACCAGGGCTGCGACTCGGAGCCTCAGGTGGTGAAGTTCGAGCGCTCGCCGGATGACATGGACCTGGACAGCGGGGCGGGGATCTTTGTGGGTCAGGCGGGAGGAGCCGACCCTGATAAGTTCCAGGTAATGTATGATTTACAAATGAATGTATGAAGCATGAATCTTTGTTGTGGACCATTATCAAGAGTATTTACCTGAATCGTGTTTATTTGCGTGTTTTTCTTTCACTGTTTGTAATAAGGAGGTCTAATTTTGTTATGCACATTCAAGTGTCAAGTGTTTAGGACAAAGGACAACTGCATTATCTATGAAAAGCAGCCTTGTTAGCTTCATGACAGTGTATTTTTATATTATCCAATGGGTTTTGAAAGGATAATGAGGTTCTGGGTAATGAAGTACTTCAAATTCAAGCAGTGATCTCCTGCTGCCACATGGGGCCGCCAAAGAGTGAAGGTACCTAGTGCAGCTTTAATGTGCTCAAATGTGTAGAAAAGTAACACAAAATTGATGTTGTCCCAAACTAGATACATGGATTTGATGAAAATTACACTTCATTTCTAAGAGTGTTTTCTTTAACTCTTAAATTAAATACTACCTACCATTTTCAGCTGAAAAGGTGGCCACATTTTGTACAGTCAAATTAATTTCATTCCAAAATAAGGTATCAACCATTGGGAAAAATTGTCACCTACTACACTACCTACCTCAGTAGCAAATATTTAAACTCATTGTGTACTTACTAAAGTATAGTCGTAACTCGTAAGATAACATGTCTTTGGTGAACAAAATGATC